>NC_068303.1:14038814-14383814 GCF_025860055.1 Xyrauchen texanus | reverse complement strand
ACGAGCGGAGAGCGGGGCTCTCCACGTAGACGTCAGCTCATCATGCACCTCAGGGAAAAACGGGACAGGGGGGATGCGAGGCCGCGAACGGCGCGCTGCCCCCAGGAACCAATCATCCAACCGCGAAGACTGTGGGGAGGATGGAGGGTTCCAATCCAACCCCACGCTCACGGCGGCCCGGGAAAGCATGTCGGACATCTGAGCGTCGGCCTCAGCCTGGGCCTGCTGGCCCGAAGGCGGCAGTCCAGGGGAGTCCTCGGCATCAGACACCGCACTCTCCGATGCAGCGGCGAGCTCATCCGCTTCGGACTCGGGAGGATAGACGGCCGGGCCGTGAGGTGAGCCGCTATCACCGCAAGCATGGACGGGGACCAGCGAGCGTGTCGGGGAACGGGAGGTTCGCGGCGGGCTACCCGGCGAAACTGCACCCGCTGCCGCCCCCATATCGCCCCCAGCGCCAACCGCATTGTCCTCAATCCCGTGGGAAGAAGGAGCAATGCGGGGTGCAGCTGGGGTGGCTTGACTTCTGTTGAAAGCAAGCCGCGACCGCAACGTGGTCATGGTCATGTTCTCGCAGTGAGAACATGAACCATCCACAAACGCCGCCTCGGTGTGATCGCGGCCCAAACACACGAGACAGCGCCTGTGGCCGTCTGAAGCGGAGAGGCTTCTACCGTATCCAGGAACGACACAGGGGCGGAAAGGCATCTTGAAAAAGACGCGTCCTTAAAAGGACGTTCAACGCCGCTGTGTTTGCTCTTTTAGAGAAATTTGCTCTTTTACAGGAAATTACTCTTTTAATACACAGTGTGTGTGTGTGTGTCTGCGCTGTCGAAGCGCTCAGGGGCAACAATGCATGCCGTGCAAAGCATAGAGAAAGCCGCTGTTGTGCGCCGTCAAATCCAACAGCAAGCAGATCGTCAGAGATACAGGAACGTTCAGGGTGTGTATTCTCGCAGCAGACTGCAAACAGACCATCGGCTCCGAAGAAATTTTCTGACTAAACTTCCGTATTTGCCCTGCTTAAATACCCGTATGCGGGGGCGGGGTATGCAAATACTGACTGCCAACTCTCATTGGCCCTTTTCAATAGGTCAGAGGTGAATATCGGCGCTCAAGAGAGACCCCTAGTGTCGCTTCTCCGACACAACGTGGAGAGAGCGACAGAAGGGGAAATCTGGTTATGAAGTTTGCTGCAACTAAACTTTTTTTTTCTTTTTTAACTTTCTAGACTTTTCATTGAGCCTGTTAATGATTGTCGTAGTAGGGCTTACAAGGTAATTTGTGGTCTCTAAAGAGAGATTACACTTTTCTGGAGATATCTTGGTAGTCATGTTTGCAAACCCATTTAAGAATTGTAAAGGTGTATGCGGCAGGCCATTAGTAATAGGCCATTAGTAATGCAAATACAAATGTTTAAAAACTAAAATGTGCTCATATTGACGGCTCATCCAAACAAAAAAAACTTTTTTTTTTGCCTTTAATTGATTAATGGAGCTGTTTCAGCTATTGTAGAATGTACCTTTAAACTGTGGGCATGCTGCATGAATTCTGTTTTGTGTATATAATGCCTTTGAATTTTGAGTTTTGAGACTTTTTAAAATTTTACTTGAATCGTTTTCGCTTCAATGCCAACATGACACATGCACCTTCTTTTGAGGTGCACTATCTGACAAAGAACAGATGGGCATTTTATGTTTGGAGGTGAATGGTTCAAAAAAAGAATTATTGCTTTCCTACAGCTCTCTTTTCCTTCTGTATTCCTGTTCCTGTGTCAGCACTTAGCCAGTGGAAAAGAAAAGGGCCAAAGGGAAAAGTGTCCTATGGCAATTTCACAAAATAATAATAATAAAAAAGCCAAATTATTGGGGCGGAGTTGGCCCTAAATTAATAATTGGATTCTCAGTCTGCTGAAGATGATGTTAAGATTTGCTTCCTTCTACTCTTAGAGATGGTAATGATGGGGACTGTAATAAATAAATAAATATAATTTGACTATACTGTAAAAAGGCACTGTCCTTCGGATGAGATTTTAAACCAAGGTCCTGACTCTCTGTGGTCATTAAAATTCCCAGGACACGTCTCATAAAGAGTAGGGGTGTAACCCCAGTGTCCTGGCTAAATTCCCCCCATTGTCCCTTCTCAATCATGGCCTCCTAATAATCCCCATCCACTAATTGGCTCTATAACTCTACTCTCTCCTCTCCACTAATAGCTGGTGTGTGGAGAGCGTACTGGCGCACTATGGCTGCCGTCGCATCATCCAGGTGGATGCTGCACACTGGTGGTGGTTGAGGAGAGTCCCCTGGTCACTGTGTAAAGCACTTTGAGTGTAGTGTTTGAAAAGCCCTATATAAATGTAACATTCATTCATTCATTCATAATGAACTGATATGAAACTGAAAGACAGAAGCATTCAGTCCACACACTTCTTGTATGATTCCATTCCAATATGGTTTACTGTGGCCAAGAATCCTTTCAAAGCATTTAATTTAAAGCACATGTACATTTATGAAAAAATAAATAAGTAAATCAGGGGGAAATTCACTTTTATTTCAACAAACGTATTTGCTAACAAATTAATTTGATTAAATATGTCAAGGTTAATTTAACCATAAGAATTTAGAATCTACGGTTCAAAAATGTGACATTTTATATGTACACTTGGCAAAAGTCTCAAATAGCTCTGCGTTTTGCCTTATTTACGAAGAAAGGAGGCGTGTGAAAACAATGACATTTCAGTGCATTTAGCGCCTGATTTAACTCAATTGGGTGAGATCAGTGAATAAGATGCCGGTTTTTGCGCTGAAATACAGCATGCAAAAATAGTACAACTCTTTTTTTAAATTCGCCCCAAAAGTGGTATTCTGATCTATGTATATACGAACAACACCTTGATTAACAGTAAGTTTTGAAATCTACATCCTTTTAGTAATTTATGTAGATGACATTATACTGTAAATATATTACAATGAACCGAAGACTGAACCGGCTTGCAATGTGAAGAGCTACTGCACATAATGAGCTGGACAAAGTGCTGAAAAAAGGCCACAATTTCATGTGCTGATGGCAAGATAGCTGCCTGATACTGAGAGCTGAAGACAACCAACATGACACTCTCTCTGATTCAGCTTTAGTCATGTGGAAAATTAAACAAAGAAAGGAGCGCCAGTCAATGCAAATTCCTCTAGGTGATATTTCCACTTCAGTCAGAATCAAATTCTCATTTACTGAAGATTTTTGAGCTTAATAATTCCACCACTCATTTTCTACAGTTTGTTCTGGTTTATCATTCATCCCCACTTTTGTCCTTTATAATACAAATGCATTAGCTAGTGACAGGGGCGGGTCTATGTGATGGCCAGGGGGGGGGGGGGGCACTGGCCCCCTGAAATTCGATTGGCCACCCCAGGTGCCCCCCCCATAAGATGTCTTGTGATTGGTTCATTTTACGGCCAATCAGTTTATAGACTCTACTGAAGTTCGTGATTCAAAGCTTAATTCTTTTTTAAAGCTTAATAAAGTCATCTTTATTGCCAAAAAAAAAGGATACAAATCACAAGTGACTTATCAAACTATACATAACAATTTTCTCAAATAACTACTGTCTACAATTGCCGTAAATTGTTTCGACATACTTTTTTTTTTTTTTAATTATCATTCAACAACACAAACAAACAAGGTACATCAACAAATTTCTGAATATAACCTCAATTGTTCAGCCATAGGTTGAGCATAGCTAGTACAAAGAACAGAAAACACACTATGAACAAACCAATAATTAAATAGAAAAAAAAATAAAAAAAAATAAATGAAAAAAATAAATAAAAAGGGACTTTTTAAATTAATTTAAACGTATTCAAAAGAGAAATCAGTTTAAGGGCTTTCTGATTTTTTACAAATATAAAGATTTGCACAAGAGTTTAACCTCATTCATCCAGTGATTAAAGTTGGGTTTAGATTTAAACCATCTGCATTTATGAATGAAAAACTTTCCAAAACATAAGAAATTAATAACAAAATCACAATCTTTGTTTTCCAGACAAACACCAAACCTAATTAACTTTCACATGAGAGGTGGGAGTTCAACCCTCCTAGACCTTAACGAATTCTGCACCTCACTCCAAAAGGGTTGCACCAGATCACAATCAAAGAAGACATGCTCTAGATTTTCAATATTTGTTTCACAAAAAAACACAATTATTCACATCAAAATTAAATTTCAATCTTAAAAATTCTTTAGTAGGATAAATCTCATTTAAAATTTTGAAGTTCACCTCCTTAGCTTTAGGAGGGAGAGAAAAAGACAAATAATTTTTCCTAATTATTTTGATTTCAACCTTATCAAAATCTTTAAGCACGTATTCCCGTCTAACTGGGTTTGGGTAATAAGCCTGTAAAAAAAAATTCTAATGACTCTATTTGTAAATTTTTTATCACAAAAATCATAACCTTCTAAGGAGAGCTGTCTCAGTACTGGGGAGATTTTGGAGTACAACATGTCTTCTTTAACCATTAATCTTAACGGAATTGGTATAGCTCTAATCATTCTAACATATTAACGGTACACTGTACTTGGAATTTCTCACAAAACTCTCTATACAGTAACAAATTTCCATTATCATCCAAGAAATGGGCAATAGCCCAAATCCCTTTAGATATCCATTCTTCAGATTTTCTGCCAAATTTTATATATCTACTATTCCACACTGGAGTGTTGTGAGGAGTGAAGTTATGTTTGAACAATAGTTTCCAATAGAGCAGCACAATGGAAGGCTGAAAGTTTAACTGGTAACGAGGTGCACTCAAAGTCACAACATAAAGTGTATTCCCCCCAGTTTGTTAAAGATAGCATTGGGGACAATAAACCAAAAGGAGTGGCTATTTTGAATGAAGGATTTTAACCATTTCAATTTCAAAACACCATTCATAATGTCAAAATCGATAGCATTCACCCCACCGTCTTAATATTTTTTAATCATGTCCTCCTTTCTAATGTACTGACACTAATTTCTCCAAATAAATTTAAAATTCACCTTATTTATTAATTTAATCGTTCGTGTCGATATGGGCAAGGAGAAGGCTGGATAGATGAGTCTGGACAAACTATCCATTTTAGATAAAAGAACCCTTCCAAAAATTGTAAGATCCCTCTGCAGCCATATTCAATATGGACTTACATTTATCTATTTTATTCAACACATTTTTATTCTCCATAACCTCCAGAACCTTTCTCTTTAGAAATAATAATCCCCAAATATTTAACTTCCCTTTTAATTTGTATATTAGATAATGACTGCAAAGGAAACTCATGCAGTGTTAACATTACACATTTGTTTAGGTTTAAATGTTGCCCCGAAGCTTTAGAAAACTGGTTAATCGAATGTAAAGCTAATGGAATTTGATATTAATTCTTTAGAAACAATGTTGTATCGTCAGCAAACTGGCTTATAAGTATATGTCTATCCAACACTGAAAGACCTTCAATACCATTATTTTTAATCAATATAGATAATAACTCTGCAACCATTATAAATAATAATGGTGAGCTTGCCAGTCACCACCGAAACAGAAGAATCCAGCTGTTTTAGTTGAGGTCTGCCTTCTTTCTTTTTCGACTGTTTTCCTCTCTTTCTGCTATTGTTTCTAAACTAAATACTGTTCTTTAATATATTAGCAGAGCACAATGTAATGGTTCCATATTTTATTTTTAAACTGTGGTGTTTTCATTTGAACTGTTACAGTGCTAAAACTTTAACTCTGTGTTACTCAGCTTTTTTGTAAATTAATCTGAAAGAAATGTTGAATGAAACACTATGATGTTTTGGCCAAACCATTTGAATTATTACAGTGGGGGGGAATTTTTTTATTTTTTATTATTATTATTTGAAAGAAATTGTGAATAAAACTACTGTATATTGTAATGGCCAAACTAATTAAAAGAAAATATTTGACATCGTTTCTGCTTCTGGGTTTTTAAAATTGCTCATTATTAAAATTGCTTTTATTTTATAAACTTGTTAGTTTTAACGAAAACACTAAAAATAATAAACGCTGGCTCTCAAATGTAACTTAATGGATATATACTGGGATGACAAAAAACTAAATTAATCAAAAATGTGCTTTATTACTACATTTGTTTACAAGTAACTTAATTCAAGTAAAAAAAAATAAAAAAATCAATAGGATTTACGTAATATACTGTAGAATTTAGCTTTTTTTTTTGGTCACTGGCGGCCACCCCGTTTGGAAGCAGTGCCCCAGCATGGCCCTCCCACTGAAAATGCTCTAGTCACACCCCTGGCTAGTGATTACATTTCAATAAGCACAATATATTTTATTCAGACTAAGATTTCTACTGTATATTGAATAGTTTTCTCCCAATGCATAGGCTATACCTCAAATATGACGTTCACCTTGCAAAGGAATCCCTCAAATGAAATATATATTTATATACCCTAAAATATATAAAGGTCGCTATATATTTTTTTGTATAAAGACCAGAGAAAATTACCAAAAACAAAATATAAGTAGAATATTATAAAGACAATTTAAAATAATTAGAAATTAAAATCATTCAAATATGATCTGTATGGATGCATCGATTTGTTTGCCAAATATTATTCCAAATTAAAACCAGTGGCTAGAATATCGACAGAACAAAGAGCAAAAATAGCACTTTTAGAAAGTGCTAAATAACCCTTTTTTATATAACCCAAATGTATGGGGTCTTCTAGACAATAATCATTCAAATAAAGTATACCTGTAAACATCTGCAAAAAGCAGTTTACTCACTAAATATATAAGACTACTTCAAAATCCCATTTGTGTATTCAGTTCAAATGTTGATTGAATGTATTCAATTTGAATCTAACTTTTCCAACAAAAATGTCTCCGTTTTAGATACATCATATGCACCACAGCATAATGGACTATGATGATAAAGTGTTAAGAATGGGGGACTGGGTAGCACTGACTACCACACCTGGCCTTGACTTGTCCTCCACCACCCAGATTGAGGTGAGTAACCGTGCCACCATGAGGACCTACTAAGTAGTGGGAATTGGGCATTCCAAATTGGGGAGAAAAGGGGATAAAAACTGTCTAAAAAAAAAAATCATAATTTGGATAACGCAAAACAGGAACACAGTCTTGACTTTGAACTCAGGTCCTCACAAACATTTTGCAGTATGAACTTATGTAAAACTAGGGCAGGCATTCTAGAGGAGTAAAGAAACCACAGCAGAAAGTAGTGATGCAGGATAATCAAACTGCTGACCTCTGCAGCTGTTCATGCAGACACTTTGCTCACATACAGTATATACTCATACCAGAAGCATCACGTGCTTCCTCAGATTTTTGAGTAGAGTATATTTTTAACAAAACAATAAATCCTTATCTACTGATTATTGTTGGTAAAAAAAAAAAAAAAGTGTTCTAAACAGTGAGTCTAAAGATCATCTGCCCACCCTCATGTGGAATGAAAGAGTTCTTATAAAAAAACTACACTTTTCAATACAATGAAAATGCTTGGTGATTACTGGCTGTCAAGTTCAACGCAGTTTAAATTTTCTTTGGTTTATTTAAAAAAATTACAGCATATATCAGGATTTGAACCATTTTTTAGAATGCAGGTACCATTACACTCCAAACAAAAGCTCCATATCACCTCTTATTCTTATAGAAGGAACAGGTGCATGACACACTCTTGCGCACATACAGGGTAAAATGAGAATCACATCTTTATCAAAGCTTTAATGTGTCAAGTCATTCTCTCCTTTTGTTTCCACTGTTCGTTTTTGGTGTCGACTAAGTGAAAGCCTATAAAGTTTGGATGCTGAGTGGGAGATGATGGGTTTGTGTAATGATCCCTTGTGATACTTGTGTGCGTGGGCTTGTGAGTGATTGTACACTCTGCATTTGTGAGTGTGACTTCAAGCGAGAGTCTGTCTTGGAAGTTTTATTAGTTGTTTGGATCCAAATTGGTGTGCATTTTCAAGTCAGTGTGAGTTGCTTTGGTGGTTTACAAGGATTTTTTTTAGGTTATACACTAGTCGTTATGAGGGTATTATGCTATAAAGGACATACCTAGTGTCCCCGTAATTCAAACTGCTTAAAAAATATGCTAAACAATGTTTTTGAAAAGTTAATACTTAGGTTTTGGGGTAAGGTTACGGTTGGGGGATAGAATAGTAAATTTGAACAGGGTAAAAATTATTATGTCTATGGAGAGTCCTCGTAAACCACCAATACCAACATGTGTGTGTGTGTGTATGTGTAATGATATTTCTCTTCAATTTGTCTTTTATAACGCGAAGTAAAGCCTACGCTGCCCTGCTGCTTGCCATTCTGTGTAAATGAGGGATTAAGGCTCGTAATGGTGGGGACACTCAGCATGAAGGCCTGAGCTCTGATGTCAATCCTTCTCCTGTGTTTTAATCTCTTCTTTCTCTTTATTCTCCTTGTCCTTGGATAACAGTTTGTTGTTGACTGCTGTTAATTGACACTACAAAACAGCAGTTAAACAAGTTAAAACACTACATATTTTATACAGACAAACACAGTTTAGGTAGAGGTAGAGTTTTTTGTATATGTGTATACATATTCTTAGCTATAGGTTGGGGAAAAATTTAAATCTGAGAAAACCTCCAAATGGGGACATCTAGAGACATTCTTAATTGGACAATTGGTTCATAAATTAAGTACATAAAGGACTAGGTCTTGGTATTCGTTTCAATTCCAATACGATTCCGATTCATTTAGGTATGTTTCAGTTATGTTCATTTTGATTAAATATAAGGGAAATTCGCTCTCAGCTAATTCTGTTAATTATACATGGACCATCTAATTTGGTACATTATGCAAATATACATTTTACAAATGCTATTTTCTCATTTGTTTTTCATAATTTGGCTCACAATTTTCAAATAAAAATGTTACAAATTCTATGTAATTTATCAATAAATATTATGTCTTGAAATTGCATTATACATTGCGCATGAACAGTATATTTTTTTACATGTTTGTTGTTTACATGTGACTTGTAGAACAATTGATAAAATGGTACTGGTAATCGTATTGATACAGTAGTTCATTGAATGCCTCACAGAAATGTTGTTTGGGTGAGTGTACAGTGATGAGGAGTCCAAAAGATTTTATAGCATCTGTGCTATGTGTGATTTTAATAAAATGTTTCTATTTTTTGTTGTTTATGATTAACTGTACAGAACAAAAAGGGTATTAAAAGAGAAGTTATTCAATGGTAAATGGGTTGCGTCAATCTCGTCTTTGGACATGCTTTCCAGGGAATGTGTCAAACCAAACTTTTACTGAGCATTTTTAATCTGAACATTTACAGGTGAAACTCGAAAAATTAGAATATCGTTCAAAAGTTCATTAATTTCAGTAATTCAACTTAAAAGGTGAAACTAATATATTATATAGACTCATTACAAGCAAAGTAAGATATTTCAAGCCTTTATTTGATATAATTTTGATGATTATGGCTTACAGCTTATGAAAACCCCAAATTCAGAATCTCAGAAAATTAGAATATTACATGAAATCAATAAAAAAAAGGATTTTAAATACAGAAATGTCGGCCCTCTGAAAAGTATAATCATGCATATGTAATCAGTACTTGGTTTGGGCCCCTTTTGCATTAATTACTGCCTCAATGCGGCGTGGCATGGATGCTATCAGCCTGTGGCACTGCTGAGGTGTTATGGAAGACCAAGATGCTTCAATAGCGGCCTTCAGCTCTTCTGCATTGTTTGGTCTCATGTCTCTCATCTTTCTCTTGGCAATGCCCCATAGGTTCTCTATGGGGTTCAGGTCAGGCGAGTTTGCTGGCCAATCAAGCACAGTAATACCATGGTCACTGAACCAGGTTTTGGTACTTTTGGCAGTGTGGGCAGGTGCCAAGTCCTGCTGGAAAATGAAGTCAGCATCTCCATAAAGCTTGTCTGCTGAAGGAAGCATGAAGTGCTCTAAAATGTCCCGGTAGATGGCTGCGTTGACTCTGGACTTAATAAAGCACAGTGGACCAACACCAGCCGATGACATGGCTCCCCAAACCAACACAGACTGTGGAAACTTCACACTGGACTTCAAGCATCTTGGATTGTGTGCCTCTCCATTCTTCCTCCAGACTCTGGGACCTTGGTTTCCAAATGAGACGTAAAATTTGCTCTCATCAGAAAAGAGGACTTTGGACCACTGAGCAACAGACCAGTTCTTTTTTTCTTTAGCCCAGGTAAGACGTTTGACATTTGAAGCCCATGTCCAGGACCCGTCTGTGTGTGGTGGCTCTTGATGCAGTAACTCCAGCCTCAGTCCACTCCTTGTGAAGCTCCCCACACATTTGAATGGCCTTTTCCTGACAATCCTCTCCAGGCTACGGTCATCCCTGCTGCTTGTGCACCTTTTTCTTCCACACTTTTCCCTTCCACTTAACTTTCTATTAATGTGCTTTGATACAGCACTTTGAGAACATCCAACTTCTTTTGCAATTACCTTTTGAGGCTTTCCCTCCTTGTGGAGGGTGTCAATGATGGTTTTCTGCACAACTGTCAGGTCAGCAGTCTTCCCCATGATTGTGAATTCAACTGAACCAGACTGAGAGACCATTTAAAGGCTCAGGAACCCTTTGCAGGTGTTTAGCTGATTAGAGTGTGACACTTTGAGCCTACAATACTGAACCTTTTCACAATATTCTAATTTACTGAGATTCTGAATTTGGGGTTTTCATAAGCTGTAAGCCATAATCATCAAAATGATATCAAATAAAGGCTTGAAATATCTTACTTTGCTTGTAATGAGTCTATATAATATATTAGTTTCACCTTTTAAGTTGAATTACTGAAATTAATGAACTTTTGCACGATATTCTAATTTTTCGAGTTTCACCTGTATTAGCCAGCTACTAATTACAGACATTTTAGTCATATTTCGCAAATGTAGGGCTCTACGTTTAGGAGCGGGTTTGGTTATTAGCAATAATTAATAATTATCATAGATAATTATCAATTATTAAAATCAATAGAACACTGATTAGCATCAATGTTAGCTTTAAATCAACAATCATCCAAGATGACCATCAATTATCAAATTCAATATAATATTAATTATTATCAAAGATAATCATTAATTATTAAAATTAACAGAACATTGATTAGAATTACACTAGCTTATTGATCCTTCAAATTCAACAATAATCAAAGATAATTGTCAATTGTCAAAATCTATAGAATATTAATAAGGATTAATATCGCCGGGGTACTACCCTGGAATCAGGGACTAAAAACCAGACAGTATAACAGTCTCAATATTAGATTGTTCTCTTAGGAAAACATCAATATTCAAAAGGGAACAACGAAGGCTGGAATCCGAGCACTGGCATCCCATGCTAGCCTTTGATACAGGTGTATGCAAAACAAACCAAAACACTTCTCTTTGAAATCTAACAAAGTTTATTGATGCAGTAATATCAATTACTAATCAATACAATGCAGTCAATAAACTTCCGACTTACAACTACAAACTAAACAGTGACGGTAACCAATATAAGCCTATAACACATTAGGAAGGTATATGTGTGTGTGTGTGTGTGTGTGTGTGTGTGTGTGTGTGTGTGTGTGAGAAAGGAGTGACACTCACAAAATGGTGGACGTGACTCTCGTGGAGAGTATGTCACGTGAGATTTCTGGCCAGAGAAGATGGCTGCGAATGTGGGCGGAGAGAAGCCAGTTAATGGACACAGCCCGTTTACTGCATGTCTCCGTTTGCACGATAACTTGGGGACAAAGCTGAGCTTTATCACAAAGGTATCTACTAGCCAAATGTTTGTGAGGGATCGCGTGTGTGTGGTTAGTACGACAGAGAGAGAGAGTAAAGTGGTGGCACCAAAGCCGGTTTAGTTTATCACTTAGAGATGCGGTGTGTAGGGTTTCTTGGTTCAGGTTTGGGGAATGTACAATTAATATTAATGACTGTAATCAATGATTAAACATACGGTTTGAACTAGATAACAATACATTCTAAATTGCCCCAAAACAGGGGTTATATAGCCCAAAAGTCTGCTTCAGATATATATAGATAATTAAACACAACGAATTATAATTAATTAGGAATATACATCATGTGCAGACAGGCTGTATTAATTTTCAGAACACCTTAATGGAATTAATCCGTACCGCAACCAATCAGTTCGTCCAGCAAACCACTTTGCTCGATACTCGATCAATTCTCCAGAAGGTTTATTCTTAGTATAAGCCTACTTAATCAAAGCATGTTAACTTACTTTGATAATATCAGCTCGTAGCTTTAGATCGCACATTAAAGAGGCTTTGCTTTACCAACAAACACAGACAATCAAGCGTATAATTGGGTTTAATACAAGGAACTAGGATATATCACAAACTTAACAAACGTAGAACACATTTAACAACAAACATTTAACATAGAACAAACAAAGTAAAACAGGAAGGAAAATAAAGAGATTACAGGGATAGCAAACTTGTTACAACAGTTAAACCTTAAAAGCCAGCAAGGGAATTACACACTCTAATGCATTTGAATTTAGATGGAATAATACTTGCAAAATGGACCTTTGTGTCGCTGAACAAGACTTGCGTGTGCGTGAATGTCCTAGTTGAGTCCGTGAGATGGAGGATTTCTCTTGGTGTTTCTCGAGCGTGGATCGCTTGCGGGAAGTTCAAAGCATCTTAGGAGTAATGGTTGAAACTGAGAGAGAGTCCTTTCACCCGGAGAATATCGGACTGCTCCAAAAACGTAGTGTTGAGCTTTGTCCGAAGACAAGAAAAAGACTGAGATAAACGCCAAATAAAACAAAAGACATGTCTGACGAGAGTTTGAAGAGAAGTTGAAGAAAACTTGAAGAGGTTCAGAAGAGAAATTAAGAGAGAGATGTAAGGACAAAAGACAAGAGAAAGAGGACAAGAGAGCGATTCCACACCAGATCCTGACTTTTAAGGTAGGGAGGTCACACCTCCTTTGGGAGGAATGACCCAATGAGGCACCTCAGTTTTGGCGCGAGATGGTTCCCTTTGTCTTGTCAAGGCTCGACATTTGCCTAATTTACAACAGGATCCGGATGTGGGTTGAATCACTCAAAAGATGGTAAAACATAGCAGAATACATTTTAATGTAACCTTATATATATATATATTCAGCTAGGGCGAGTCGTAAGGTTTAATCTGATACCAAGAAACTTGTATTTGGTACACTTAAAAGTGAATATATACTCTTAGACTCTTTATATAAGCCCTCAGAGTTTAACTACACAACTAAACAATCTTAACTAGTTTCATATAACAGCAGAAATACCCAAGCATACAGGAATAAAACATATTTCCTTAAAAATAAGCCATTTCTGGGTTTTAAATGGTAGGAACGTGTGTGTGTATAGATTTTCAGTGTGTAGATGGCGATATCACAAGTGTCTCTGGAGAGGCTCTTTGGGTTGTAAAAACGTCAAGAAAGCATTCTAAATCCCAGACTCGCTGGCGCTACCTGGTGATTTAGATGGGGAGTGTGTGGGGGTTTTAGGATCCTTCGCAAAAATGTGTGCATTGCATTCAGAATTAATGAGTTCATGATTTTCCGTTCATATTCTACAGGTGAATGGCTCGTAACCCGTCCCGCAATCTTTGATTCTTTAACGGATAACAGCAAAATCTAATTCTTGATAACAGTACATTACATTAATACCTTGAGTATTATTAGCAACAAAGAGCAGACTCGGCGGTCCCTAAACTGTACAAGCAATAACCTTGATACACAAGAATAACACACTATAATATTCTATCTCTGCACATGTGTGTTTATCCGACGTTTGACTCCGAATCGGTTCCTTGTGGCTCGGGTGATGACGGGAGGCCATTTCCTCGCTCTATCGGTGGGCGGTATGGCTGCTGATTCTCGGCGGGCTGGGAGAGAAATCAGCGACTTCGACTTGGTTGAAGAGGGAAGAGAATTCTTCTTTCTTCACTTCTGCAGGCAAACGGATGGAAATGTGGATTGCTCGGCAGTCTCCTTAGGATCTTTAAAAGTGTTCAGTGGAACACAGAGTAATCTCAACTCGTCCAGCGAGATTGTGCAACGAGAGCAGCGATAAACTCAGTGTGCCAGTCACCTATGAGCTGTTTCTATCCACGGCACGGCAAAGTCGCTGGAAGTGATACCCAGAAGGATCGCCGAGGTATTTCTACTCCTGATGACATCATGGTTGAGGGGGCGTTCTGTTGAGCGCCTCATCCAATAGGAGTTGAGCGTTCAATCCTTTGGAATTTCACACATAATTGTAAAGTGAGCAAGGCTTCTTGGGATTTGTAGACTGTTTTGTACTCCCTTTATTTGATTTTCGCACGTTTTTATCATTAAGATTTATGACTGTGTGTTTGTGGGCCTCAGTCAGGCTTTACAACTGTGTTAGGCCTGCCTTTGTCTTGTATCTGAATACATGAGGCCCAACACAAACTTTGGTCACACAGGTGATTGATTTATTGCCATCGTTCTTGGGATTTAAGAATTGACATAACTGCAAGCATGTGAAATATAGTGCCATAAGGATTGATCTGTGTAATTTGAGCTAATTTGATCTTGCCTGCTAACGCTGACGAATTGCAAGCTACCTTGCTTCATAATTTTCAAATAATTTCTTTATACTAAAAGTCAGGTATACAGGCTCAATTTAAGCAAATATGCGGGTTTCTTGATCGTAGTACAACACATGACATACAAAACATACAATACTGCAACATAACACTGTAGTGCAACAGTAAACTGTCTGGTATAGTTCGGCAGTATGAAGTTTACAGTAAAACAATCTTAACTGTAATTTTAATTATGGTACTTCATCTGTCAACATGATGCTGGTGAATCACATTCCGTCTCTTTGTACATTACATCATTGTTTTGGCCGATGCTCGCTTGCTTGCGTCCCTATGGAGTGTGTGCACGAGCACGAGCAGCAGGTAGCTGGCTGCAGTTCACTTAACGGCCACAGGTGTCATTAATAGCAAGGGTTTCTGAATCTAACATCCTGCACCTTTATTTAAATAAAGTAAATCAATTGTGTGTGAGAGAAAGAGAAAGTGCACATTTGAAAGGGCATTAAACTTTTGTGAAATGATAAATTTGAAGTGTTGAGTAGGCCATTGATTTGTTTTTACTGCTCAAATGCAATCACAAATACCAAACCAGTACCTCCAATACTTATACAAAATTAATGTGTCCACGCATACACCTCAATAGCAGCTAAAAGACAAACTCATTTCCCCACTGAATTGGGGTTGTGGGAAGTGCTAACTCTGCAAAACACAGTAAGGTGTACGTACAGAGGATATAAATTAAACCGTAGTCACAGAAGTCTCGTTTAAAACCAAATTGCTTTTCAACACAGACACACACACACACACCTGTACATACTATCTCCAGCACAAATCTCATCTGATCCACATGAAATATGAATAGTCTGAGGACATATGAAGAGATTCCAAGATGGTGTTTTTGACTTTTTGTAATGTCTTAACATTTACAATAATGTATTTAATCTGAGCATCACAAATCATCCATCCATCCATCCATCCATCCATCCAACCATCCATACATCCATCTATACAGATACCATCCATTAATTCATTCTTTCACTTAGATGTATCCGACCACCATCAATCTATCAAACACAGCCACATGTTTTCTCTGTCAACAGATCTTTGATTGCAGAACTCTCCCCATTTTCCCCTCTGCTCCTTTCCTCTCTTTCTACAGCTCACTATGGGTTTATGTAATTGAAAATGCATTGGGTGAAGTAGAATCTATTTCTGCATGTCTGCAGTCCCCTTCAGGAATGTGTGTTACTTAGAGAGAGCAGAGAGACGCACAAACCAATACACACACACACACACACACACGGTGCAAGAAGGACATTTGAATTTGCAATCTCACGTGTAAGAGGCTCGAATACAGAGAGCTGAGGAGATTACTGTTGTAATGCTTGCAGTAAATGGTTGGTATTGGACAACATACATGTAAATATGACATTTTATAGGTCATGTTTGGTAACAACCTTTATGCTCTAATAAAAATGTATATGTCTGTAAAGGTTAAATCTCATTGCACTGGATCACACAGTATAAAGCTAGTGGCGAATTGTTCATCATGGTAAAGATTAGTGTACTGTAAAAATGTACTGTAGCTTGTTTGCAGGGAAGGCAATATAGTGGCTAGTTGTCAATAAAAAAACATTTTACTTCAGTGATTATTTCTAAGGGTAGATTTATTTTTTTAACATAATTTCTGCATAGGTACATACCTTAAAGTCTTGTCAAAATGGCTGCTGAACGTTTTTGGATAGTCGTGCATGTTGTCAGACCAAATGGGCTAGTTTGTCACAAAGAAACCTGTCAATTAACAGCTTATCATAAATTTTCAGCAACATTTAAACAGTAAACAATTAATTAATCTGCGAAAATGTGAAAGATAATGTACAAAAATATCAAATAACAATTTGAAAACATTTAGAATGTATTGTACTTCCCACATAAAAATGTGACAACTTGCACAGACCTGACACAAAAAATCCTCTCGTCCTGAGATCACAGATGTAATTACTTTTAAATTAACATTGATTAAATAGATCCTTGCCTGAAGTAGGTTTGTATGATGTTCATTGTTTACCCAACAGCTATAGCATAAATATAATGATATTGGAATTTTAGAATAGTATAGAATCCACAAAAAGTATTATAATTTATAATTTCTAGCCCTTTGTCACAACTTCCGTTTGACAACTAGCCCTCATCTCCAATATAAATAGATGTGGATGGATGGATGGATGGATGGATGGACACAAACAGGCTTTCTTTAGTAGCATCAAAATATCAATATCAGTAAGTTTAAATTTTCCAAAGATTGGAATGCAAACAATCAAATAGCACAAGCTCAACTTGTTTATTTATTTTATTATTTAAATCTAACACAAACTATTACTTTTTTCATTTTCAAAGCTTTTGCCTCCTTAATGTTTATGGCCTCTATGGTCTTTGTCTTCCAATGCTTATTCTGTGATCATCTTATCTAGGTCTTAAGTTGGTTTAATGCAAAGCAATTGTAAAGAGAAAATTGTACACTTGGCTGTCATTTCAGTGGGCATAGGGATTAAATAGGGAGCGACAAGTGCAAAAGCATTTGTCCATTGAGCGATTCTCTCTTACACACCGCACTTTAAGTGTCATTTCAAAAACGTGTGCAATATATTCTGGGAAAGAAGTTAAAATAGTGTGATGTAACCAACTGCAAAGAGAACATGCCCATTTTCCTGGTCTCCATGCCCTCCATCCTTCCCTGTAAGCCCCAGGATTCTATATCTTCATTTCAGGTCCACCTGCTAAACATGGTATCATGAAACATGTCATTTTTTAAGGTTATTAAGCAAATTGTGGACAAATGTTTCACAAATGTTTGTGAAGGGTAATAGTATAGATCCTGGGTATTCAACCTCTATCAGGCCAAGGATCCCTTAGTGTCTAGAGATATGGAGCAGGGACCCGCAATTACATATTGTATAAAACTGTTACATTTTAAGTCTGGCCTCTAACAACATGCATACTGTATACCATATTAACATATTCATTTTGTTGTGGTGCTTACGTTGCAAAGCCAATTAAAATCATCATAAATCATTATTGATGTTGTTACGTTCCACGCGTGTTTTGTGTTAGTTTTCATTGTTCTGTGCACGTTAGTGTACTTTGCACGTGTTGGTTGTTGTGCTCATTATATTCTCTCTGTCTCTAGCTCCCTCTCTCTGCTCGCAGGTTGCTGTAATTGGCTGAGTCGAAAGTCAGTCATCGTTAAGGCGGCACTTGAGAACTAATTGGAGGCCGCCGGCTGGTTTTAAAAGGATGGCACGTTCATTCACGTGGTCTCTCTCTGTAGCGAAATAAGTGTGTGTATGGCTCTGCCTGCGACTTGAGTGGTGTGCTATGTGTTTTGTTCTTTGTACTTTTAGTACTAGCCATGTTATGTGAGCTTAGTTCTGATGTGTATGTCTACCTTTTCATTTGCTTGAGAAATTGTTTAACAACGGACATTGTGGGAAGAGAACGCAGGTCAGGATATCGCGATATACACTGCACCCTTAGCAAATGACTGTCTAGACACACCAGGTAAGACGTGAGTGCCAACCCCTGTATTTTTGTTTTGTTAGGTAGTTTAACTAGGGTGCCGTGTGCACTGAAGTTTTCGGTTTATTTTCTACCTTTTTCTTTGGTTAGATTAGGTTTAGATTAGGGATTGTTTTGTTATATTTTGTTCTTTTCTTTGGCGCCGCTTTCGTTCTTTTCTCATTTATTGTTTATTTGTTCACCTACTTATTTTGTACATAGCACCCCTTATTGTTGTTCCTTTGACTGGATTCAGTGGCTTCGGCTTGTTGTAAATAAAGTCCAGTTTATCTTTTCCTTCAATAAGAGCCTGTCATGTATTTTTCCACCACCTCTCACCTTCAGCAGTACGTTAATATATAAATGTTACGGTATCTGCCCTAGACCTTTTAAGGTTCGTAACATTAAATGGGGGCTCATCCGGGATGTTAATAAATATTATTATATATTTTTTCCCGAGATATTGATTACTGCTGGGGTGGATGGGGGAATATTCATGTTCAGTTTTTTTGTTGTTGAAGAGATTAGGGTTGTACGAGGCAGTGTGTGTGCTCTAATACATTCACTACAGAGAGAGTACTAATACTTTAGCTACAGGAGCAAGTATGGCTGATTTTGATTTAGACACCTTTGTGAGTGCACCTACAGTGGAGCCGTTAGATAAATGTAGGAAAGATGATTTGCTACGTATCGCTGCTCATTTTCAGATGGCTGTTTCAAAGCAGCAGCTTAAAAAAGAGATTAGGTCTACTGTGTCCCAAAGGTTGGTGGAACTGGGTGTTTTAGTGTTGCCTGCAGGTGGCGGGGAAGTTTTCCCTGGTGCTGACAGTCGTCCTGATGAGGAGGAGCAGAGCGAGACGGCTGGGACGGAGGCTTCTGAAGTCAAAGCCATTTTTCCGCCCTTCGATTTTTTTTCACCGGGCTCAGATGAGTCTACAGGAGGTGATGCGCGACTGAAGGTTCGCATAGCGCGACTCCAGATGGAGACACGTGAACGGGCAGAAGTCCGTCGAACGGATATGGAGTTTCGACTTGAAGTCCACAGACTCGAAATCGAGGCGGAGACGCAGATTAAGCTGCAGATTAAGAACTTGAATTGAATGCAGCCAAAGTGACACTTGTTCCAGTTGTGCAACCCTTACAGGCCGCTGATGCTTCGGCAGGGCCTGGTTCGGTGGGAACCAATTTTGAGGTCAGTAGACATATTTCTCTGGTGCCGCAGTTTCGGGAAACAGAAGTTGACTCATATTTTAGTGTGTTTGAGCGTATTGCTTCCACACTCCACTGGCCTAAAGAGGTTTGGCCTTTGCTGTTACAGTGCAAGTTAACCGGTAAGGCTCAAGATGTTTGCGCTACGTTGTCCTTAGAGGATAGTGTGAATTATGAGGTAGTGAAACTTGCAATTTTGGCGTGCATATGAGCTAGTGCCAGAAGCTTACCGACAACAGTTTAGGTGTCATAAGAAAAGTTCTAATCAGTCATTTGTTGAATTTGCGAGGGAAAAAGGCATCTTGTTTGATAAGTGGTGCACATCGAGTAAGGTAAATTAATTAAAAAACTTGCGAGAATTAATTCTTTTAGAAGAATTTAAGAACTGTGTATCTGAGCGTGTTGTTGTTTATTTAAATGAGCAAAAAGTGACGTCTTTATCTCAAGCCTCTGTTCTTGCAGATGAATTTTCATTGACGCATAAAAATGTGTTCACGCCTGCGCGTTCTGAGAGAGCTATGTCTTCTCACGAAAATCAGAGCAGCTCGTTACGACCGAAACTAGTTAATTGTAAGTCAAAAGAAAATCGAGAATGTTTTTATTGTCACAAATCTGGCCATTTAATCGCTGATTGTGTTGTGTTGAGGCGAAAACAGTCGAGTTCTGTACCTAAGAGCGCTGGGTTTGTTAAACTGGTTGACTCTGTTACGGTCGAGCGTAGTGACAAACCTGATTCTGGTTATGCACCTTTTCTATTAGAAGGGTTTGTTTCCGTTATGGGAAAGTCGGAGGCGCAGATAAGAGTCAAAATGCTGCGTGATACTGGGGCAATGCAGTCTTTTATTAGTGCAGAGGTACTCCCGTTGTCTGACCAAACTTCCTGCGGCAGTAATGTGTTAGTACAGGGCATAGAAATGGGTCTTGTTCAAGTTCCGTTGCATCAGATTCACTTGGAATCAGAACTGTGCACGGGCTTTGTGAAGGTAGCCGTTCGTGAGCGTTTGCCTGTGAGTGGGGTACAATTTATCCTTGGCAATGATCTAGCTGGTGGGAAAGTCATGCCTTTGCTGGAAGTTTTTGACAATCCAGTTGTGTCAGATCAGCCTGATGAACTGTCAAGGTCTTATCCTGAGATATTTCCAGTTTGTGTGGTTACGCGATCTCGGGCTCAGGAGATAAATACTGTTGGTGACTTGGCTACATCTTTTATGGCATATAGTCTTATCAGTGATGTTTTATCTGATGAGAGTAAGACTGTTGAGAGATCCCCTGTTCTGAGTACCTCGGGGGCGAAGTTGCGTGTGATGCGCGAGAGGATTATTTCTGCCCAGAAGGAGGATGAAAATCTTCAGAAGTGTTTTGCTGCTGCTGTTCTCCCAGAGAAAGCTCAAGAAAGAAAGGCTGCATATTATGTTGAAAACGATTTATTGATGCGTAAGTGGTGCTCTGGAATTACAGATGATGCTGAATGGAGTAGTGTGTCAGATTGTGGTTTCTTTTTGTTACCGACAACACATTTTATCTCTAGCTCATGATCACGACTTATCAGGACATTTAGGCATAAAGAAAACGTATCACCGTATTCTGAGGCATTTCTTTTGGCCGAGATTAAAGGCTGACGTCACACAATTTTGTCGCACCTGCCGTATATGCCAGATTACTGGTAAACCGAATCAAGTAATCCTGTGTGCTCCTCTCGTACATATTCCAGTGATGGGTGAACCGTTTGAGCATGTTATCGTCGATTGTGTCGGCCCTTTGCCTAAGTTTAAGACCGGTAATCAGTTTTTACTGACTGTAATGTGTACTGCGACCAGATTTCCGGAGGCAATTCCATTGAGGCAGATTACAGCGTCTGTTGTAACTAGAGCACTTGTGAAATTTTTTTCTACGTTTGGTTTACCAAAAATTGTGCAGACAGATCAAGGCACTCATTTTCTTTCGAGGATTTTTTCTCAAGTGTTGTCCAGTTTAAATATCTCCCACAGGGTCGCCAGTGCTTATCACGCTGAAAGCCAGGGGGCGCTCGAGCGTTGCCACCAAACGCTGAAGGCAATGCTTAGAAAGTATTGTATGGATACGGGTAAGGAATGGGATGAGGGTGTACCATTACTTTTGTTTGCGATCAGAGAAGCAGTTCAGGAAAGTCTTGGATTCAGTCCTGCTGAATTAGTATTTGGACAACTGTCAGAGGACCCTTGAAAATGCTCAAGGAGAATCTGTTGTCTTTCGAGTCTAAGCCTAAAGTGAATGTGATTGACTATGTGAGTAAGTTCCGTGAACGCTTACACAAAGCATGTTCGGTGGCCAAAGAGTCACTTGAAGTTGCTCAGAAAAAAATGAAGCGTCATTACGATCGTAAAACTGTACAGCGTACCTTAACAAGGGCGATCAGGTGCTGGTGATGCTGCCTATGGTAGGGTCGGCTTTGTCAGCACGATTTTCTGGACCATATGAGGTGGTAAGGAAAATTAGTAATACTGATTACGTTATCGGAACTCCTGATAGGAGAAGGAAGACCCGTGTGTGTCATGTAAACATGTTAAAGACTTTTCACAACAGAGAAGCTGTCCAGAATGTTTCACCTACAGATGAAATTACCGTTCCTGAGTCATCTCGTGTGTTAGTCGCTTGTGTTGCTGTCGAGATTGCTGATACGGAGGATGATGGGATAATCTTGCGTCATACTCATCAACAGTGTGCACGACTTAAGAACTCGGAGGTATGGACTGATTTTGCATCTCGTGTATCTCATTTATCTGAACAACAAGGGTGTGATATTATGCAGTTGATTGATGATTTTCCTGAATTGTTTAATGATGTACCTTCTTGCACTAGAGTGTTAGAGCACGATATTAATGTGGGTGAGGCTGCTCCGATCAAACAACACGCGTATCGCGTGAATACAGCGAAAAGAGATCTGATGCGGAAAGAGGTTGAGTATCTGTTAGAGCATGGACTTGCTCAATCCAGTTGTAGTTCTCCGTGCTTACTGGTGCCGAAAAGCGATGGTACTGCGCGATTCTGTACTGACTATCGGAAAGTAAATGCCGTAACTGTGCCAGATTGTTTTCCGTTGCCGCGCATGGAAGACTGTGTTGACAACCTTAGTTCTGCTCGTTATGTCAGTAAGTTAGATTTGTTAAAAGGTTACTGGCAAGTTCCTCTTACGGCTCGTGCCTCTGACATTTCGGCATTTGTAACACCTGATAGTTTCCTCCAGTACTCCGTGATGGCTTTCGGGATGCGTAATGCACCAGCCACTTTTCAGCGTCTCATCAATATTGTGCTGGCTGGGGTGCCAAAGTGTAACGCATATTTAGACGACCTAGTAGTGTATTCTACTGATTGGTTAGAACATGTGTCGTTATTGCGAACTGTTTTTGAGCGTCTCGAGAAAGCGTTGTTGACTTTAAACCTCGCTAAATGTGAATTTGGTCAGGCCACTATTACGTATCTTGGGAAGGAAGTTGGTCAAGGTCAAGTGCGCCCAGTAGAAGCAAAAGTTATCGCCATAGCGGAGTTTCCTGCTCCAGCCACCAGACGTGAACTCCGTCGATTTTTAGGGATGGCTGGCTACTATCGTGGCTTTTGCAAAAACTTTTAGACGATTGCGCACCCGCTGACTTCACTTCTTAGTCCGTCCCGAACGTTTTTATGGTCTGATGAATGTCAGCATGCTTTTCACTCAAAGTTCTTTTGTGTAATGCACCTATCTTAGCCGCACTCGACTGTGATTCTGCTTTTAAACTCGAGGTGGATGTCTTAATTCAGGAAGGTAAAGATGGCATTGATCATCCTATCTGTTATTTTTCACGGAAGTTCAATTATTCGACGATCGAGAAGGAAGCATTAGCACTTTTAATGGCCCTCCAATATTTTGACGTGTATGTAGAATCGAGTAATATTCCAGTTACTGTGTTTACCGATCATAACCCTTTAGTTTTTCTGTCGCGTATGTATAATCAGAATCAACGTTTGATGCGTTGGTCTCTAATTGTACAGGGTTACAATCTGGTAATCAAACACAAGAAAGGCATCGAAAATGTGATAGCTGACGCACTATCTAGAGTTGCTTATTGCGGCATTTGATAACTGTTTGAACAACTATATGTTTGATCTATCCCATATAGTTGGTTCTTAAGGGGGCGTGTTACGTTCCACGCGTGTTTTGTGTTCGTTTTCATTATTCTGTGCACGTTAGTGTACTTTGCACGTGTTGGTTGTTGTGCTCATTATCTTATCTCTGTCTCTAGCTCCCTCTCTCTGCTCGCAGGTTGCTGTAATTGGCCGAGTCGAACGTCAGTCATCGTTAAGGCGGCACTATGGAGCTAATTGGAACTAATTGGAGGCCGCCGGCTGGTTTTAAAAGGATGGCACGTTTATTCACGTGGTCTCTCTCTGTAGAGAAATGTGTGTGTGTATGGCTCTGCCTGCAACTTGAGTGGTGTGCTATGTGTTTTGTTCTTTGTACTTTTAGTACTAGCCATGTTATGTGAGCTTAGTTCTGATGTGTATGTCTACCTTTTCATTTGCTTGAGAAATTGTTTAACAACGGACATTGTGGGAAGAGAACGCAGGTCAGGATATCGCGATATACACTGCACCCGTAGCAAATGACTGTCTAGACACACCAGGTAAGACGTGAGTGCCAACCCCTGTATTTTTGTTTTGTTAGGTAGTTTAACTAGGGTGCCGTGTGCACTGAAGTTTTCGGTTTATTTTCTACCTTTTTCTTTGGTTAGATTAGGTTTAGATTAGGGATTGTTTTGTTATATTTTGTTCTTTTCTTTGGCGCGCCGCTTTCGTTCTTTTCTCATTTATTGTTTATTTGTTCACCTACTTATTTTGTACATAGCACCCCTTATTGTTGTTCCTTTTACTGGATTCAGTGGCTTCGGCTTGTTGTAAATAAAGTCCAGTTTATCTTTTCCTTCAATAAGAGCCTGTCATGTATTTTTCCACCACCTCTCACCTTCAGCAGTACGTCAATATATAAATGTTACGGTATCTGCCCTAGACCTTTTAAGGTTCGTAACAGATGTAAAGAGTCATATCCTTGTTAATTACATTTTAATTTTCCTTAACACCTTTTAATGAAATGTGGGAGGGACAATGAAACATCTAGATGGAACTTTAGATTCTTAACTTTAGCTTTGGTTGAAGTTACCTTAATATTGGAATTTTGTTAAACAATTTATTAAATTTCTTCACACAAAATAATTTGAGATCAAACCATCAGACCCCCTGCAGTTCTGCCATCGACCTCCTAGGGGTTTGTCGACCCCGTGTTGAAGAATAGATGTAACTAGCATGGGAGCAGGCTGCGCCAGCCGCCTGGGTAGCACCTACCCCAGTACGGGCACACTAGCACACGTACTGGGTCTGGCTAGGAATTCATCTGGCGAATTCGCCAGCCACAGGGCTAGGGAGGAAGGACATCCAGGGTCCACGGACTCATGAACTTGCTGTACACAAGCGATATTCCCATCCAGCTGTCCCGAACACTTGCCTGTTCGTACCTGACCATAAACTGGACGAAACAGTCTCAACACAGAGATTATAGATTTTCGCAAAGGTATTGGGTGTTGCCCAGCCCGCTGCCCTGCAGATGTCTGCTAGGCATCCATGATTCAGTGGGAAAGCCTCCATTTGGAGACAGAGTTCCCTTTCCGCTGTCCGCCAAAGCAGACAAAGAGCTGCTCAGAGCATCTAAAGCTCTGCATGCGATTCAAGTTTGCAAGCAAAGCACGCACCGGACACAGCAACAATAAGGCTGATTCTGCCTCCTCCCGGGGAAGCGCTTGCAGGCTCACTGCCTGAAAGGGGTAGTGGGAGCCTTGGGCACATAGCCTGGTCGGGGTCTCAGGACCAAGTGAGAGTCTTCCGGACTGAACTCCAGGCAGGTGTCACTGACAGAGAACGCCTGCATGTCCCCAACCCTCTTGATGGAGTTGAGCACAGTCATGAGGGCTGTCTTCAAGGAGAGTGCTTTCAGCTTGACAGACTCTAGTGGCTCAAACGGGGCTATCTGAAGGCCCAGGAGGACCACAGAGAGATCCCATGAGGGGTAGAGGCATGGCCAAGGAGGATTCAGCCTCTGGGTGCCTCTCAGGAACCTGATTATAAATCAAAGGGAACACAAGATTTACCTCCCGGCTCTCCACAGGAGATGAATTGGTCCGGATACCAGCTCCAGGGTTCTGGCAGAAGTCTCCCTACCTGGGTCATCCTTCTCAGGGGCACTTAGGAACCTTTCTCGTGGTCCTAGTGCCAGGCCATGCGGCAGGGGGTGTCCATTTCCTGCGTGGGGCTCTACACTGGTGCCGAGGACTGTGCTTGGGCAGTGGCGGAGGTGCCTGGGCTTTCGAGGGACGGGGTACGAGATCTTGAACCGCGCTAGGGTAAGATGTGCTGTGTCGCAACCATCTGCTTTTCCACTGCCAAGAACTGCTGGGCAAACTCCTTGATGGTGTTGCTGAATAGGCTGATCTGGGAGATGGTCTCATTGAGAAAGCGAACTTTGTCAGTGTCCCTCATCTCGACCAGATTCAGCCATAGGTGGCGTTCCTTGACCACCAAGGTGGACATCACCTGCCTGAGTACTCGTGCCATTAACTTCGTCGCTCAGACCGAGCAAGCATGGTGGTCAGCTCTGCGTCGGCCTCAGACTGGGTGTCCGACATCACCAGCGCACTCTCCGATGCAGCGATCTAGAACTCATCCTGCTCGAGAGCTCCGAAAGAGACATTAAGCTGGCCGTGAGGTGAGCTGGTCTCATCATGGAGGCAAACAAGCGTGCTGGGGAATGGGAGGTCCATGGGGATTGCACCCAATGGAGTACCCAAATTTTCTCCAGTGCCAGCCGGGTCAGCCTCGTACCCATAAGTAGAAGGCCAGGTGCGGGGAGCAGCTTTCCCCAGGAAGAAGGAAAGCCTCGACCGCAAAGTTGCCATAGTCATGTTCTCACAATGAGAACATGAACCATTCATGAATGCTGCTTCAGTGTGATCACGGCCCAGACACGTGAAACAGTGCCCGTGGCCGTCAGATGGCAGAGAGATAACGACTGCATCCAGGGATTACACAAAGACAGAAAGACATCTTTAAAAAGACGCATCTTTAAAAAGACTCATTGGCCTTTTCTCAAAGATCAGAGGTGTTCAGGGCTTCCAAGAGCGACCTCTAGTGTCACAACATTGAAACAACATTGAGTGAGTGACAGAAGGGGAACTGCCATTAGCCCATAGTGATTCACTCAAAAACCTGCACAGGGACACACATCCGTTTGAAGCTCGGCATCCAGTCAAAATGCCAAGCAGCTATCTATCCATTCTCAAGCTAATATGTTATGACTGAAAAATATACTTCCTCTACCCTTAAGAGAGGAACAGAGGGAAAAAGACAGAGAGGGGTAGGGTGAACAAAATTGACTCAGGGCAAATGAGATGTTGAACCGTTTCCTGGCTAATTAAATCATTCTAATAAAATACCTCTGGACACAACACAAGAGAGGAGGCATTATGAAATCATAGCCTATGGTATCAGCATGGAAACTTGAAAAGCACTGTCCTGGGGCTGGGATGAAGTTAGATTTAAAAAGTAACTAATATGAAAAATTAATTAAGGCTCCAGTGTTATTGGTATCTCCTATTAAAAAAGTGAGTGGAGACTTGAAAAGAGGACCTCAAAGTACCCTTATCATAGCCTGGCCTCTGTTGGGCCTTGTGTATTCAGATACAAGACAAAGGCAGGCCTAACAAAGTCGTAAAGCCCGACTGAGGCCCACAAACTCAAAGTCATAAATGTTACTGTTAAAAACCACACCAAAATCAAACAAAGGGAGTACAAAACAGACTACAAATCCCAAGAAGCCTTGCTCATTTTACAACTGTGTGAAATTCCAAAGGATCGAACTCTCAACTTCTATTGGATGAGGCACTCAACAGAACGCCCCTAAACCATGATGTCATCAGTAGTAGAAATACCTCGGAGGTCCTTCTGAGCATTGCTTCAGCGACTTTGCATGCCGTACGTAGAAGCAGCTCATCCCTGCCCTCAGGTGTAGCCTCGTTACACAAGGAAGTAACGTATGACTTAAAACTGTGGCCATACAATCTCCATCTTGCCTGGACGTGTTCCACCAAACACTAATAGATCTGAAGGAGACAGCCGAGCAGTCCGCATCTTCATCCGTTTGCCTGCAGAAGTGAAGAAAGAAGATTTCTATTCCATCTTCAATCATGTCACTGATTTCTCCGCCCGCCGACAGAGCGAGGAACAGAGTCGGATTCAAATGACGGATGAACACACATTCTACTCACGTCCTCAACAGGTTCAAGTAAGAGGTAACGTCTGGGCAGAGATATAATATTATAGTGTGTTATTCTTGTGTATCAAGGTTATTGCTTGTGCAGTTTACGGATCACAGAGTCCGCTCATTGCTGTATATAATACTCAGGGTATTACTGTGTAACATACTGTTATCACAAATGAGATTTGCTGTGTTGTAATCCAACCTCGTTGGACTGTTGTGTATTTACACCCATCGCAGATGATACCAGCACACTGTGTTTATCCATTAAAAGACCAAAGACCGTGGGATGGGTTACGAGCAGTTCACCAAATCTCTGAGTGATAAACCAACAGTTGCCTTCTCTCCCACGATTGCGAAATCGGCGCCACCACTTTATTCTCTCTGTCTGTTGTACTAACCAGACAGAGCTTTGTCCCGAAGTTATCGTACAAGTGGAGACATAAACGGGCAGATGCGATTAACCGGCTTCTCTCCGCCCACATTCGCAGCCATACTCTCTGGCCGGAAATCTCACGTGACGTACTCTCCATGAGAGTCACGTCCACCATTTTGTGCACGTCACTCCACACACACACACACACACACACACCTTCCTCATGTGTAATATGCTTATTTTTGGTTACTATATCTAATCATGTCACTGTTTAGTTTTAGTTGTAAGTCGGATGTTTATTGACTGCATTGTATTGATTATTAATTGATATTACTGCTTCAATAAACTTTGTTAGATTTCAAAGAGAAGTGTTTGGTTTGGTGTGCATACACAAGTGTCAAAGTCTGGCATGGGATGCCAGTGCTCGGATTCCAGCCCTTATTGTTCCCTTTTGAATATTGATGTTCTCCGGATGTCGATTTTCCTAAGAGAACAATCTAATATTGAGACTGTTATACTGTCTGGTTATTAGTCCCTGATTCCAGGGTAGTACCCCGGCAATATTAATCCTTATTAATATTCTAGAGATTTTGATAATTGACAATAATCTTTGATTATTGTTTAATTTGAAGGATGAATAAGCTAGTGTAATTCTAATCAATGTTCCGTTAATTTTAATAATTAATGATTATCTTTGATAATAATTAATATTATATTGAATTTGATAATTGATGATTTAAAGGATTATAAAGCTAACATTGATTCTAATCAGTGTTCTATTGATTTTAATAATTGATAATTAGCTATGCTAATTATTGCTAATAACCAAACCCGCTCCTAAACGTAGAGCCCTACACCACAGTACGATCTGCATTAAAAGCAATGCTAATCATTACTAAACCACTTCTTGCCTCCACCTATTTAATTTTTGATAGACAGCTTTTATGTCCCTGTAAGTTTATACTGTATCAATGTTATGCATGATGAGATACTAGGGAGATGTGTGTCAAACTTTTGATGTTTTTCACATACATATCTGTGAAGCTTTATAGAAAGCAGATAAGATATTTTTTGCTATCACAAGCAAAGAAGAATTCTTAGTGTCAGCCAAAACAGTATAATGGGGAGGAGATGGACCACTTACAGACAAACGAATGGGAGTGTTACCTTAAAAAGGTCTAGGGCAGATACCGCAACATTTATATGTTGACGTAGCCTACTGCTGAAGGTGAGATGTGATGGAAAAATACATGACAGGCTCTTATTGAAGGAAAAGACGAACTGGACTTTATTTACATCAAGCCGAAGCCAATGAATCCAGTCAAAGAAACAATAAAGTGTGCTATGTAGGTGAACAAATAAATAATAAATGAGAAAAGAACGAAAGCGGCGCCAAAGGAAAGAACAAAATATAACAAAACAATCCCTCTAATCTAAACCTGATCTAACCAAAGAAAAAGGTAGAAAATAAACCGGGAACTTCGGTGCACACGGCAACCTAGTTAAACTACCTAATAAAACAAAAATACAGAGGTTGGCGCTCACGTCTTACCTGGTGTGTCTAAACAGTCATTTGCTACGGGTGCAGTGTATATCGCGATATACTGACCTGCGTTCTCTTCCCACAATATCCGTTGTTAAACGAGATCTCAAGCAAATGAAAAGATTGACGTACACATCAAAACTAAACTCAAATAACATGTCGAATAACCTACTAAAAGTACAAAACACATAGCACACCACTCAAGTCACAGGCAAAGCCATACACACACACTCATTTCGCTACAGAGAGAGACAGCATGAATGAACGCGCCATCCTTTTAAAACCAGCCGGCAGCCTCCAATTAGTTCTCAAGCGCCGCCTTAACGATGACTGACGTTCGACTCAGCCAATTACAGCAACCTGCGAGCAGAGAGAGGGAGCTAGAGACAGAGAGAAGATAATGAGCACAACAACCAACACGTGCAAAGTACACTAACGTGCACAGAACAATGAAACGAACACAAAACACGCGTAGAGCGTAACAGGGAGAAATATGGAATCCTGCCTTTTCAGTTAAAAGAGCCAATCAACTTTTGGATAGAATTTATGGTAACACTTAACAATAATGTTCTATTTGTTAACATTAAATGCATTAGGTATCATGAACTAACAATGAATAATGATTTTTAAAACATTTCTTAATCTTGGGTAATGTAAATTATTAAAAATGGATCAGCCTCTGCTGAAAAAACCCTACAGTTTTTAAGAATTATAGGCCTATTTCAAAATTGCCTTTTCTGTCCAAAATCTTGGAAAAGGTGGTTTATTCACAGCTCTATTCTTATTTCAATCAGGCTTTAGGTCACTGCATAGTATTGAGACTGCACTATTAAAGGTGACCAATGACATTTTAGTCTCCCTGGATTTTGGCAACGGGGCCATTTTAATCCTTCTAGACCTCAGTGCAGCATTTGACACGATCGATCACTCCATTCTTTTACATCGTCTTGAGAAGGTGGTTGGCATCCAGGGAGTTGCATTAAACTGGTTTTCCTCGTATCTTAAGAAAATATCTTTTTCTATCAGTATTGATAATCACTTCTCCTCATCAACACTGCTCACATGTGGCGTTCCACAAGGCTCCATGTTGGGTCCTCTGCTTTTTTCTCTTTATATGCTTCCTTTTGGCTCTATCTTTCAGAAGTACAGTGTAGCCTATCATTGTTATGCTGATGACGCACAATTTTACCATCCTGTCAGGTCTAACGATTGTTGTTCCATCAGTAATCTCATCTCCTATCTTGAGGAAGTAAAATTATGGTTATCTGAAAACTTCCTCATGCTTAATGAGGATAAAACCGAGGTCATTGCTTTTGACTCATCGTCACGTATCGCTGACATTGAAAATCAGTTAGGTACTTTGTCTTTAACCATGCACAATAAAGATAAGAACTTAGGTGTCATCTTTGATTCTGACTTATTATTTGATAAGCAGATAAATGCTGTTGTTAAAGGAAGCTTTTTTCATCTAAGGTCCATTACTAAATTAAAACAGTTTCTCTCACAGAAGGACTTGGAAATAGTGATTCATGCTCTTATTACATCCCGGAGGAATTACTGCAACACCTATATGTGGGTCTGTCTCAATCTTCTTTTTCACGTCTGCAAGTAGTCCAAAATGCAGCAGCTAGAATTCTAAGGGGTACCAAGAAAAGAGAGCATATTATCCCTGTTCTCGTTTCCCTACATTGGCTTCCAGTTAGCTACAGAGTTAAATTCAAGGTTCTGCTGTATGTTTATAAGGCCTTGCATGGTTTAGCCCCTCAGTGCATTGCTGATTTACGTCAACAACATTCTGCACCTAGGTCTCTTCGATCATCAAATCAGTTACTCCTCTCTGTTCCTCGTTCCCGTTTGAAAACCAAAGGTGATCGGGCATTTGTGTGTGCAGCCCTCAGGTTGTGGAATGCACTCCCATTTGTTGTGAGGTCTTTTTCCTCATTGCCCATATTTAAATCTAGATTGAAGACAATGTTTTATTAGTTTGTTCTTTTTAACATTTTAGAAGTTCTATTTAATTCTGTTATTAATGTTTGTAAAAGATTGTACAGCACTTTGGTTACAACATTTGTTGTTTTTAATTGTGCTTTATAAATAAACTTGAAATAAAATGTACTGTTACTTTATGTTCCTATTGCAGTTCATGTTAAATAATGTTGTTCACTTAATTACAGGTATTAGAATACAAAACACTGATACCAAATTCCTTTTAAGGCAAGTCAGTTCACTCAGTTTTGTTAACGCTCCTGGGCAGATATTTTCAGGCTTACAAGCACAGTTCCTGTCTACTTGAATGGGAAAAACTGAAATCTTCAAAAAAAAAAAAAAAAAAAAAAAAAATAGTTTTTAAACAAGACTGCATATAAACAAAATATATCAAATTAGTAATAGATTTATAGCAATAACATTTTACATTTGGATTCTTTAGCTGAATTTAAAAAGAAACTGAGTTTTTCAGATTGGTCCAACTAATGCATATGCATGCTCTAGAGAAGAAAAAGAAATGGTAACACTTTACAACAAGGTAATATATGGTACTCTATCTACTCTGAAGAATTTTTATTATGATAAAATATCACTAAACAACATGTATAAGAACCTCCAAACAAGAAAAGTAATTTTAATGTTACAAGCTCATTCAGTTTTGGATTATCACATACTAGTGGTGGGGAAATGTTTGTTTTTAAAGTGAAACATGTGTATTATATAATATTCTTTAAAAGTATGTTCTTAAATAACATGGAAAAGAAATTAAAACATCATGACAAGAGAAATATTCCAGTCACAAGAGACCTCTTTTTCATTGCAGATCTGTGAGTGCTTCACTTCAAGGACAGCCTAGTGTTTATAATAGCTTGTTGATGGGGGCCTCAGTTTAGAATTATGTGCTCATGAAGTCCTTCTGCAGAGCAGCAGTGCACCATCAGCAGTGATTTTTCTTCACAATCTTATAATGCTGTGACCTTCCTTCCACACACAGACAGAAAGCAATCACTATAATGACTATATTTGACATATACCTATAAAATACCACCTCTTTTGTTACACTGCCCTTGAGATTTTTAACACGTGTCTTTGTTTATCTACCGTCTTTAATGATTTTGCCTTTATATATCAGAAGCAAATTTTAATATGTAGTTTGATATAAACATAATTCCAGTTTCAGATATGAGGGGAAAAAAATATAAACAAAAATTGTATGAATGATTAAAAGTGTGAAAATCGAACTCTTTTACTAGGCCTACATCATATCAGCTGAAAAATTAAACGATCCTCCATGTATTCATAAAAGCAAAAATTAACACTGGCAATCAAATCACTTTCTGTGAACATATCTTAAACCATATTTTAATGTTTAAACAAATAGAAATACATATATTCATAAATATGGGTTTCAATCTAAGACAATGCCTTAAGGCATGAAAAACTATTTTTCTATTAAAACAAAAAGGACACTCATTACCAACCTAAGGATTTCACAAATAAAAGATCAAACAGCAATAGAGAGAGAGAGAGCACAGTAGATTATATGCTAACAGACTTAGATCCTTCATCTCTCAGAACAGTCACTGTTAGAGCACTAACCCCTCTGTCCAATCAAAGCCAAATTACAGTGTATCTCAAAAGGACAAGAAATAACATTAATAACACACAGCCCAACAAGCTGTACAATATCAGAAAACCATACAGCTGGGCTGAAAACAGCACAGAGGTGTACCAGAAAAGCAGCCAAACAATACAACTGCACTTAGATAACTTTCTGGATACCATCTATGCTCACACAACAGAAGGTGTTGATCTGGCTGTGAAAGATATAAATTAAATATTTGAGAAATCAGCAGCACAGTTAAAATTTAAAACAAAAACTGGACAAAATTACATATCCAAAAATGACAACAATTGCTTTGATCAAGATTGTCAGGAAATCTGTAAAAAACTCAAAACGCTATCTAGTCAGAAATATAGAGATCCAAATAACACAGAGATTCACCTTCTTTACTGTGAAACATTAAAACAATACAAACATACACTCAGAATAAAAAAATCTAAATACACTCAAAAGCAACTGACAATTATCGAGAAGTCAGTCAATACAAATCAATTTTGGGACAATTGGATCAACCTGGAAAAAACTGACCAGGACAATAAGGCAATCAAAAATTGAGAAATATGGGAAACCCATTTCCAAACATTATTTAATAAATTAGAAACTGGCAAATGTAAGCAAAATCAAATAACTAAACAATTGGAAGTACTAGAATTGGCAATCAAAGATTATCAAAATCCCATAAGACTTTCCTAGACAAAATTAAAACTCTAAATCCCCCCTAAAGCATCTGGACCTGATGGGATATTGAATGAAATGCTAAAATATACTAGCACTAAATTCCAATCAGCCATTGTAATAATATTCAATGTGTGTATAGGTTACTTCCCTGCCATCTGGAATCAAGAACTGGTAACACCCATCTTTAAAAATGGAGATAAATTTGACCCGAATAATTACAGAGGTATTTGTGTGAGTAGCAACCTGTGATAAATATTTATAAATATTAATTTTAGATATTTGTACTTTATCACAACACACAATGTCTTGAGCAGAAGTCAAATTGGACTTTTAAACAAACCTTAATTGAAAAACATGTTGTCCAAAATAAAGAAATTGTTTTTGCCTGCTTTATTGACTTTAAAAAGCATTTGATTCAATCTGGCACAATGGATTATTTTACAAACTTATTGAAAGTGGCATAGGAGGTAAAACCTATGACCTCATTAATTCAATGTATACTGAAAGCAAATTTGTTGTCAAAATTAGCACAAAAAGGACAAGATTTCTTTCCCAGGAGCGTGGAGTGAGCCAGGGTTACTGTTTAAGCCCAACATCATTTAACATTTACATCAACAACTAGCAAACAGTCTGGAGCAATCTACAGCCCCTTGTCTCACTCTTCACGACTCAGAAATCAAATGCCTGCTGTATGCAGATTAACTGGTTCTGTTGTCTCCCACTGAAAAAGGTCTACAGCAGAACCTGGAACTGCTGAGCAATACTGTCAGACCTGGGCCTTGAGAGTAAACCCCAATAAAACTAAAATCATGACCTTCCGGAATAGATCCAGATCCCAGGGAATGCAATGAATATTCACATTAGGAAATAACTTATGAACACTCATCACACTGCAATTATCTAGGACTAAAAATCACTTCCACTGGAAACCTTAGCCCTGCAGTGAACTGAGAGATAAAGCTTGCAGAGACTTCTATGCCATATAAAGACAATATCCTATTAGATTTTAAAAATTTTATAATCAGTGATTGAGCCGATTGAGCTGTATGGCAGTGAGGTGTTGGGCCCACAGACAAATCCAAATCAAGAATTCACCAAATGGAAAAAACAAAATCAAATTGAGACCCTGCATGTAGAATTCTGTAAAAATATTCAAGTACACCGGCACATAAGAAATAATGCATGCAGAGCAGAATTAGGCAAATATCCACTAATTTTATAAATACAAAAACGGGCAATCAAATTCTGGAAACATTTCAAACTCCATTACCATTATAAAGCCCTGCAATACCAAGAGTTGAGCAAAGAAACCAATCCCTTCTTTCAGCTGGTCCAGAGCTTTAGTCCTGATGCTTCACCAACATCTACTAACCCTCATCATACTGAAGACCTGGACCAGAACAATACTGCTAAACTAATTAGATATAGCCAAATTACAGCACAAATAAAACATAATTGGGAAACTCAAACACAACAACAGAGTAAAATGCAATGCCATCTGGCCCTAAAAAGAGAATACACCATGGCAGACTATCTGTACACAGTGACAGACTAAAAACTGAGAGCCACCGTGACAAGGTACAGACTCGGTGGACACAACCTCACTAAAGAAATGGGCAGACACAGGAAAACATGGCTGCCACAGGAAGACAGGTTGTGTCCACACTGTGATCAAAACAAAATCGAGACATTGCATTTTCTAACAGAATGCACAAAATACACAGCCATCATGGATTTCAGCATATTCACAGCACATTTGACCATTTAACAAACAATTAAAAACTGCCCTTCTTAGGTGAATACAAGGACTGCTGTGTGGTAGCAGCACAATATGTGTCTGTTTGCCACAGAAAGAGGGACAGTGAGTGAACTGACCCGAGACTGCATATCCATACTTTACTTTGTCTATTAGTAATATTTTATTTTTCCTTTATGTGTAACTTTAAACTTGTGTAAATTTGTATTATTTAACATAATCCTTTTTACCTTATTTGTCAAGAATACATTGTATATTTAGTTTTTTTCCTTCTTTCTTTCTTATATTATGTACATTGTTTGGCAATACAAATGTAAAAATGTTTGTCATAACAATAAGGCACCTTAAAACTGAAACTGAAAAACTGAGAGCGAGAGAGAGAGAGAATAAGATAAAGAGAGCATATGATGTCCTCATATTCTCTTTCAACTCTGGGCTTCAGCACATTGACGTAGACAAAGCAAATGTTTGGAATGTGAAGATTAACAACTCTATGTCACTCTACGATGTCCCCAAGAAAAAATGTGAAAGAGAGGGGTGAAAACACTGGCGTGGTGAGCACATACCTTTGAGCTTAAGAAAGAGGGTGTTACACTTCCAAGAATTCAGCCTAGCAATTAGTTAGCCCAGTTCGCTCAATGCAGCATTAATGGATTTTCAGTGTTAAGAAACAAAAGAAGTGTTGCATCTTCCCCTGCATATACACAGTAACACTAAAAAGTTAGACCCAAAAATAACATTGGGATTTTGCTAATATAAATTACTTCACATGATTCTTCACATAATCAGACAGTAATTAAAACAGCTCTATGATTACAATTAGTATGTGGGTTGCTGAGATGGTACTGTACTGATCTGGGATTAATCAATATGCATGTCTTAATGAAACACCTACGTTACTGTCATCAATGCTATGATGGCTCATTAATAAACTAATATCTACTCTTCGGAGAGGTATGAGGTATGTATATTAGAGAGAGACAGACAGGGAATTAGATCCTAAAAACTCCCCACAGACAATTTATGCAGAACAACAGGAAAAAAGCAAATTAGACAACTTATAAAAATGTATGTTTATATGGTCTTTACCACAACTAACAAATATTATATTTTAGGAGGATAACTTCCATATACTTTCATATATATTTTTTGTCTTATTCATAATTCATGAGTAGCATTATTATAAACTGTAAATGAAAACCAGATTACTTCAGGAGGTTTGTCCCTGCAATAAGTGCACTGCAAGTCCCTTTAGATTAGGGCTGCAACTAACGATTATTTTGATATGTGGTTAATCTAAAGATTATTAGAACAATTATTCAACTATTCAGATTATTGCAATGATTAATCATTAGCTCTTACACAATTATTCAGCTTGTGCCCCTACTTAAAAGTTTGTTTCAATGCGCTTACAAACAATAAAGAGGACAAAAACATCTTTTAAAAATACCTCTAAATGACATTCACTGAATTAAAGGGGAAAAATACTTTTGATTAAGTTTAATTCAGTAAAGAAATTCACTGCAAAAAATCCTATTGTTATTAAGTGTTTTTGTCTTGTTTTCCATTTAAAATTGTCTAAAAATCCTTAAAACAAGATACATGTACTTGCGAAACAATATATATTTACATTTTACATTTATACATTTGGCAGACGCTTTTATCCAAAGCCACTTACAAAAGAGGAAAAAACATCAGCGAATCATCTTAGGGAGACAGTGGTACAAAAAGTGCCATATTACAAAGTTTCACTATCATCAGAATAGTATACAAAACAGATTTAAGTGCAACAAGAAATGTAAATATTTATATATATATATATAAGATATTTAGACTGTTTCTTAAATGTATGTGTAAAAAAGTGTATTTTTCACTTGGTTATACTTCTGCAAGTGCTGTAAAGACTTGTATTCAAGATCTATTCTTTAAAAGCAAGTCTAAATATCATATATGCTGCTTCTCAGGTGAATGCATCTTTTTTTAAAGGATTTTTAGATATTTTAGAATATTTGTATTTCGAAAATTATATTCAACATTCTTAAATAAAAAAAATTTCTTCTGCAGTATAGCTGCTAAAGAAAAAGTATGTTGTTGTAAAGGCGTTTTAGAAATGTATATTGGAAAACAAGCTGAAACAAAAACAAATCAAAAACTTATTTAGTTGCTGTGTATAATGGGGTAAAGACTTCCTCTCTCACCTTTCTGTTCACGTCAATCCATCTTTAACTCACAAAAAAAAAAAACTCTGTATAGATATGCTATATAAAAAAGCAATGGTATAAAGGGTCAACTGGTGTAGATTTTCTATACCATTTGTATTTCAGTTTTAAATATCTGTTTCCAATGCTCCACCTGGCTGCACGTGATACTGACAGTCAGAGAGACAGACAAACATGGAGAAAGATGAATACAGAATGCGGGGCGACTCCAAAACAAGTAAAAAACAGGAGGACGAATTTATTTTTTGCATTAAAAGGTGCTGTTTTCTCATGTTCGTGCCCACAGCACGTGCGTGGGGAGAGAGAAGACATTGGTCACTTTACATTCCAAAAGAAAACGAGGAAGAGCTTTATAATAAAACAATACATTCTCCATGGGGTGAAATTGACCTTCCGCTATAAGTACTGCTGCAGTTAGTTACCGTAGCTTATGCCATCAAGCTATTCTACAGGCATATGCACTTTCACAAACACGGAGAAGTGATCGCACTGAGTAAATTACCTCCGGAATTATTAAATAATAACACTGTCAGCAATGCATTTATATCTAGTATGCTACATACAGTATTAGTTGCCAAAAAGGTTTCCAGTATCCAATGGAAGACTTAATCCAAAAAATAAGTGATGGTGGCAATAGTGTAGTCTAGCGTAAATGCAAGCATACACCCAGGGTTAGGGAGTAATGGAATACATGTAACGTGATTATGTATTTAAAATACAAAATATAAGTAACTGTTTTCCACTACAGCTATAAATTAAATAATTGGTAATCAGAATACAGTTACAATCAAAAAAGTATTTTGATTACTGAAACAATTACTTTGCATTTTATTTTCATTTGTTTCATTTAATATTTAGTCTATTCAGTTGCAAAACTTTTATCTATATAAATTAAGTGATCTAAAATGCATTTGAACAGCAGTGAAACACTTTTTTAAGATGAGTTATTTTCATATGAGCTGACAGAGAAGAACATTTAGAGCAGCAGAAATAGAAATTATGTAAATTGTGATATGAATATTTAGCTTTATGCTAAGCTAAAATGTTTTTTTCTAACCATTTTACATACACCTGATACCAGGCGTGATCAATTTATTTTATCAAGAAAATTCATGTTAGATCATAATTTCTTTTCTCTAGTGAGTCTTTTGCTATTAGGGCAAACATCTTATTCTTTATGATAATTTTTGTTAGTTTTTTCTGTAAAAATATCTAAAAATAATTTGTCCCATACATTTGTTTTATCTTGTTTTAGAAGCAACACAGCATAAGGTACTTTTTCAGTGCTAGTATTTTAACATGTATTTTGTTTTACTGTACTGGCATATTTTTATATTTAAAACAGGTGTAAAAATCTACCAGTGCTGAGGAAGTAATCCAAATTATTTAGATTACGTTACAGACCTTGATTATCTAATGAAATACATTACATTTTACATCATGTATTCTGTAATCTGTAGAGGAATACATTTTAAAAGTAATCCTCCGAACCTATTTTTCTAAGGACTTTGCGTACACTCACCTAAAATCATTGAAAATATGTATGGCCACCAGAACAAACTAGTAGCATTTTGACCCATAACTTTTCAATCTACTGATGTGATGCAACAGAACCGTTAAGTGATTTTCTTTTTTCAAGAACTGTACAGAGATTCTCTTTAAACACGCAGTGGGAGGCAGGAATGCTGAACTGAATGCATCCAAGTATATCTGTAAGACTAGGAACACCCACTACTGTACATGGCACATCCACACCAAGTAAAGCCCCCCCCGGATCACAAAGCCATTCTATTGGCTAAAATAATTATTAAAAGCCTATGCAATCACTGTATGATTCATGTTGTCTTAACTGTATAAATATAACAAAGAATAACTTTTAAATTAATTACATTTCATATTATTTAACTTAAGATATTCGTATATAGTGAAATTAAAAATGTCTCTGTTCTGTTTTCTCCAGTTAGCTCACAAGCTAACCAGTGAATCTATTAGCTTAGCATTCCGAGGACTTCTTCTCCTCTTCAATTACATCACACTTCGCCTCATGGTCTCCGCCTGGTGATACAGAAATATGATTGCATTTAATAAAAAAGGTAGCCCTGCCATGATATGACAGGTCTTATGCTACGTTTGACATCATTGTAAATGGAACATAATTTTTTTCACCCAGCAGTTTTTTAATCACTTTCAGTCAAAATTTGTTGGCTATATCATCATATCCTGTATATAGTTATCTACCAAAATGTCAAGAATATAACTATATAATTTTTTTCTTATATCGTCCACCCATATCTCATGGTTAATTATTATATAAAACATTTTATGTTGATTTTCCAGGAGAAAAACCCCATATTGTGATACCGTTACAGTGATATATAATTACTCATACTGTGATATAGAATTTTGGTCATATCTAGGAATTTATTCTGTAAATGTTTCAATCATAGTTTATATGCATATCTTAATATGCACATAAATATCTTATAAAATAATCTTGTAAAATAAAATATTTATCCAGCTCATGGGAGTGTATTTTTGTATATATCCAAAAATTCACATAATAAAATGAGCATGGAATCCCAGCTAATATGACCAAAATTATGGTGATTGACGTTATTCTACTGCAGCTCCAAAATTATTAGTCACATGGTAATTATGGTTCAGGTGATTGAAAAAAATTGTTCTGGAGCCCATGAGCAAAGATGGTAAGATGTGGGTTGCATACTTCCGGGGCTTCCTTCATTCGCCAAGCTGCAGCATTATGTACTGTATCTATTAGTATTCAGTCTATTGTTGGCCAATATTTTTGCTTCATCAAGATCATATAAAGTAGTGCTTAATGCAAGTCCTAATGGATACCCACCACAATTCAAACAAGGACTCTTCATACAGCCCAGCTTAAGGAACACATCAGCATGCACACAACATCACCATAACTACAATGGTACAACAAGATGATCAATGCTAATTGGTCTCTTTGGAAGGCATTACATTCAAAAATGAGATGCGAGTCACCACAGAGTTGTGATGAAGTATTCATGCTGTGTCTTTGTGGCAAAAGGTCAGCCGCTAAAGTTTGCGGCCACTCTCGCTCGCCTTCATTACCTCCGCCTGGGCTGAAGCAGGTTTTACTTCCGTCTCTCATAAATACTTAACCTGCCCCCTCCATGAATATCTCAATGGAGGACAAAGGCCTCAGATGGATGATGCCCATAAAGCCAAGAGGATTGGGGTCTAAATCTAAAATCGCTATAAGCGGATTCAATGTACATTTTAGTGTTTATTCGCCTGCTGTGTTATCAGAGGTAGCTGCGCTGTGGCACTAATGCAAAGATAGCATCGCTAGGTCACTTATACATGACCTGAGTCATCTAAGAGTTTAATTAATGTACTATTTCTGTTTTCAAGTCAACTGGAACAAGGGCACTTATTTTGGATGCATCAAGGACAGAGTGTTCCACAGAAAAGGAGATGAAATGACTCTAAGCTGTTCAGTAATAACTTAAAATGTTGCTAGCAATAAAAATGTTAAGTAAAAAAAAGCACTAAAATGAAGTACAACATAGAAAGAAAAAGGAAAACTTATTTTTAGGCCTTGAACCCTACACCTTTGAAAGTGTAAGCAACTTCTCAGAGAGTTTGTTGCAGTATGTCTTGAGGCTCCCTAAGGGGTTGTATGCAACACCAAATACTAAAATATACTGAGGGCAAAACTTTACTTGATTGAAAACAGGATGTCGCACATCAGCATATTAAAGAAACTGTATATCTCTACTAAATGATTTTCAGGAGCAGTAGTCACTAAATCAAACAGCAGGGCAATTTTATTATGCAATCAGCAGTGGTGGACAGTAACGAAGTAAATGTAATTCGTTACTGTACTTAAGTAGCTTTTTTGCGTATCTGTACTTTACTGAAGTATTTAAATTTGGTGAGACTTTTACTTTAACTCCACTACATTTCAAAGTCAAATATCTTACTTTTTACTCTACTACATTTTCAAAATCAGTCGTTCCTTTTTATTTATGAGTGGATAAAAACGTAATTGGTCAAACGAGCCACCAATCACAGTACAGCACGCGCTCTTTGTTTTGAACTTGCCTTGGCGGCATCTACTAAGCGCGAACCAGGGGTGCGTTTCCCAAAAGCATCGTTAGCCAACTATGGTCATAAGTTCCGTCGTTATCATCATAGTTCAACGAGTCGGTGTTTCCCGAAACCATCGTTCCAACGAACATTCGCAAACAGCATTGCAGAGTTGTGTGGTTGGAACGACAGCTCTCGACCTGTGGTTAGAAGCAGAGTTTCTTGTTATTATGTGGATTAATGAATTATTATCTTGAGCCAAATAAGCAAGATGCCATTCAGTACAATCAGTATCTTTTATTTAGAAGACATACAAATGTCCTTTATGTCTTTTAGTTTGTCAATAGATTTAAAGCACCGTTTTTGAAGAGTGCGCATGTGTGAACGTGCTCTAGTGCGTAAGAACGAGCCTATAATTGAATCTGGAAATAAAGCAAATAACTGAGAAAAATATGAGATAGTCCTCAGATGACATGTCCGTAATTTATAGCAAAACATCTAGCATTAATTCCATCGCAAACAAATTCATTAAAAGTAGTTTTTACTTCACCCCATGTGTGACATCATTAACCAACGTGGTTGAACAACCAATGTGCGACAATACGGTTTCGGGAAACAGTCGTGACTAGCAAGTTGATTTCTTCAACAGTGCATCGTACTATGGTAGTGGAGCAGCAAGTTACGTCGTTGTATGGGAAACGCACCCCAGAGCCGTTAAATATGAGAGTTGCGAACATAGACGGTTGCGACAGTGATCTCGCAGCCGCGCGGTCACGTGATTCGTGTAGCTCTCAGTAGTTCCAAACAAATTGCGTTGCCAATGATTTTAAGCGGGGCAGAGAGCAGCAGCTATTATTGCAGCAATTATCGGTAAATATTGATGCATAATGTACATTGCTTATTATGTTGACACTAAAATGACTTGCATATAATAGCATTTTTTTTCTGGGGAGTAGCAGAAACACTGCATTAATACATTTTTGTGTTTAATTTTGGAGGAAATTGGCTGCTCCCATAACATAGAGTATATATATATATATATATATATATATATATATATATATATATATATATATATATATATATATATATTTATATATATTCTATGTATGTGTGTGCTGCGTGTGTGTGTGTATATATATATATATATATATATATATATATATATATATATATATAATGGCGTTGTGCAGGTTTATGTGAATGTATCATAACATTAGGATGTTAATAATTATGACCATAGACACTCGAGAAAAATATATACAGTAAATACTGTAAATGTATTATACCTTATGGGAACCGTCCCTTCCCTCCAAAATTAAACACACAAAAATGTATTCAATTCAAATATATATATATATATATATATATATATATATATATATATATATATATATATATATATAAATATAGATACATCTGACTAATTAATGTCATTTTATTAATAGATTGGTGTGCCAAGAGTGACATTAGTCTTCATGTAGACTGAGTTAAGCAAGGTCTTGTGACAAATTACAATAGGACATTGTGGCCATAAAAAAATCATAGTACTTGGATACTTAAGTACATTTGAAGGCAAATACTTTTGTACTTTTACTCAAGTGAATGTTTAAAGGCAGCACTTCTACTTTTACTTGAGTAATATTTTACCTTGAGTATCTTTACTTTAACTCAAGTACATGGTATGTGTACTTTGTCCACCACTGGCAATCAGTATATTCCAGAAAAAGGTAGAGGGGAAGGGGTCATTTTTTATAACTTTTGTGTGACAATCGAGCATGTGGTAGTCAAATGCACTTCATGGGCAAAAAGCCAGTTTTGAGAAGTATTAATGCAAACACAGTTGGCTGTTTTACATGAATGCAAACAGGTTGAACAAAAATCTGATATTTCTCAAAATATTGGATCTGTGCATTAGTCTTTGTTGTTGTCACACCTGATGCTGTCCCTTGTGGTTAATTTATTTAAAAAAAAAAAAATTATTAGTGTCCTCAGTTTACTTTGTATTTAGTTCTTAATTATTAGGACTGTTTATTAGGGATGTCCCGATACCATTTACCGTTACTTTGTTGTTGGTGCTCACCGATACCAAGTCAGATACCTGTTATTTGTTTTATTTTTCTGAATTCCATATCAACAGTTTATTTCATTTTTTTCCATCAAAATTGTACTTAAATAAATGCATTCATTAAAACTTTAAATGAAAATATTACTATTAATTTTCAAAATAATATTGTATTATTTTTATCAAATAAAGTGCTGCATTATAGATGTGAGATGTTGCTTAAAGGTGTAATATGTAAAAATTTTCATGTAATATTCGCTTTTTTGTCCATGTGTGAACGGCTTGTAATGCAACTTAAAAAATGATCCCTTCCCGGACTTCATAGGTTGCCTATTAAAGCCTGTAGACTGATTTTCATGCGAAGGGAGCGGGTCGATTTTGCTGGGAAAATAAAAAAAGGATGTGACATTTATGTGCTCTCCCGAGAGCCTTGGCTCAGTGTGTCTCTTCTGCTAAGTGGGAACGTGATCGTGGTCGAGCAAAAACTAAAGTGAATATCGGCAGGGCATTTGATTCCTGGAGTGACCTTCGTTTGGTTTTGGGGATCAAACCGACCCTGAAATCTTATTGGACGTAAGCTTACATAAATGCAAAGCATGTGAAATATAGTGCCATTAGGATTGATCTGTGTAATTTTAGCTAACTTGATCTTGCCTGCTAACACTGACAAATTGCAAGCTACCTATAAATAATTTCAACAATCTTCTCTTTACACTAAAAGCCAGGTATGCTGATTCACAGTAATTGTCATAATCAATGTTAATCTGTATTTATTCATCAAGGTAAATTACAATAACACATGAAATGAATGCTAGACAGTGTTCAAGATAATGCAAAAATGCTCCATTCATTAGTGTAACATAACTTAGTTATACAGAAAATATATACAATCTATTAATATAAAACAATAGCGCATAGATATATCTAAATGACAGTTGTGATGGAATCACATTAATACTCAGAATCAGAATCAGCTTTATTGCCAGGTACGCTTACACATACAATGAATTTGACTTGGTGACAGGAGCTTCCAGTGTACAAAAATACAAAAACTGCAGCAAGACATAGATCATTAAAAACAAAAAAAAGAAGAATAAAAATAAATAATTATACATGCACTCACCTTCATACATATCCACATACACATACGTAGTACAAATCCATTACAAATCCGTTAAATTAAGAACAAAAATACAGTATGACAGAGGGATCCTTGGTGGTGCAGTCATTGGTGTTGCATAGTGGGGAGAGCACATGTGCTTGGGGGGCAACAGTGCTGATGGTACAGGTGGTGGAAGTGAATTTTGCCTGTCCGTCAGAAAGCTGGTAATCCACTGACAGATAGACATGGGAACTTAGTCCGGAGAATAGCTGGGATGATTGTGTTGAAAGCCGTGCTGAAGTCCACAAAAAGGATCCTTGCGTATGTCCCCGGTCTGTCCAGATGTTGCAGGACATGATGCAATCCTATGTTGACTGCATCATCCACAGACCTGTTTGCTCGATAAGCAAATTGAAGGGGATCTAGAAAGGGTCCAGTGATGTCCTTCAGGTGGGCCAACACCAGTCTCTCAAATGACTTCATGACCACAGATGTCAGGGCGACAGGTCTGTAGTCATTAAGTCCTGTGATTTTTGGTTTCTTAGGGACAGGGATAATAATTGAGGGACTTCACTCTGCTCCAGTGATCTATTGAAGATCTGTGTGAAGATGGGGGCCAGTTGGTTAGCACAGGAATGAAGGCACGCTGGTGAGACGCCATCTGGGCCTGAAGCCTTCCTTGACCTTTGCTTCCGAAAGACACGGCACACATTGACTTCACAGATCTTGAGTGCAGGTTGTGTAGCAGGAGGGGGGAGGAGGGGGCTTGCAGGAGGTGTTAATGTTTGTGTGAATTGAAGGTCCGAGTGCATGTGGGGTGTGAAATTGGGCCTTTTGAATCTGCAGTAGAACACATTCAGGTCGTCAGCCAGTTGTTGGTCCACCACAGGGTTAGGGGTAGGAGTCCTGTAATTAGTAAGTTCTTTCAGGCCACTCCACACTGAATAGAATCCTCAAAAATAACATAGAATAGAATCCTTTATTTTGGTCACACATTATACACACAGTTCTTTTGCATATATACAGTGAAATGTATTAGTTTTCACATACCCAGCTAAGCTGTGGTCAGAGTGCAGGGTCAGCCATGATACGGCGCCCCTGGAGCAGATAGGGTTAAGGGCCTTGCTCCAGGGCCCAACAGTGGCATCTTGGTGGTGCTAGGGCCCTGACCTTCTGGTCAGTAACCCTGAGCCTCAACCGCTGAGCTACCACTGCACCCAACTGCACTGATGCAGGGTCGTTAGCTGAAAACTTGTTTTTCAGCTTCTCAGAGTAGCTTCTTTTAGCCACTCTGATTTCCTTATTCAGTGTGTTCCTGGCCTGATTATACAAGACTTTATCCCCACCCCTGTAAGCATCCTCTTTGGCATGACAAAGCTGTCTGAGTTTTCCTGTGAACCATGGTTTATCATTGTTGAATGATAAAAATGCCCTAGTAGGGATGCACATGTCCTCACAGAAACTGATGTATGATGTAAGAGAATCTGTGAGCTTGTCCAGGTCTGTAGCTGCAGCTTCAAAAACACTCCAAACAGTGCAGTCAAAGCAGGCTTGTAGTTCCAGCTCTGCTTCATTAGTCCACTTCTTTACAGTCCTTGCAACTGACTTTGTTGATTTTAATTTCTGCCTGTAGGTCGGAAGAAGATGAACCAGACAGTGATCAGAGAGTCCCAAAGCTGCACGTGGGACAGAGCGATATGCATCCTTTATTGTTGTGTAGCGGTGATCCAGTATATTCCTGTCTCTGGTGGGGCATGTAATGTGCTGTCTGTATTTGGGCAGCATGTGAGATTTACTTTGTTAAAGTCCCCAAGAATAATAATAACTGAGTCCGGATATTGTTGTTCTATGTCTTTGATTTGATCAGCCAGCTGTTGCAGCGCTATGTTCCCAGACGCATTTGGAGGAATATAAACACACACCAGAATAAACGAAGAAAACTCCCGCGGCGAGTAGAACGGCTTACAGTTAATAAAGAGTGCTTCCAGATTAGGACAGCGCATCCTCTTTAACGTTGATACATCTGTACACCAACTTTCATTGATGTAAAAGCATGTTCCACCGCCTCTCGTTTTCCCCATTAACTCCGTGATCCGCTCTGAACAGCTGGAAGCCCGGCAGATGTAATGCGCTGTCCGGAATGGCTTCACTCAGCCAGGTTTCTGTGAAGCACAGTGCAGCGGAGTTTGAGAAGTCTTTATTAGTATGTGTGAGGAGATGTAGTTCGTCAGTTTGGTTGGGAAGAGAGCGGAGATTCGTAGCACGTTTAAACAACACAGCTGAGCCTCCGACTAAAAATGTCCAGCAAAACGTCTGAATATTCAAAAACCGGGAAAAGATTATCTGGTATGTGCTGCCGAATGTTCAGCAGTTCGTCCCTGGTAAAACTGACTGGAAAAAGATTACTAAACACAGGACAAACAAACATAAACGACAAAAGAATATGCTGACAATACTGAATTGTCAACATATTTATAATGTACAGTCTAATTTATAAACAGCTACTGTCATCGTCCACCAAATTTAGCTAACCGCTATTGATAAAACTGGCTAGCTAGTTTACCCAACATAGGCTATCGTATAAATGCAGTCATTGTATCATGCAAAGAAAAGTGATTATTTCAAACAACAGTCTCGCATAACCAGACCTATATGCACACTTTGTTTTAGCCCTGTTCCAGCATCGGAGTGTCAAATATAATATAGAGTCTCAAAGTTTGTATTAAAACAATCATAATTGTGTAATTTTAATTATGCTACCTGATCTGTCAGCATGATGTCGGTGAATCACGTTCAGTTTCTTTGTACGTTACGTCTGCAGTTCACTTAATGGCTACAGGTGTCATTAATAACAAGGGTTTCTGAATCTTACATAGTGGTGGTGGCATAGTGGACTAAAGCACATAATTGGTAATCAGAAGGTTGCTTTGTGTCCTTGAGCAAGGCACTTTACTCAGGTTGATCTGGGGGAATTGTTCCTGTAATAAGTGCACTGTAGTAAGTCGCTTTGGATAAAAGAGTCAGCCAAATGCATACATGTATTACAGTGAATATTACATAACAATACAGTAATTATCTATTTCTGTTGTACATTTTTCTCTTTAAACTGAGCTTTTATTTTGGCAGAGCTTTTATTTTGAAGTTTTTCTGTGTTGTTAAGTGTTTCTTAATCTGAAAAAGCCGGTCGGTGTCTCAAAGTGATTATTAAACAAAAAAGGCTGCTATTTAATTGAATAAATGTGTAGTCTGTGCCTCATGCAAAAAAGTGGATTAGCGTTCTACCTGCTGTCATCTGCTACAAACAGAGCATGCAATGCTCATGATGGTGTTTTCCGTGTATGAGTCAAAGAGCTCTAAAAGGTACGAGGACTTTTTTTTATGTTGCCACAACATCAGCTCCACACTTTCACAATTACTTACCTTCGAAGCGCACAGCACATGCCAACTATATCTTTCTACATAGAATATAATGAAGCTCACACAGCTTTTGTGGTTAAATATTCTCACTAGGACATAACATCAGATTCTAATATGTGAATATGTGTTTTTTGGTATTGAGCATTTTTTGTACCAGCACTCAAGGGCAGTATAGGATCTGATTCTGATACCAGTATCAGTATTGGAACACCCCTATTGTTTTCCTTAATAATTACCAGTGTTGGGCAAGCTACTCAAACATTTTTGCTAGCTATGCTACCAACTACTCAACAGAAAAATGTGTTGAGCTAAGCTAAATGCTACACTTCAGAAAAAGTAGCAATTTACTCTACAAGATACACACCAAAAGTAGCTTGCTACATTTAAGCTACTTTTTTTCAACCGCAGATGCAGAGCATACTGTCATAGACAAAGCACCTAAAATATGTATTCACATGACACTGATCAAAGCCATGGTACAGTAAATTACAGTTCAATGCAATACAGTATAGAGTAGAGAGAGAGAGAGAGAGAGAGAGAGAGAGAGAGAGAGAGAGAGAGAGAACATCTGGACAATAACAATGTGATTTCTGGTGGTATCAGATGGTAATATCATGGCACTTTGATATTCAACTATTTATGTACCATTCTGTAGTTGCATGGTGCTTCAAAGTACTTCAAAGAACACCATGTTACTACCATGGTAACTTGATATATGATTACCATATTAATATACTATTGTATTTACATGGTGCTTCAAGGTAATTCAAAAAATGCCATGGTACATCGCTATATGATTACCATATTCATATAGCCTACCATTGAATTAACATAGTGCGGCCAGTTAATGGTACGTGTCCAAAAAATATGGTAATGGCATGGTACTTTTTTTATGTGCTTTTATGTAGGCTAATACATGTTTTGATAGTCTTTTGGTGCATGCAAATTTAACTTAATAAGTACTTTCTTTATCACTGGCAAATGATAGGAAGAATTTGCAGGTTTTGTTTCCATTTATTGATTGCAGATTCACTGCAGCTAGCGTTATATTAATATGACATGTTATAAAACATTCTATGAGCTTCTTGACAAGTGACTGTGTGCGCAAGCTTTCTGAGTTATTCAGATTGAATCACGAATCGATTTAGACCAGTGTTGCCAACTAGTTTCAATGGAAAGTAGCTAAAGCCTGCCCGAAAATCGCTAATGTCGCTAGATGAAGTCATATGCTAATTAACAGATTTGTGACGTCACCATGTCTCATTTGCATTTTGCATAGTGTCTGCCCTTTGCATGTGTTTGCTTCTCTGTGCTTACCATAGATACTGTAATACCCTATTAATTCCCAATATCTATCAGTCACTCAGAGAGAAAGTTAAAGCAGAAATATTTGTGATTGTACTGTGTGTGTATACAAATGTAGCAAAATGTAAAATGTGTTTGAATAAAGAACAATGTACAGAGTTGTCTAAGTAAGTGTCTGAATTCAGAGAGTTCAGAAACAGTAATGAACAACCGTCTAAATATCTCCTGTAATTAAGTGCATGAAAAGAATACAAATAAACTGTCAAATTAAACTCTTTAAATGTAAAACTAAAGGGGAGCAAATAATACAGATTCGTTATTGGTCGCTGACAATGCTGTTTGCTCATGCGCAGCTCATTCACGTCTATGTCAGCTGCTGTGCGGTCAACTGATTGTGCTGCTCCACCTTCATGCCTGCTCTCTCTCTGTCAGTCTCACTGAACAGAGTAGACGCAGTGAGAGGTGTGTCTCCAAGTCCGGGCAGGAAAGCAAGACCATATGCTCGCGGGGCAGTGTTGGCAACTTTCTTCTACGGAAGTAGCTAAGGTTTGTCCAAAAAGTTGCTAGATTTGTCGCTAGTCGCTTTTTTTTAATAAAAGTCGCTAAGTTGGCAACACTGATTCAGACCGCTTTCTTATCACATGTAACCAAATCATTGTAAAGAACCGACTCAAATGAGCGCTACTTTTGTGATCGGACATCTTTAGTTCTGATTCAAAACTGGCATTAGCAAACACCGGGTACGAGGGATGATGTAGCGGTGGAGCTTTTGTCAACGCTTCCCCACTACCTTGTCAAAAATATATCTTCGATACTTGAAAGCTACATAGTTAAAAAACAAGCGACGCTACCATCTCGCTACTCAAAATGTAGTTACTGCCATCACTGATAATTACTGAAAAATAACTAAATACTGAAACCAAATAAAAAGCTTGAAGCAACTTGTTTGCTTAATTGAAAAACTTGAAAATTGTTGACTTCATTGAGAAGCAACTAAATGGTGTACTGATGGCCCCACCAGCTATATCTGGTCAGTCATCTTCACCAGAAAGGCCACACTGGTCAACTACTACTTTTGCTGGTGAAAAACATGTCTATGCTGGTCCATTACATAGATCAGCATGAAGTGAGCATAAACCAGCCTTAGCATGGAAATGAATTGTGCTTTTCAGCAAGGTACCTACTTCATTTCTCTATTCATCCCTCTGGCCACAGGCTTTGAGTTCTAGCACAGTTGAGACATAAGGAGATTTGTGATCATTTTTATTTGGCTATCCTGGATCAAACCACATGAAATAATGAAAATACCATGCAATATTATTTTATACAAAAAGCACAAAAATGCAGACAGATTTGTCCTGTTTGTGTGTACCTGTGTATGATAGTCTAAAAAATTAGTAGGGCTTATACACTCACCTAAAGGATTATTAGGAACACCTGTTCAATTTCTCATTAATGCAATTATCTAATCAACCAATCACATGGCAGTTGCTTCAATGCATTTAGGGGTGTGGTCCTGGTCAAGACAATCTCCTGAACTCCAAACTGAATGTCAGAATGGGAAAGAAAGGTGATTTAAGCAATTTTGAGCGTGGCATGGTTGTTGGTGCCAGACGGGCCGGTCTGAGTATTTCACGATCTGCTCAGTTACTGGGATTTTCACGCACAACCACTTCTAGGGTTTACAAAGAATGGTGTGAAAAGGGAAAAACATCCAGTACGTGGCAGTCCTGTGGGCGAAAATGCCTTGTTGATGCTAGAGGTCAGAGGAGAATGGGCCGACTGATTCAAGCTGATAGAAGAGCAACTTTGCCTGAAATAACCACTCGTTACAACCGAGGTATGCAGCAAAGCATTTGTGAAGCCAAAACACGCACAACCTTGAGGCAGATGGGCTACAACAGCAGAAGACCCCACCGGGTACCACTCATCTCCACTACAAATAGGAAAAAGAGGCTACAATTTGCAAGAGCTCACCAAAATTGGACAGTTGAAGACTGGAAAAATGTTGCCTGGTCTGATGAGTCTCGATTTCTGTTGAGACATTCATATGGTAGAGTCAGAATTTGGCGTAAACATTAATGCAGGCTGGTTGTGCAGGCTGGTTGTGGTGGTGTAATGGTGTGGGGGATGTTTTCTTGGCACACTTTAGGCCCCTTAGTGCCAATTGGGCATCGTTTAAATGCCACAGCCTACCTGAGCATTGTTTCTGACCATGTCCATCCCTTTATGGGCACCATGTACCCATCCTCTGATGGCTACTTCCAGCAGGATAATGCACCATGTCACAAAGCTCGAATCATTTCAAATTGGTTTCTTGAACATGACAATGAGTTCAGTGTACTAAAATGGCCCCCACAGTCACCAGATCTCAACCCAATAGAGCATCTTTGGGATGTGGTGGAACGGGAGCTTTGTGCCCTGGATGTGCATCCCACAAATCTCCATCAACTGCAAGATGCTATCCTATCAATATGGGCCAACATTTATAAAGAATGCTTTCAGCACCTTGTTGATTCAATGCCATGTAGAATTAAGGCAGTTCTGAAGGCGAAAGGGGGTCAAACACAGTATTTGTATGGTGTTCCTAATAATCCTTTAGGTGAGTGTATGTAGGCTATTTATGAATAGAAAAAAATATTTAGTTAACAGAGGGAAGCGAGAGAGTCATTTAAGGGGGAAAAAAAGAGCAATTTTCAAGTGCAGAATTTTTTATAGCATACGTGAATATTGCTAGCTGTTACATTTAAGTTGAATTCTCTCTAAATACCATGTTTATCTCTTGACTCAGATAGTAACATAACAGTGCTGCAGCAAGACACAGTAAACATCAATAATTATCATCAAGCTATGAAATGAACATCATTTTTATAAAGTCTAATTTTGTTTTATGGATGTGTAAGATTCAGCTGATTTGTTGTTTGGCATGCCATGAAAGGAAGTGGAGGTTGTACTCTCAAAAAAATGTATTAAAATGTAATTGCCTTCTCACAGACACAATCACAGCCTTACAATCATACAATCATTTTAGGCTAGTAATACAGTATGACTGGATTCTTCATCTCATGAGAGTTAACATTATTTGAAACATATTTTTTAAACATATAAGTACAAATAATTTATTTTGGATAGGATCAATAAATAAATAAAAATTCCACTGCAGCTCATAACATCATTTAGTTAACATTTTTTGCTGATTTAGGTCATAGTTTAGGTAAATTCTAGATAACATATCGGGTTACCCAATCATTTACAGTACAATCGTGAGGAACTTTTGTTCTTCAGGACACAATCAGTCACAGGCTTTTTTCAGATAACACTTGTGCCAGCTGCCTCACACTTTCATCTTTTAGCTCAATCATGTTCAAAAGGTCATGGAAAAGATGAGCTAAAGTGATGTACTATCATATAGCGGGAAGCTGGAGTACACAATGTTGTACTCAGGAGCCCTAAGTGCACTGTGAGTGTTTTTTTGAGAACACCAATCTGTTCCTTCATAATTATTTGTTGAAAAAAATATATAAAACAAAATAATGTTCTATCTCTCCAATTATTCAGTTATTCTCTGCATCAGAGAATAACCTGAAAAAACAACAGCCTTTGTTGATTTTATTATAATTGCGTTCTGTATGCGAGTTTGTTTATTTGAATCTTCACTATTATTTTACTGCATCAAAAGGAGTTGTTATTTTTTACATTGAATTTGATTCAGTAATTTAGGCAAGCAATATTTTTCTAAACATATATTCAAAACATGTATTCCTTGAAAAGTATTATAATTTCAGGTTGAAACATTTAGAAAGAGATGTCCTGCCATCAAAGATAATGAGAGAGAGAAATAAGTATTTGATTGGCACACCTTCAGAAACCAACCGCTGCTCTGTACTCAATACTCACTATTCATGTCTAATCTTAAAACCCCACGAAATCAAAATTAGAGTTGTATGGCTTTAAGTCCGTATGTGTTAGCTTTTATTTATATGCTAGGGTCCTTTTTAATTTTTACAAAAACACATTTAAATGTCTTTCTTTTCCAGGAAAACGGATCAAATTATGGATGACTCATCTTGCACTACACAGGTTTTTATCCAATCAAATGCTCTCTAAAATCAGAATGCTTCGCCCTAAACCAACTCGACTAGCAAGTAGTAAATCATGGTTCATAGCTGTGACATAGCTTGTGACCAGGCTGGGCTGCAGCAAAAAGTAAAACACACACAAGACCGAAAGACTGGACCGAAAACAGAACCGACTTGAACAAGACTGAAGAGAAGACTGAGGAACAAGACCAATGAACAATACGAACAGACACAAACCGGTTAACAAGCAGGGCAGGTGTGACTAATGTGTGACTACTTAACTAATAATAAGCAAACAAGGAGGCGGGGTATGATGCAAGACAAAGAGACACGAGGCAAAACAACAAAAAAACAAAGCCATATGCTCTCACAGCTCTCTCAGACACCTGAATGGTAGGAGCGCATATCGACAATAGGCAACATGCGCTCATGCCAACTGACAGATAAGATGAGAGAATGCACAGCAACGCTAACAAAGCAATGCCATGCATTCTCACACTAGACAAAGCCTGAGTGTGTATTGCGAGGCAAGCACCACGCGATGCATGCAACAGGCGGCAAAACGAGACAGGATACGTGTGTGAGAGTTTGGCCATACATAAACCCGACACCTCAGACAGAAGTGACCGAACCTAAGCACAATGTGAAGTCAGCCCCACAGGGTTCGGTTTAGAGTGGGGGCAGTGACATTATGCTCCGGACATGAGACGCGAGACCGACTGAAGAGCACATGGCAGGGAAACCACAACTGAAGCCATGCACTCACACAAACACAGAAGACAAATCACAAGATAGACACAGAGCAATGATGTCACGACCCTGTCAAGTCATTTTTATTTGTGTAGCACCTATCACAACACACATCGTTTCAAAGCAGCTTTACAGAAAATCATGAGTTAACAAAAAAAATTTACCGTAATATATATAATGTCATACAAAAAGCCAGAGTGACAGGATCATAACAAAAGGATAAATCAGAATGGAAATTGCACATGAATGTAGTTAAATCAGACAATAAAGTCGGAAAGTCTGAATTGATTGAATCTAAAACATAGCATAGCTGTAGACTATCTTTGTTATTCCAATCAGTTTGTAATTGTTGCAAAAAGATAATAAATAATATTTCGTTTTCATTCATCTTTGCAATAACTTTAATGAATGTTCTTTGTGTATCTAATTGGTTAATTTATTTAATTTAAAAGCCTGCAACAGCTAAAATGGCATGAAACATAATTGAAATAGATTAGGCTTTTACTGCAGCATTTTGGCTGATGTGCTTCCATCTCTATTTTACAGATGTTTATTTGTAGAGACAAAACTACATACTGCAATTTTGACACAATAATGTCCCAATTGGCTCATTCACTCCTCAAACAGCATGTGAATAAGTTTACATTAGCCACTTTCACACATGAAACACATTAAATTGCAGTAAAATGGCCAGATTGGCCTGGTAAATTTACCACATTTGCAATTCACACATGCAATGGCTTTCTGTCTTTTATATGTTCTGTTATTCACTAGGAATGTCCCAATACTATTTTTTGGAGAACGAGTACGAGTACTGATAATTCCTTTTTGGTAGTCACAGATACAATACCTTTTAGTTTTTTTAATAAATAAAAATCATCAAATAGTCTAAATAAATAATTTAATTAAAACTGTAATTAGCAGGGGCCTGGGATGCTGAGGCAACAGAGATTCATCCTCTGCCACCCGGATTGAGTCACTATGCCACCACGAGGACTTAGAGGACATTCTGAATTGGGCATGACAAAATGGGGAGAAAAGGATAGAAAAAAAAAAAAAACTCAATCAAGTGAAAATAGAACATTTTATTTTCAACATAAAATGTTTAGATTTTTTTTTATCAGATAAAGAGCTTTTATACAGAACCTCAGAGCGCAATCCATTTAAAAAATAGGAGTTATTTTTGTCAAATAAAATGCTGCACAACAGAGCATCACAGTTGTGAGATATTGCGTAAAAGCAGGTTGCTATGTGACCCAGTGTGATTATTAAAGTGCAAAAGGCTGCTATTTCATTTAATAATTATGTGGTCTGTATGTGCTGGATGCTACATAGTGAATTAGCGCTCAACTCACTGTCATCTGCTACAAACAAAATGCTTATGATTGTGTTTTAGAGCTCATTGGTATGAGTAGCTGACTTAGGGGCATAGATTCCAGGGGGGATGGGGGAAGGTACCCCCCCCCCCCCCACCATTAATCAAAACAAGCAAGTATGACCCCACCAATATTTATAACATGATCAATGGAGACACTGAAGTGCTTCACACTGCAATCCCCACAATGTTCAAGACAAATCTACACCCTTGACTTCACCTTTACATTCAAACATACTTAAAACAAGATATATTCACTTTGAAGTGTGCAGCACGTGTAAACTATATATTTATTTCCTTAAATTTCAGCCTTTGCGGTTTAATAATCAATCTAGGATATAACATGGTTTTAGTTTGTGCACTGACTTTTTATGCAATGACATTCATACATCAGATTTTTATGAGCATGAGTACATGTATCGAACCTGATTCTAATACCAGTATCGACATTGGGACATCCTTAATACACATCAGCACCAAAAGGCCATTAAACTCTCAAGCAGTTTAGCTGATCACCTGGCTTTTGCTAGTCATTTGATCATAAGTAACAGAATCTTTTACTCTTCCTGTAAAACTGTAAAAAGGATTTTTGGTATAAAAAATGGAAAAGGCTGTAAGTATTTGTAAAAGTAACTATTGACTTAAGACATATGACTTTGATTTGGGAAGGGCCAACCAGCCTGTGAAGGCAGGGTAAAGCCTATCGATCTCTTCAATGTGTTTTGCTCAAACGTCCTCTATTAATAGGAAGTATAACAACAAATTAAATAACACTGTGCCCTTCTAGCTAATTCACTGGGGTTTTTATGTCCATTTATATCTTGCTGAAAGTTTATTTTATTGTATTAGTATTATATTGTATATTGTATATAGTACTGTATGTAGAGGGAGACTTCTGTAGGGACAGTCTTGTCTCCTGCTCTCTCTTTTCCTCTCCATCATTCTCCTTCTGAGAGCCTCTGTTTCTGCCTCTTCATCTGTGAATAATGAGTGAACACTTTTCCACACTACACCTCACTCATTATTAGTGTTAATAGGCTCTCTTTGACCAAATGAATAACCCTCTTTCGCTGATTGAGAGGAAAAGATGGAGAAGGAATGCCAGTTAAAAGTAACTGTAGTAAAAGAAGGACTGGAAATTGCTTGGCAGAACTGGCGGCAATTTTAGCAATTTTTAAATGGCCACAGAGTGAGGCCGTACAAAGAGAGGCTAAAAGCAGATTCAAAGTATAGCAGATTCAAAACCCAATACATTTCACAAACAAATTAACTACTGTACTGTCCCTGACACACACACATATATATATATATATATATATATATATATATATATATATATATATATATATATATATACAATTATGTCGTGGTGCAAATAAGCAGTAGGCAAATTTCTTTTTTTATTTTGTTTATAATTCCTCTTTTCTCGAAGACGGTTTCCTGTTCTTGGTTGATGTAGAAGAAAGTCACATTGCACCATTCCCCTGCCTACATGATTACTGTAGCCTACAGTGTAAACATACCAGAAATTGACACCACTGACTAAACAAACAGATCTTATTTAATAACTAACAGAACGGAGAGTCAGTCCTAAAGATCAGATGTGGAAAAACAAATCAGAATTGATGCACAATGATCAAGCCTAGATGAGGAGAGGAAAGGAGAAAGAAAAAAGGTAGCAGTGGAGGTTGCCGAGTCCAAATCCAAGTCGCCAGTGTACCACACTCGCGCACACTGTAAATGCTGTGCAAACTCACATGACAAATTTTCTGTTAACACAGAACATTGGAACGAAATGGATTACTACTGTAGAATACTTGCAAATCCCTTTTAGCTTTGACAAGACCTCTCGCTGCCGGTTCCATACAAAGAGGCGGCTGTGGAGTGGCGATGAGGGTGGTGTGTCTGTTTGATGTGTTTAAAGCCTGCTTTTAATCCCCAATCCTTCATAATAGCTCTACCCTACCTATACATTACAGCCATTTAAATTTAAAAATTGTAAGACTGACTATTGAATGCTTCTTCCACATTGGCAACATCACCTTTATGGCCTCACATACTGTAAACGTTCCAAAAATCCTACGCCACCGAACAGACTGTGCTATCAGTTGTTTAATAAAGGAAATAAATAAATATCATGGCATAAAGCTGCATGTTGCAGGCTGCTTTTGATATAAGCATACGGATTTGTCTCATTTGGTTCTTAAACCTTGCAAACCAAGGGAGAGTTCCAAGAGAGAGGCAATAGCACAGAGAAATATCTACATGCTCCAGATGAAACGAGCATGCAGTTTACATGTGCAAGTTTACAGACGGACATTAAAAGATTCATAAACCGTTCCAAACTTTGCCATCAGCTCCCACACTCACTTCTGTGAGTTCTCTCTCTGTCTCACTTTTCTTACTGTGAGAGTACAAAATAAATAAATTAAAGCATTTCAGAGCCAGAGATGGAAGTTTCCCCTCACTGGATCATCTATAATTGTCACAAATTACAGAATCATTCAGACATTTTCTTATTTGCATACATAAATAACTTGAAAATGAAAAAGAGAAGGGGAAATGGATACTGGTAATTGGTTGTAATTGTCTTATTTTTGAGCTGGGGGAACAGCGCTTTTGCAGGTCAGATGGATTTAAATGCAAATGCACAGTTTTTCGGCTCAATCTAACTTTAAACCTACTTCACACAGCCAATCGGTCTGGGCTGGAAAGATTATTTTTCATTTTCAATATCACAGAGAAACTGCACTCTTTCTAGAAGTTAGAGTGTGTGTGTGTGTGTGTGTGTGTGTGTGTGTGTGTGAGAGAGAGAGAGAGAGAGAGAGAGAGAGAGAGAGAGAGAAAGAAAGAAAGAAAGAAAGAGAGAGAGAGAGAGAGAGCAGGAAGACAACTTGTGCCCGAGGTGTATATAATTCAACTAATTTATCATGGGCTATTTCAAAGGCCATTTTTTTATTTCAGCACCATACACATATATGTATGCATGATCGAACAAACAAACTGTCTCTGATATAAAGGGATAGTTCACCAAAATGTTTTACATGTCTCATCATTTATTCACCTTCATGCCATCCTTGCTGTGTCTGACTTTCTTATATCTGCTGCACACACAAAGATTTTTAAAGGAATATCTCAGCTCTTAAGGTCCATACAATGTAAGTGAATGATGGCCAGAACTTTGAAGGTCCAAAAAGCATTTAAAAGCAGCATAAAAGTAATACATATGACTCCATTGGTTGAATACATGTCTTTAGAAGTAAAATTAAAGGTATATATGGGAAACAGATCAATATTTAAGTCCTTTTTTATTATAACTCTCCACATTCACTTTAACTTTTACATAATTCTTTTTCTTTTTGGAGATTTGCATTCTTTGAACATGTCACACGTCTTCTGCGCAGGAAAGACAATTTATAGTAAAAAAGGACTTTAATATCGACCTGTTTCTTACCCACACCTATCAAATCACTTCTGAAGACATAAATTAAACCACTGGAGTTTTTTGATTACTTTTATGCTGCCTTTCTATGCTTTTTTTGACCTTGAAAGTTCTGGTCACCATTCACTTGCATTGCAAGGACCTACAAAGCTGAGATATTCTTCTAAAAATCTTTGTGTCCAGCAGAAGAAAGTCATACACATCTGGGATGGCATGAGGGTGAATAAATGATGAGAGAATTTTCATTTTTGGTTGAACTATCCCTTTAAGATATGCAGTAAGCCAAAAGGACAAACATGCAGTAGTACTTCAACACACTCAAACTCCTAAATATTCAATGTATTAATCTTTCCTTGTAAGATTTTCCTTGTAATAGTTTTATACTTCTCTTATTTTCACCTACTCTATCTTTATTATTGTAGGATGATAACAGATGACACACCCACAGACCACCTACAGAGGCCATTGACTGTCTTTTGTATTGAGCACACAAAAATGTAAAGCAGTTATCTACCCATTTTCTAGCAGCTGGGGTGCACCAGTCCACCTGGAAACAAAGTTTTGTTTACAAGGTTACAGGTGGATACAATTGCTTTGAGCAGTGATCTGAAAGTTTAAGCTTAAAATGATAGTTCAACCAAAAATGATAACTCTCATGATACCTTCTTCCCAAACTTGTTTGTCTTTCTTACATCTATTAAACACAAACTAAGGTATCTTGAAGAATGTGTGATGTGTTTTTGTCTGCACAATGTAAATCAAAGTGGTTCAAAATGTTCAAGCTCCAAAAGGATAGAAAAGCAGCATACAAGTAATCCATGCAACTCAAATGGTTTAATCCATGCCTTCTGAAGCATTTCTTTTTTCTTTCTTCCTAGTGTTTATCATCAACCCTTTGGCGACTGCGGTACTTTTTAAAAGTAGCCCAAAAACTGAAGTGACTAGTGTGAATATGCTTCTCTCATGAACGTGCCAAGGAGACAGCGGATGTCAAGATTTACAGTGAATAAAGACTTCAATTTTGGTCTGATTCTCACCCAAATCAATTGTATCATTTCAGATTCAGCTGACATGGATTGAACCCTTTAAATCGTATGGATTATGTCCTTTTTGAAGCTTGAGTGTCAATTGTGTATAAAAGGGGTGAGGATTAAAATGTGGAGATCAACAAAAATTGTTTATTATTAAGGCAAAAACAGAAATGTTTCTGTCCACAAAGGGAAAAAAACACAGTCCCAGGGTAGATGGAGAACACACCAGACTGGCTGGAGTGTGGGGAAGGGAAAGTGGAGTAAATGGTCTAAAAAGTGGCCTGTAGGGCACCAAGTTGGCTGAAGACGGACTGCAGACCAGCAATTAGCGGTAAAGCCAAATGGCAGCAGGGTAACAAAGGCAGGCAGAGTCAGGCAGGGTGCGGGAAGGCCAGGAACAGGAAGCCAGGGAGAAGGTGCACCCAGGCTTGGCTGGAGGAGAAGCCTTACAGGTAATGTGGTCCAGGCTGACAAAGACTAGACCATCAGAAACAGGACAGGACAGACAGAGCCAGATAACCGAAATTGACAGGATAATCCAACATCATCCAACACCAATCTCGGGCAATGAACCACAACGAACTGGCACAAGACAAAGCACACAGGGAGGGCGAAACAAGAAGAAGACAGAGGGAGACAAATACTGAACTAATAACAAAGCAAATGAGGGGGCAGGGTTAAGAAGAGAACTGACAGTAGAGCACATAGTAAGAAAGCCAAAACAGAAGCCATGCTTAACACAAAAGACAACACATGGATGTCAGTATCCTGACACAAAGAACTATTAACCACTGAAGTGGCAGGATCCTGACACTGAAAGTTTTGGATGCTTTACATTGAATGGACAAACACATCATACATCTACCTTTGTTTGTGCAAGGCAGAAGAAAGAAAGTCATATGAGTTTGAGATGGCATGATTATGAAAGAATTATAATTTTGGTGTAAACAATCCCTTTAAATGTTTGTAATTAGTTTAGAAGATATATAAATTGAGTCTACATATTAATTTCTAGTTGAAAATTGATTAAAAAGAATCCAAGGTAGCACCTCATGTTATTGAGAGACTGCACAGTGTGTGGATGGCTACAATGAAGAATTTTACATAATTATGTTTGTGATATTTCATAGTTTTGAAGACATTACTTTTAATCTAAAATGTACCTGGTTAGATCAAAAGTCAGACTTTTCAGACACTTTGTAAGTGTAAACTTTTAACCTGTAGGCACATTTTTCACCTTTTACAGCAAAGTGACTTCATTTTAAAAAAAATTCTGCTGTATATTTCTGCTACAACCCCAGTTCCAAAAAAGTTGGGACAGTATGAAAAATGCTAATAAAAACATAAATGAGTGATTTTTTTAAAATGTACAGTAATTTCAAATCAGATGATTGCAACACCCTCCAAAAAAGTTGGGACAGCCGAGTGTTTACCACTATGAAACATCACCATTTCCTCTAATAACACTTATTAAGCATTTGGACACTGAAGACAGAAGTTTGTTAAGTTTAGAAAGTTCCCCCATTCATCCATCATATAGGTCTTTAGCTGTGCTGGATGGAAGTATATTTTACTCCAAAATTTTAACATATCTGTCTGCATTCATGGTTTTCTCACAGATGTGCGAGTTACCCATGCCATAGGCACTGACACGAGTTACCCATGCCATGGGCACTGACACACCCCTGGGCCATACAGACACTGGCTTTTGGACCTGATGCTTGGATGGCCCTCTTTGGCCTGGATCACATGACGGCTTTGTTTTTCAAAAACTTTTTGAAATGTGGACTCTTTAGACCAAAACACAGTTCCACTGTTCTACTTTCCATCTAAGATGAAACCGAACCCAGAGAGGGGTAGTGCTTCTGGACAGTGTTGATTTAGGGCTTCTGCTTTGCATAGTTCTGCTTTCCAGACTTAACTTAATTGTGGATGCAGTGGCTAGTGGTGTTGACTAACAAATGTTTATTAAAGGTATCCCAAGCCCATATTCATGATAGCTATTTCAGATGAATGCCATTTTTTATGACGGTGAAATCAGTGATCAAGCGCATTCAGAAATGTTTTTCATCTGGCCCTTTACGCACCGAGATTTGACAAGATTCCTTGAATATTCTAACTATATTGTGCACTGTAGAGGGTGAAATGCCCAAAATCCTTCCAATTTGTGTTTGGGAAATATTGTTCTGAAAGTGCTGGATAATTTGCTTAAGCATCTGTTGGCAAGTCTTAAATGATACTTTCTCTTAAAGGACTAGGCTGTTTTGGAGGCTCTTTATATAGTATACAGTATTATGACACAATTGCTTCACCTGTTCCACATATCCTTTTTCACATTGCCTTGTTATTTCAACTCGTCAAATTGTTATTTGACTTAAATTGCCTCAACTTTTTTGAGGTGTGTTGCAATCATCTGATTTGAAAGACTACATTTAAAAGAAAAACAATGAAATTCACAAGGTAAAACATCATATAATGTTTAGTTCTAGTTCTTTCAATGAAGGGTGATCTAATTTACAAATCACATATTTTTGTTTTTATTGTCATTTTGCATACTGTCCCAACTTTTTTTTTTTAATTGGGGTTGTAATTGAAAGCAGCATGGAAAAGAGAAAAGAGGAAAGAGAGAGAGAGAGAGAGAGAGAGAGAGAGAGAGAGAGAGAGAGAGAGCTATAAAAGCACAAGACGAGACAAGAGCAAGGCACATTAGAAAAAGGATACCAGTTGTGCTCTGTGATTCAAAGCAGAAGGTTACCTCCAGATTATTGATTGCAAATGTCAGAGGGGAAGAGAAGGATTTGCAATTAGGGAGTGTGTTCTTGAGGGTATGTATGTTTTATGTGCATGTGTGTGTATATATAGAAAGGTTTTGTACAGAAAGTCTAAGGGCATCTTAAATATAAAACATACAGACTATGGAACACACACTGTGAGGTACACACACACAGACATTCTTAAATAAAATCCTGTGCTGACCAGCTGGCCCCAATCTTCACACAGATTTTAAAGAGATCACTGAAGTTCCCTGCTGCTTCAAATGCTTGACCATCATCCAAATCCCAAAGACACCCAAAATTACAGGACTTAATGACTACAGACCCGTTACTCTGACATTTGTGGTCATAAAGTAATTTGAAAGACTGGTGCTGGCCCACCTGAAGGACATCACTGAACCCTTTCTGGATCCCCTGCAGTTTGCTTATAGAGCACACTGTGTCTGTGGATGATGCAGTCAATATGGGACTGCATTACTTACTTCAACATCTAGACAGACAGGGACTTATGCAAGGACACTATTTGTTGACTTCAGTTCGGCAATTAACACCATCAACCCCAATCTCCTATGGACTAAATTAGCCCATTTCTCAATCCCGCCTCTTTCTGTCAGTGGATCACCAGCTTTCTGACAGACAGGCAGCAGTTAGTGAGAATGGGGAAATTCACCTCCAACACATGTATAATCAGCACTGGTGCCCCCCAGGCATGTGTACTCTCCCCACTAGTCTTCTCAATCAAAATCAAATCAAATCTAGATGGGCTTGGCACACAGCCCTAAACAGCTGAGGTGCCTGAGCACCAGGTCCCTGTGTGTACACAACAGGTCTCGAGAGTGAGCTAGAATCAGCCAGTCTTTGAGGTAGTTGAGGATGTGAATGCCCACTTCCCTAGCAGGGCAAGGGCTGCCGCCGTGACTTTCGAGAAGAAGTGAGGCGACAGGGACAAGCCGAAGAGGAGAACCTTGTACTGATATGCCCAAAGGGTTCCACTCCAGTCCGACACTCGCAGCGGCCCGGACAAGCATGGTGGTCAGCTCCGCATTGGCGTCATACTGGGAGGGCAGACCCGAAGGTGGCAGCCCAGTCGAGTCCTCGGTGTCCGACATCGCCAATGCACTCTCCGATACAGTGATCGAAAACTCATCCTGCTTGCGTGCTCCAAAAGAGACTTTAAGCTGGCCCTAAGGCGAGCTGGTCTCATCTCGGAACTCGACGGGGGCAAACGAGCATGCTGGTGAATGGGAGGCCAAGTCAAGTCAATTTTATTTGTATAGCGCCTTTCACAACACACATCGTTTCAAAGCAGCTTTACAGAAAATCAGGCATTAACAGAAGATAAAACTGTAATGTCTGAAATGTCGATGAGTCATCATTGTGTAATTATATAAAATACGATTTTGAATTGTGTTTAAAAATAAATAATTAAATAATAATTGTATTTATAACCCCAGTGAGCAAACCGAAGGTGACTGTGTCAAGGAACACAAAACGTATCTGTTGTAAAACATGTAAAACGTACTCTGCACTGATCGTGCAGAAGGAGAGAAAGCCACTGGAATGCGCCATATATGCAACAGCATACACTCCTTAGACATGAATGGACCTGCAGTTTAATTCAGCTCACTGACACACAGCCACTCAGCTACAAAGAAAAATCTGAAGGAGTGGTTGCAAGCAAGCTACTTTTATACCCATATGTCCGGGGGAGTGGCATTCTCATTGGCCTTTTCTCAAAGATCAGAGGTTTTTGGGGCTCCCAAGAGCAACCTCTAGTGTTACTTCATTGACACAGCTTCGAATGAGTGACAGAAGGGGAACTGCATATCTGTAGATAAAACATTAATGCTCTGTTGTATATTTCTCTTTTTAGTTGCCTACTATGTCACTATATGTATATACTGTATGTTTAAATGTATATGTTTATTGTCTTTGCACTGGAAGCTTCTGTCACCATGACAAATTCCTTGTGTGTGTAAGCATACTTGACAATAAAGCTCATTCTGATTCTGATTCTTGTTGTTTTTATACTAAGCTAATAATATTTTCTATCTCCTAACACTCACACAAACTCTTTGAATTTTTTCAGTTTCATTAAAGGTTAAATGTGTATGTTTCACTTTACAATACCTTCTCTTATCTCGCTTAATATGCAGAAACTTTCATAGATTGGCATCCTGACAAGTGTAAACACTGTGGCTTTGAGGCACTTTCAAAACATTGCTCTGCTTGTTTGAGCATCGGAAGACCAATGGAAGACAGGAGTAGTGTTTAGGAAATATTTTTAAAAACTAATATTGTTTTTGAAACTCTGTTCGGTGCCTTTAAAGCTGAAGTGTGTAATAAAGCTGAAGCGTGTAATAAGCCCCCATCTTCTGTTGATGAAACAAACAGATACTCATGCCCCAACTTATGCCATCGGTTGAGTCAATGTTGTAGTGTCAGGCTGAATGGGCCACTCAAACAAACAAAATACCACAGAGACCGTGCTTACAGTTTTTGAGAAAATTAACCTACAAATGGGTTACTTATCATTGTCTCTGAATATTAAGCAGAAATAAGATAAAGTATTTTAACACCGCAAAAGTTACTCACTTAAGGTTTAAGATATTATTTAGTATGCTTTAGTAAGCCATTGTCTGTTCCCTGCAATATGGGTGATTTCAGGGTTTACTAGCTTTGTGGAGACCACTAAGTAGACAAAATCTGACCCACAAACAGCAGTAAGCCTACAACAAACACTTAAAAAACCTAATGTCACATTATGATGATGGCAATAAATGTGTCAACATTTGCCATTTCAGCCAACGCTCACTCCTACAAACTGAATTAAGGCCATTCCACTAAATGTCACAATGTGGCCTTAAAGTCCATGCTGCTAGTCATCTCTGTTGTGCTGGTCATGAATTTTACCCTGGTCTAAATCAAACCCTCAAATAAAACCTTAAGACTTCTCAGAATATAATTTTCCCATAGACTTCTCCCTCTGTATGCTCTTGGCAAAAGACTTTCAGGGTGAGTGCTCACTTGTATAAAAGTGTTGCCAGGGGAAATCACTATTATTCCAGTGCACTGAAAGCAGCTCTGGCATTTAAATAGAGCTCCTGAGACAGGCGACCGTAACTTGGAATTTTCAATCAGCTTCTGAAATAAACTCTCCTCATCTTGGCAATAGAGTCAAGGATCTTAGCCTTCACCCTGTGATGACCTCACACATGAATTCGCTTGCACACACTCATGTTCTCCAGAGGAAAGTGGTACCATGACAATGGCCTATATTTAAACTCTCTGCTCTTATCATCAGAGATTTCAGACTGAAAATGATTAATATCCTTGAGCATTGAATATGTAAAAAAATATAGTTAATGAAAATCACCCGATTATGTATTATCGCAATGAATTTGGAGGATTTTGTTGAGGTATCTATTTGTTGAGGTATCTATTGGCACTAGTTAAGCAATGTTGTATGTGGTTGATATTTTATTCATCAATGTATTTTTTTCATCATTTCAAATGCCACCATAATTAATTAGTGATGATGATGTGTTGTTAAATCACCTGCTATTTTCAGTCAGAAAACAAAGCATGGATTTTGCAACTTGATTTAATAATTTTTGTAGCGGTTAATAATTTATATTAGACCCAGCTCATGCTCTGGTCGATCAATGAATCAGAACAGAAGAACGAACGTCACACAAGAGTTTGGCCATTTCAAACAGCATCAGAGCCCTGGATGGAAGCGCTGATTTAAAGTTAAAAACGTTCAACTTTTTTCTTACATAAACATATAAATTAGCATCAGAAGACTTTAACTGATCGACTGGCATTGCATGGATTACTTTTATGCTGTTTAAATGTGACTTTTGGACTGTCAAAGTGCTGGCATCCGTGTACTTCCATAATAAGGACCTGAAAGAGCTCTATCTTCTTCTAAAAATCTGTTCTGCTGAAGAAAGACAGTCATACACATCTGGGATGGCATCAGGGAAAGTGAATAATGAGAAATTTTGGGTGAACTATTCCTTTCATAACTTTTTATTTTTATTGTTCCAGTGTTATTCATGCCCACTGAAACCTTAAAAAAAAAAAAAGGAGATGTACTTTTTTATTTAGAGAATGTCATAGTTATTTATTATATGATTGATGACAGACGGAAGCCAATTGTAAGTCTGCAATTGAGTCTGTATACGTGCAATATGGGTTTTTATCTGTGTAAACACAGGAACTGAATACCTATGACAGGAGATAATTTCAGTTTTTCATAATAATATAGATTTTTAAAGGAATGTTCCAGGTTCAAAGCAAGTAAAGTCAATCGAATGCTTTTGTGACTAAATGTTAATTACTCTTGTGGCAGGGCAGAGGGCGAGGCCGGGTCGTGATTCTACACACCTGGTCCCTTATCAGGCTAATTTAGCCTCTGAGAGGGATAAAGGGCAACTGCGGAGGATAGTGCGGGAGAGAGAGAGAGTTTACGGACATGTCTGTCATGTGTGTGTGTGTTTGTTTTTGTTTAAGTTAATTATTAAAATATTATTTATATCGTCAAGCCGGTTCTCGCCTCCTCCTTTCCATTGACTGCTTTACAATCGTTTATTTAAAAAAGAAAGAAAGAAAGAAGAAGAAGCAAAAATCAATATAGCATTAAAAGATGCCAAAACTTTTAATTCTCTCATCATTTACTCACCCTCTTGCCATCCCATGTACATTTTGCCATTGCAATCTCTAGGCACTATCACAGAAACGGACCGAGCCGTCACTCTTCGGAACCTGCACCACCAGGCTGGCCCAGCCACTGTGGGATTCTTCCATTACCTCCAGATCTAGCATGGCCTTTCATTCTTCCTGAACCACTTCTTTTTGTGTGCTTGGGTAATCTGTAGGGACGACTGCGTTCCGCTACCCCTGGGGTCATTTTGATATGGTGCTCTATGAGATTTGTACAGCTGGGAAGAGGTGAGAACAACCTCCTTGATTTGTGACAGTGAGAAGTGGTCTCCACAAGTGACCGTGGTGACTCGATCGGTGGCTTTTAAATTCACCTCCAGTCCAAGCTCCTCCCTCTCTACAACCACCATTACCAAAGCCACGGGGACTTCCTCTCTCCATGGCTTTAAGAGATTGAGGTGGTAAATCTGATGTGCTGAGCCTCTATCTGTTCGTTTAAACTCATAATCAACTTCCCCAACTCGCCCTGTGTCCTCAAAGGGTTCTTGCCACTTGGTGAGTAATTTAGAGCTCGATGTGGGGAGAAATACAAGGACTTTATCTCCTGGTGTAAATTCCCATAAACAAGGACCCATATTATGCAGCTGGCTATGATGTTCTTGACTCTGGAGCAAAATCTCCTGTGTTAATTGCCCCAATGTGTGGAGTTTTTCTCCCAGGTAAAGAATGTATTGAATTTTTAATGTCCCTCCTCCCAGTTTTCCATATGAGACATCAAGCACGCTGCGGGGTCAATGCAGTATAATAATTCAAATGGGGAGAACCCCATGGAGGCTTGTGGGACCTCTCGTTCCACAAATAATAGGGGCTCGAGCAACTTGTCACAATTTCGAGCTTCTTTGTGCACAAACTTACGAATCATATTCTATAGTGTCTGTTTTGGGGGTGGTAAACGCTGGTCTGAATCTCTTTAATTTGTACAGTTGGCATTGTGTACGTGACATAAATGTAGTGTTCTGATCAGTGAGGATTTCTTTCGGACATCCCCGCAAATTCCCGGCCAATAGAAGTGGGCCATTAGATGGCTCAGTGTCTTTTCCTGCCCTAAATGACCCACCATAAGATAGTAATGAGACATCTTGAATAACGTTTCCTGATGGCTCCATGGTATTAATAATTAGGTTGTATCCTACTTTGACTGAGTGTCCTGCGTCACTCGATACAACCGATCCTTGATAATCTAAAAATATGGATATGCAAGTGCAATGTCTGGCCGAAGGCGTTGACCATCAATCACATTCACACGATCAAAGGCTTGGCGAAGGCTCTTGTCTCGCGTATGCTCCAGAGGGAAATTGAGCATCATCGAGCGGACGTTTTTGAGCTCTGGGCTTCGGCCGACACGTTGCAGGATGGCTTTCTTCAGATCTTCGTACACCAGGGACACAGGTAGTTGATGGGCCACGATTTGGGCTTCCCCAGACAACAGTGGCACATAGCAGGCTACCCACTGAGGGATGGGCCACTTCCATGCTCCCGCCGTCCCCTTGAACATCGGCATGACGTTCAGTACAGTCGTAGGTGGGTCTGGGGTCATGCCAGAAGACCCTTCCTGGTGTACCAAACTCTGTAGCGCTTGCCGATCCTCTACTTGAGCCTGGAAGAGTGCCTGGAACTGCTGCTCCTGTTCCAGACTATCTTATTCTCAGAGTTCAGGCTTTCTCAGTGGTTCCATAGAGTCAATGATCATCACCATCATAGCCTAATATCCACCCTGCTACATTAACTGGCTAGGGAGTCTCATTCTAGTAAATAAACACCTTACTTCTCCACTTTCTGCCTTTTTCCATCTAAGTACCTGTCATCAGATCATTCTGTTAAATAACAGGTGGGTTCTCTATGGCTCTAGAATCCTGCTGCTCACATGAAACTCAACAGTACTGTGGTGTTCTGCCCTGGCCATGACCCCTCTACATCACCTCAAGGCCCTTATATTAGCTGTTTAGAGAGAAGAGTGGGGAACAGGAAGGAAAGTATGCAATAGTTCATATACTCTGAATCAATGCCCTTTAGATACACAACTACAGAACACCAGCCAGGACAACTGCAGTCCAGGGTCATGGCCCTTTTCTCCCATTAAGTCATCTCCTGCCTGGCTGATGCATGCAGAAATTTTTCACTGGAGATCACAGAGTATCATTTTAAGTTTTACCTTGAAAAATTCAGTTCAATAGTCTGAGTGCACATTGAAAATCAGGCATTTAGAATTTAAATTACGGAAATGTTATGACTTAAAACGAATAAGAAATGTGGACAATTCTGCACTATTTCTATGTCACTAATTAATTTTAAAAGATTTGTGACATCGATTGACCATATTAACTCTTTTGTAGGTAAGGTGAGATATCCTTGCTTCCACTGAAGCTCACAAGATGCTCTTTGGAACATTGTGAAATCATGCTGGGATAACATGAATCATCAGGTCCATGCCAACTTCGAGTACATGCTGCCATTTAAGCAAATGGAGGACATACCAAATGCTCAGAAATTCTGAAATGAATGTTGTCAATTAAACTTTTTACTCAAATTGTTATGCTAAAAATATAATTTGTTGTAAATATAAAAAAATATATATATTAAAGAAAAATGAAACACATGAGTGGACTTTTTAACCCCACTGTAACTCTAAACATAAGAGTAGGCCTATTTGGTGTAAACTCCTGGCACTCTTACTCAGACATGCATGACCACCTCTCTGCCCACTGTGGCAGAAACGGGAGAAGTTGCTGATTAGTTAAGAGAGTTACTCACTCCAAAATGAGTCATTCAGACCACATGGCAAGAATGCAGGCACATCACATGCTTTTCACTCTCCGCTGCCCCTAATCAAGAGCCCTGTTAAGCAGATGGGTGGAGGCAGGGGGCTTCCCACAAAGAGATGAACAGAGAAGAGTAACTGCTTAAATGAGATAAGCAACAGCATGGAGGCCCTCGGCATCACTCCCTAATGAGGGAGATTGAGTCCTGCAGCCTTTGTATAAAAACAGCTTGAGGAAGACTGAACAGAGGGGTGGTAAAACACAGAGTCAATCTTTCTAAGACCTTTCCAAAACAGGTTTGTATAGAATCACAGGGGAAAAAATTACTAAAAGTGAGTTAACTTTAAGAAGTTAAGAGGAATGTGGCAGATCACTACGATGGCACACTCTGCCTTGACTGTACAGCATCACTCCACTACTGTTATCCAGATGCCTGAATCATGTCTTTAACATGCCAAAAGTGCACTTGACTTCACCACTCATCTGGATATTAGGCCTATATGCCAATTTATAAAGCTCTTCTCTATCATTATTTGATTCATTACTGCTGCCATAATCAATAGAAAATGTACACAAACACCTTTTTTAACTAAATAATTGTTTTTATTAATAATGTACCACCTGCTTTCTTTAGGCAGTTAAAGTGCAATATTTATTATGCCGGGAAAATAGCACCTTTTTCAGTTTTCTACAATAAGCCCAATTTACATAGAAAGAAGGTGTGTTTGCATGGAAAATAAATAACAATTTATTAATTTAAATATTCAAGATGCAGTGCAATTTCAATGCATTAAGCACCTGCTTAAACAAGATTGTCGTTGGTTTTTGTGCTGAAAATATCACATGCAAAAGTTCCATGACTGTTCAGTGAATTCACCCCTATATGTTTTAATTTCATATAGTGATGTCCCAATACCATTTCTTTGAGAATGATTAGGAGTACCGATACTTCCTTTTTGGTACTCTCTGATACCAAGTCCGACACCAACTTCAATGTTACCATCAAAATGGTGTTTAAATAAATGAATGAATTAAAACTTTAATCAAATGAAAATATTACAATTCATTTTCAACATAATATTGTATTATTATTATTATCCAATTAAGTGCTTATATAGAGAAACTCACAGCACAATCCAAAAAATAACACAATCCAAAGTTATATTTTGTCAAATAAAGTGCTGCATAACAGAACATCACAAATGTAAGATAATTCTTAAATATAATACAATTACTATTGTTCTATTCTTATTATTGTTATTATTATTAGTAGTAGTATTACAGTGAATATTTCATAACACTACAGTAGTGATATATTTCTGTCATACTTTTTTTATTTAAATTTAGCTTTTATTTTGAAGTGTTTTAGTGTTGTTGTCATATTCAATCCGGAAAATCCAGTTAGGACTCAAAGTAATTATTAAACTGAAAAAGGCTGCTATTAAATTAAATAAATATGTAGACTGCATGTGCCTCGCACTACAAAGTGAATTTGCACTCTGTTCACTGTCATCTGCTACAAAGAACGTGCGATGCTCATGATGGTGTTTTCCATGGTTTTGTCAAGGAGGAGCTTTAAAAGGTACATACTGCCAGCATCGGCGCAACACTGTTTACTCTCCACATAATAGCAAGCTCTCACATTTAAAGTGCAGCACATTCAAACTATATTTTATCTAATTAAATCACAGCTTTTGCAGATAAATAATCACACTAGGACATAACGTGATTTTAATTTGTGCACTGAATGTTTACACAATGACATTTGTACATCAGATGCTATCTGTTATTTATATGGGAGCATATTTGTACATCAGATGCTATCTGTTATTTATATGGGAGCATATTTATGAGCAGGAGTACAAGAACATGAGGAGGTATCGGACCCAAAAACAATAAAATTAGACATCCCTAATTTCAGAGATATTATTTATAGTAGCAGTCAGAAACTATAAAAAGACTACTACATTTACTTCAAAAAGAAACAGGAAGTTACTGAAAGGAAACTCAATTGAACTAAAAGTGATGAAAATGTGGTTGATATGGTAAACTTTCAGTTGTGAGTATCAGTAATTTGCACTGCAAAGGACAATGATTTTGTGGAGAGGAAATGTCAGCTTAATTAAAATGTCCCAACAGATGACCTGCATCAAGAAAGAAGTGCAATGTTTACTGAATCAGGAAGCTTTTTTTTCTCTGTTAATAGCATTTAGTTCCTTCAATTACATTATTCTTAGAGGTTTCATTTATAAAGGTTACTGGCCTGTGTGTTTGTAAATGGATGCAAAAATGCATGAATAAGTTACTCAGTGTATTTCAGTCTAAATGTATTATAAGATGAGGTAAACGTATACAAATAAACTTGTATTTTAGATTTTAGAGAATTCATTTTATTGGTTTATTTCATGGTTGCATTCTTCAGCTCTTAAAATCAAACCTTCAATCAGCTGTATTAGAAAATTGTAATTAGGATTTTTACAGTATAATGTCATTGTCACGAACCCCGCTCCCTCGCTCCGCCCCCTCGAGCTTCCTCGCTCGTTTTACTCCCTCGGGCTACCACGCCGTTTTGCTCGCTCGAGCTTGCACGCTCGTTTTTGCTCCTACGAGCTCACACGCTCGTACACTATCTCCCCCCTCGGGCTCACATGCCCGCTCCCAATGGCCAGAACATTATGACCACCTGCACTCGTCTCAATCACCCCTTTATTCGTTTCACCTGCACTCGTCTCATCACCTTTCATTGTTTACACCTGCACCTTCCCCTATAAATACCACAGCACATCCGTTTCACGGGTGTTGGTTATTGTATTTTGTTTCCCGTGTCTTTGCCCCCCGCTAGTCTCATCTAGTTTTGCTCTCCTCTCGTTTACCCCTTAGCTTGCCAGCTCCCCTTGTTCCCCTGTCTTTTGCTCCCACTAGTCCCGTCTTGCTGATTCTGATTACCCCGGCTTTGACCCTACGCTTTCCACGACCTCTCTCTTTGGATTTGCCCCTTTTATATTCTCCGATTCCCCGGCTTTGACCTCTCGCTCCCCTTGACTACTCTTCACTGGATTTGCCCCTTGTTTGTACTTTTGCCTGCTTTGCTTTGTGAATAAAGCAGTTTCCCATTTACATTGTGACTGTCTCGTCTTGTGTGTGTGTGAGCGGGTTACAGTCATACACATCTCTGAATTCTTTATTACGAGAGATGAAGGCATGTTTACAGAAAATCTGGACACTACCCCAGATTGCAAGTTTAATGCTGCCATTTAAAAATAAATCAACAGAGAATGTATTCTCCAAAACACATTTATTGTGATATCTACACTTTATTTTGCAATCCTAACATAACATATCTGAGGATTTTTCTCATATATATGCATGGCTGGTATGCTTCTTTCCACAGTTAGCTACTTTGAATATCAGCATGCTTAGCCTCCAATACCATACACATCTTCAGGGTTGGTAGGGTTACTTTTGAAATGTATTCCACTACAGATTACTGAATACATGCTGCAAAATGTAATTAGTAATGTATTCCGTTAAATTACTCAAGGTCAGTAACATATTCTAAATACTTTGCATTACTTCTTCAGCTCTGGTAGATTTTTTTCACTTGTTTTGACTATAAAATCTCTGCCAGTACAGTAATACAAAACACACATGTTAAAAAAACATTCTCTGAAAAACCTAAATATCTTGTGCAGTGTTGTTTCTAAAACAAGATTAATCAAATTGATCTTGTTTTAAGGATTTGTAGATGTTTTTACAGGAAAACGTTACAATAATTATTATCAAAAATAAGATTTTTGCCCTAATATCAAAGGTCTTCCTAGAAAAAAATTATTGATCCAACATGAATTTTCTTGATAAAAAAATATATTATTGTGCCTGGTAACGTACATTTAAAATGGCTAGAAATAGCATTTTAGCTTAGCATAAAGCTGACAATTTACACAAGGTTTATTTCTATTTCTTCTGCTCCAAATTTATTTCAAACGTACTTCTCTGTCTGCTCGTGTGAATGTAACACATCATAAGAAAGTACTTTTCAAATGCACTTTGGCTCACATAATTTATATGTATAAATGTTTTACATCTGAAATGACTAAATATTAAATGAAATAAATGACAATAAAATGCAACGTAATCTCTTCAGTAATCAAAATACTTTTTGAATGTATCTGTATTCTAATTACCAATGATTTCAATTGTAACTGTAGTGGAATACAGTTACTTATATTTTGTATTTTAAATACATAATCACGTTACATGTATTCCGTTACTCCCTTACCCTGCACATCTTTACTGTAAATCTGAATGAACTGATTCGGTTTAGTTCTAGATTATTTTTGTCATGCTCGTCCCAAGAGCACTTCAAGAATGAAGCTTCTAAGAGCAAGCCTGGGGCAAAGAAAGCACTGAGAGATTTTTTGAAGGGTAAAAATCTGAGGAACACCCTTCAATGCACAAGCTTTGTTCTTTTTTCACACTGACTCAGTACAGAGCATAACCTATTAATACAAATTACCAATATCCTCTGAGTTTGATATATCCAACATGAAAACATGATGTTTTGTAGCCTTCATAGTGATTTGCACTGATGAAACATTTGCACCAAGTATTTTCCAAACTGCCTATAATTAACCACCTGTGCAGGATATTTACAGAAAAGAATACTTCATACTCTCGTATGTTCTCTCGTATTGCGTAAGCTAGCTTACGCTACGGGAAAGATTAATCTTTTCTGAGATATTGAAGCCAAAAAATTATCCTTAATTTTGTATCCATTGTCAACGCAGTGCAGCATCTGCATACCTTGAGCGGGCTATCTAGCGAGCTCATTGGTTGCTCTGCGGCAACTGCTGCAGCCTATAGACGAACTTGAGTGAACTTGCGTCCAATGACAGGCGCCCACGCCGTCACTGTATCAAAGCCCGCCAGAATGGGCATGGCTAGAGTGCATATAAGCGTAAGTTCGTAGGCTGGAACCCTGATTTTCATCTATTCAGCGAAGCTCTTCGCATCTCTGAACTGCAGAAGCCGCGTCGCCGTTCGAGGGGCATCTAGCAAGCTTGGACAGCACTCGAAGAAGCCGGCCGTCTTCGCCACCTTCAGCCGTCCTGCGAGCTACGCCATCCGGCGACGTATCCTTTTTAGAGCAAGCTAGTTCCTCAGCGAACTTCACAAAAAGAGCAACGAGCGTCTTTTTAAAGATGCCTCGCACCACCTGCGCCTCATGCCGCGCCCCTCTCAGCGCCGGAGACCGCCACCTCATATGCGCTCTCTGCCTGGGACTGGAACATGCAGAGCTCGCCCTCGCTGACGGCGGATGCGACCTCTGCGAGGAGCTTCTGATGTCGACCCTGCAGGCTCGACTCGAAGCACTCAAAACCGAAGCCGCCGCGCCGCCTTTCGTTTCGCCGCGCAGAAAGAAGCGCCGCTCCCAAAGGCTGCCGAACCGGTGTTAGAAGCGACTACCTCGCCGGAGCCTCTCCCTCGAGCCTCGCTTTCACCCTTCCTGCCCCCCTGGGACGCGCAGTTGCCGCCGAGCGGCCGCACTGTTGCCATCTCGGGTGACGAGGCGGAGGATAAGGGCTGCTGTTCCATCATGGCTTCGGACAGCGAGGAGTGGTCAGGCTCCCAAGCCTCCTCCTCGGCCCAGGAATCCAGCAGGACCCGCGCCGGAGTCGAGGAAGAACTAACGCCTCCTCACACAGGCCGTCGACCGCCTCGGGCTCGAGTGGTCACCGCCCTCTGAGCAGGCTCCCAACAGACTCGACGGCTGCTTTCTTCAGAGCCGTCGCTGCGCGGCGCCCGGGGCCCGGGCTGCTCCCTTCCTGCCGGAACTCCACGCCGAGCTCTCTAAATCGTGGAACGCGCCTCTCTCGGCCAGGAACAGATCCCATGTCTCCACCTCTCTTGCTTTGGTGGACGGCGCCACCGAGAGGGGCTACTCTTCCATCCCCCCGGTCGAGGATTCGGTAGCAGCACACCTTTGCCCGCCCTCTGCGAGATGGCGGTCTAAGCCAGTGCTCCCGTCTAAGGCCTGCCGAACTACTTCCGCCTGTGTTGGCCGCGCCTATGCCGCCGCCGGCCAAGCCGCATCTGCTCTGCATTCCATGGCCGTTTTACAGATCCTCCAAGCGGACCTTCTTCGAGAATGGGATGAGAAAGGCAGGCACCCAGAGGCTGTTTCAGATCTAAGGAGCGCGACGGATCTCGCCCTTCGCGCCACCAAAGCTGCGGCGGCTCAAGCCCTAGGGAAGTGCATGGCCGCGCTGACTGTGACCGAGAGACACCTATGGCTAACGCTAGCCGACATGGGAGAAGCTGAACGCTCCACGTTCCTCAACGCGCCGCTCTCTCCGTCCGGTCTCTCCGGTTCCGCGGTGAGTCGCATTGTTGACCGTTTCTCGGAAGTCCAGAAAGCCACCCAAGCCATGAATCTCTTCCTGCCTCGTCGCGCTAGCTCCTCTGCAGGCCGCCCACATGACCAGCCTCCTGCACGAGCCTCTTCACAGCGCCCAGCTCAGCAAAGCCAGACTTCTCAGCGTCGACAGGGCGGCCGCCCTAGAACGCGCTCAGACAGCCGCCGCAGACCGCCGCCCCCCCCGCGGGCCTCGGCCTAAGATTGCGCTGAAACCTGAGCAACCGAAGTCCTCCTAGCTTTGTTAAGGAAACGACGGTTCAGTCCCGCCGCGGCCGGACCACCGTCAAAGCTTCACCCCCTGTCAGTCCCCTTCTCTCAGGCTACTGCAGTGGTGGATTCAGCAGCCAACAAGCCGGTGATACTGCCCGCTTGCCTGCACTCAAATGCCGTTTTCATGGCGGCCCATAGAAATCTTGTGAAAACCAAACATGCCTTATGTGTAGAAAATGTGCCCACAATCCAGCGTTCACCCCTACACACAAGCATTACACTTCCCGTGTCCCTATCAGAGCCCACTCACATAAAGCGGGCACAGCCAGCTCGAGTGTTAGAGTCAATAAACGCGCCCACGAATCCGTGCGCGCCCCTTCACTGCCCGCTCTGTCACACGGCCAGCAAACACCTCTCTGTATGTAAGTCCCATGCCCGTGACTATGCTCGCGCATCACTTCACAGATGTGACTCTTTCCCCATTCACCTCAATCGGGAAGTCACTCACAGAACAGCCTGTCCCTGCTGTCTGCGAGCAGTCATGCATAAGCACAGTAAGCGTGCTCACACATTCTGTTCAGCTCGCTGTGTGCGGTAATCAGGGCGACTTGCCATTCACCCTCTAGCGTTACGCTTCAAACCGTGGAAAGCTATCCCAGGGATATCCAAATGAGTGTTAAGCACAATAAAACAGGGCTATTTGCTACAATACGATCGCCACCATCCCCGCTTCAGAGCGCGGCTCGAAACTACTGTGAACACGGAAGCAGCCTGCATGCTTCGTTCAGAAATAGCAAACCTTCTGTGCAAAAGGGCCATAGAGAGAGTGCCACCTTCTCTGAGCGAGTCGGGGTTTTACAGTCGTTAATTTCTTGTCCCCAAGAAAGACGGCAGCCTCAGACCAATATTAGATCTCAGGGTTTTGAACAAGGTGCTCGCAAAAAGACCGTTCAAAATGCTTACAATCAGGAAACTCCTCGTGCATGTGCGCCAGGGGGACTGGTTTATTTCTCTCGATCTGAAAGATGCCTACTTTCAGATTCAGATAAATCCCGTCACAGGCCATTCTTGAGATTCAGCCTGACGGCCAGGTTTATCAATACACCGTCCTTCCGTTCGGCCTGTCTTTAGCACCCGTACTTTCACGAAGTGCATAGATGCGGCGCTCGCACCCCTGCGGAGTCAGGGCTTGCGAATTCTGAACTATTTGGACGATTGGCTGATTTTGGCACAGTCACATACGGAGCTTCTGTCTCACAGGACAGTTCTCCTCAGTCATCTGAACAGTTTGGGTCTTGCAGTCAACTGGACCAAGAGCTCACTACAGCCCAGTCAGGCAATTTCCTTCCTTGGAATAGAACTAGACTCCATGGCGATGACGGCTTGCTTATCTACACAGCGCGCGCGCCGTGTTCAGCGACTAGCCGCGTCCTTTCAGATGAACAGCCTCACGCCTCTGAAAAATCTTCAGAGAATGCTAGGTTGTATGGCCTCAGCCGCAGCAGTACTTCAGCTGGGTTTACTGTGCATGCGTCCGCTTCAGCATTGGCTAAACACCCGCGCGTCTCGCCGGGCTAGGGCCACGGGCCGCCAGCCGATCAGAGTGACTCAGACCTGTATCTCAGCTCTGCAGCCCTGGGCAGTGGCCGAATGGTATCAGCGGGGAGTGACGATGGGAGCTGTATCTCGCCGAAAAGTCATCTCGACAGACGCGTCCAACACGGGTTGGGGCGCGGTCTGCGAGGGCTCTCCGGTTTTTGGCCTATGGTCTGTTCAGGAAAAGCTCCTTCACATAAATTGTCTGGAAATGATAGCGGTCGAGTACGCGCTCGTGTGCTTCCTCCCGGTCATTCAGGGTCACCACATCCTGGTCCATTCGGACAACAGATCTGTGGTATCCTATCTAAACCGTCAGGGCGGTGTCAGATCCAGGAACCTCTTCCATCTGACAAAACGCATACTGAGTTGGTCCCAGTGCCACCTGCGCTCGCTGAGGGCGACGCACGTGCCAGGCCACCTGAACGACGGCCCAGACAGACTGTCCAGAGACAATATTTCCCCAGGGGAATGGTCCCTGCACGCTCAAACAGTCCAGAAGTTATGGAGCATATTCGGCAGAGCAGAGATAGACCTCTTTAGCGTCAGAAGAGAACTCTCACTGCCCAGTATTTTTCTCAGCGAGGGCAGCTGGCCCAGGACTGGCCCAACCGCCCGCTTTACGCCTTCCCTCCCGTCTCGCTATTGCCACAGGTAATGCAGAGGATCAGGGAAATGCGTCACTCGGTGCTCCTCATAGCCCCACGCTGGGAGAATCAGACATGGTTCCTGGAGCTTACGCAGCTGTCACTGACAGCCCCGTGGCCCATTCCAGTGAGAGCAGATCTCCTCTCTCAAGCTCGCGGCACGATCTGGCATCCCCACCCAGAGTGCTGGGCGCTGCACGCGTGGGTGATCAACGACTACCCGTCGTTTTGCCAGAAGGAGTAATAAACACTATCATACACGCTAGAGCCCCTTCCACGAGAAAACTCTATGCGTCCAAATGGTCTGTGTTTTCAAAATGGTGCACCGACAGAGACCTGGACCCACGGACATGTGGGGTGTCGTCGCTGCTCGTGTTTTTACAAGAGCTGCTGGATAAGGGCAGATCCCCATCCACGCTCAAAGTGTACGTGGCGGCCGTCGCGGCGTTCGCTGAACCCCTGCACGGCCAGTCACTGGGAAAAAACGAGCTGGTCATCCGCTTCCTCAGGGGAGCTAGAAGGATGAACCCCCCGCGCACCCCATCGGTTCCTATCTGGGATCTTTCCGTAGTTCTCGAAGCTATGAACGCCCCCCCTTTCGAACCGCTTCAATCCGTGGATTGAAATACCTTTCATTCAAAACCGTTTTTCTAACTGCCCTGTCATCAGTTAAACGTGTGGGAGACCTTCACGCGCTGTCTGTCAGCGCTGCGTGTCTTGAGTTTGGACCAAGTGACTCCAAGGTCATTTTAAAGCCTAGACACGGCTATGTCCCCAAGGTGATCGGTACTCCTTTCAGAGCACAAATCATTTCCCTATTGGCGCTGCCAGCATCCGATAGTGAACGCGACGCCAATCTCCTTTGCCCAGTCAGAGCACTGAGATTGTATACTGCGCGCTCCGCCTCTTTCAGACGCTCTGAGCAGCTTTTCGTTTCGTTCGGAGGGCGCACCAAAGGTTTCAAAACAGACACTGTCTAGATGGATAGTGGACGCTATTGCTGCCGCGTACGCGTCAAAATACCTACCATGCCCGTTAGGCATTAGGGCTCACTCCACTAGAGGCATGGCCTCCTCGTGGGCGTGGTCCAGCGGGATTTCCATTCACGACATATGTGTGGCAGCAGGCTGGGCTTCCCCCTCCACCTTTGTCAGATTTTACAATCTGGAAGTGCCCGCCCTGCAGGCAAAACTACTAGCGGTTTAATACGCTACAGCTCCCCTGGTGAGCTGCACTGACGGGACACATTCCACACAGACCGGCACCACCGCTCTGTCTGTCCCTTCCCACTATGTGCTTATGTATTACACACACACTGGCCCGCACTCTTGCCGGCCAAATATTATTCCCCCACTCACAAGGGCTCCCCCGGGTCCCCCCACCCCCAGGGCTCATGCAGTGGATGCTTGGCGCGCACGGCGTTGACAATGGGTTCCCGTAGCGTAAGCTAGCTTACGCAATACGAGAGAACCTCTCGTAAGAGAACGAACCGGTTACTTAACGTAACCTCGGTTCTCTCTAGAAGAGGGAACGAGTATTGCGTAGCCGGCCGTGCTCGCGCCACGAGTGATTTTCGCTTCATTCAATGAAAACCAGGGTTCCAGCCTACGAACTTACTCTTATATGCACTCTAGCCACGCCCATTCTGGCGGGCTTTGATACAGTGACGGCGCGGGCGCCTGTCATTGGATGCAAGTTCACTCAAGTTCGTCTATAGGCTGCAGCAGTTGCCGCAGAGCAACCAATGAGCTCGCTAGATAGCCCGCTCAAGGTATGCAGATGCTGCACTGCGTTGACAATGGATACAAAATTAAGGATAATTTTTTGGCTTCAATATCTCAGAAAAGATGAATCTTTCCCGTAGCGTAAGCTAGCTTACGCAATACTCATTCCCTCTTCTAGAGAGAACCGAGGTTACGTTAAGTAACCGATTCGTTATCTTGCAAAGTTAATAATCATCTACTTCAAACATATGGTACCTTTCATTGCATTCCGTTGTAATTATGGTGCAGTTTTTTTTCACTGGGCATCAGTCCCATCACAGATGGAACAAGTACATATTTTGAGCATCATAATAAAGCTTTATATCACCACAAATAACTTGGGAGAACTGAAGATTTCCTATCTTTACACGTGAAAATACAAACACACAAAAATATAACATTTTGTAAACCATTTTTTAAAACCTGGAAGTTTTTATGTTTAAATCCCCTTTGTAATGTTGCTCGGCCCAAGCTGTCTTGAGTGTAAATTGCAAGAAACTGTGGATGAGCCATAGCATTTTTTCCAAGGTTTTATGACTGTAGCAAATGCTGCCTGCTATGAATTCAGTCACAGCATGTTACACACTTTCCTGTATAAGTTTTGAGCCAATATTCTGTTTGTGTGGGAGTACAGTCTTCTGCCTGCATGGCTGACCTTTACTCGACCCCCTTCTTTTCTTCTCTATGCATCTTTTCGTCACTTAACCAGCTTGGTTCAAATGCTGGTGATCACATTACAATAAACTGGCCTAACGTCTATGACAAACATATTACCCTGTCCTGTTATCAAAGGGAGAGGACATTTCTCTCTCTTTCCACATCTTTCTCTATCTGTCATGTACAGTCACACATGGGAGCCATACTTTGAAAACTAAGGCAACAGACCTTGAAGCATACTTGGGGACAAAGTGTGAAAAGTGTGATAACAATACCAATCTGTTTCAGAATCAGAATAAGAATCAGAATGAGCTTTATTGCCAAGAATGCTTACACATACAAGGAATTTGTCTTGGAGACAGAAGCTTCCAGTGCACAAACAATACAGCGACAAGACAGAGATAATACAAATATAAATAGAATAAAAATAAAAAGTGAATAGAAAATAAAGTATTTATAGAAATACACAATATGACATATATATATATATATATATATATATATATATATATATATATATATATATATATCACACACACACAAATACAAATCTGTTATATACAGAAGCAATAATGCAGAGGCAGTAGGGTATGTTGGATCAATATAAATAGACTAAGCTGTGTATTGCACATAATTATTGTTCAATGGGGCAGTTTGAAATGTTCATGAGATGGATAGCCTGAGGGAAAAAACTATTCCTGTGCCTGACGGTTCTGGTGCTCCGTGCTCTGTAGTGCCATCTAGAAGGTAACTGTTCAAAAAGGTATTGGGTGAGTGGGGTCCAGAGTGAATTTTCCAGACCTTTTACTCACTCTAGAAGTGTATAGTTCTTGAATGGAGGCCAGGGGGCAACCAATAATCCTCTTAGCAGTCTGAACTGTCCTTTGTTGTCTTCAAAGTTTACATTCTATATATAGAATTACTAGTGATCATGCACATATTAAGGATCAAATTTATACAAATAGTGTATAAAATGAAACAAAGATTGACTTTTCTATATAATTTTCAAAACATTCACTTTTGAATTAAATTTTCCTGACATGTCTTTGTGGATTATGTGGTACGTTGTTAACAGATCTCCAAACCCCATATCAAAGAAATAGCCTACACATAATGAGTTCCTTAGGTATGGCATACACATCTGAAAGAGTCTAGACTAGAAAGTGTTGGAAGCACCAAATGATATAACATCGATACATGTCTAACTGGTGCTTTATATGACATATGTAAATCAGTCATTTTAAACCAGGGAAACACTCATCCCAGGGGGTACTTGAGCAGGTTACAGTGGGTCTTAAGAAAGATATAGGTTTTACTTGTTAAACTAAATAGAAATTATATCTTAAAAATATTAGGGATGTCAATAGATTAAAACTACTAATAGGGGAGACCAGAGCTAGTTGTCCTACTTTTTACTCCATTGTAGTTTATTGAACACATATTGACTTTTTGTGACAACTTTATATAAAATATAAAAACAATATATAAATAATTAAAAAAAATAAAACAATTGTGAGGCTCAAAATGAAACATCAAAAATGTAAAAGATAATGTGCAAAAATATAAAAATATAATTTTGGCCAACAAATAATGCAATTAAAAGAATATTCTGAGTTCAATACAAGATCAGTTCATAATATTGATTATAACACTGGTTTCTGTTGTAATCAGTGAAATTTGAATTTATTTTGACTTGCCTCTCCTTTTTTTCTTAAAAAGCAAAAATCAGGGTTACAGTGAGGCACTTACAATGGTAGTAGATGGGGGCCAGTCCGTAAACGTTAAAATACTCACCGTCTCAAAAGTGTAGCCACAAGGCATAAACAATATGCCTGATAAAACAATTTTTGTTTGATAAAATCGCTTACTAGCCTTTTTCATGTAAAGTTAGAGCCAATTTTACAACTTAGTTTTTCAAAAATTATAACCTTCACATTTCTGCCTTTAAACCCTCCAAAAATTGGCCCCATACTTCCATTGTAAGTGCCTCACTATAACCTTGATCATTGCTTTTTTGAAAGAAAAGGAGGGGAGAGTCTATATTTATATGTATATATATATTTATTTATTTATTATTATTTATTTTTTATTATTATTATTTATTTATTTTACATTTATACTACAAATGCTGTCGATTGAGCTTAACTTGTATGGAACATGTGTAAAACCTTTAATAAATAAATATAATACACCAGTTGTTCTGAGCACCATTCTATTATGTGGCAGTTTGCTGTCAAGCACCAGTCATAACGCAACTCTCAGAGGTGCTGATGTTAGATTAATTGGCTTTTATTTTTTGGCATTAACTCATGGTCGGATGGGAGAGTGTGCTACAAATGAACCCAGAATTTCAAAGAACCAGTTTCAACAGACTGTCTAATTGTTAACTTTGCTTGTCTATGAGCCTGTCATGAGACTGACATTTTAACACACACTAACTGCTTCTCCCACAGCGAGACAAACATAGACGCTCTCTGATCTGAGAATAGAGGATCAGCGCATCTGTCAGGAGCTGTGGAAGAATAAACAACAGGAACAAACTGTGGTCAGAGGAAATGGAATGTGCCGATCTGCCCTTGTTTCCTTCCACAACAAAATATCACCTTAGCCTGGAGAAAAAGTCCTGGTGTTCATTTTGAACTCGAAAAATTAGAATATCGTGCAAAAGTTCATTAATTTCAGTAATTCAACTTAAAAGGTGAAACTAATATATTATATAGACTCATTACAAGCAAAGTAAGATATTTCAAGCCTTTATTTGATATAATTTTGATGATTATGGCTTACAGCTTATGAAAACCCCAAATTCAGAATCTCAGAAAATTAGAATATTGTGAAAAGGTTCAGTATTGTAGGCTCAAAGTGTCACACTCTAATCAGCTAAACACCTGCAAAGGGTTCCTGAGCCTTTAAATGGTCTCTCAGTCTGGTTCAGTTGAATTCACAATCATGGGGAAGACTGCTGACCTGACAGTTGTGCAGAAAACCATCATTGACACCCTCCACAAGAAGTTGGATGTTCTCAAAGTGCTGTATCAAAGCACATTAATAGAAAGTTAAGTGGAAGGGAAAAGTGTGGAAGAAAAAGGTGCACAAGCAGCAGGGATGACCGTAGCCTGGAGAGGATTGTCAGGAAAAGGCCATTCAAATGTGTGGGGGAGCTTCACAAGGAGTGGACTGAGGCTGGAGTTACTGCATCAAGAGCCACCACACACGGGTCCTGGACATGGGCTTCAAATGTCAAACGTCTTACCTGGGCTAAAGAAAAAAAGAACTGGTCTGTTGCTCAGTGGTCCAAAGTCCTCTTTTCTGATGAGAGCAAATTTTGCATCTCATTTGGAAACCAAGGTCCCAGAGTCTGGAGGAAGAATGGAGAGGCACACAATCCAAGATGCTTGAAGTCCAGTGTGAAGTTTCCACAGTCTGTGTTGGTTTGGGGAGCCATGTCATCAGCTGGTGTTGGTCCACTGTGCTTTATTAAGTCCAGAGTCAACGCAGCCGTCTACCGGGACATTTTAGAGCACTTCATGCTTCCTTCAGCAGACAAGCTTTATGGAGATGCTGACTTCATTTTCCAGCAGGACTTGGCACCTGCCCACACTGCCAAAAGTACCAAAACCTGGTTCAATGACCATGGTATTACTGTGCTTGATTGGCCAGCAAACTCGCTTGACCTGAACCCCATAGAGAATCTATGGGGCATTGCTAAGAGAAAGATGAGAGACATGAGACCAAACAATGCAGAAGAGCTGAAGGCCGCTATTGAAGCATCTTGGACTTCCATAACACCTCAGCAGTGCCACAGGCTGATAGCATCCATGCCACGCCGCATTGAGGCAGTAATTAATGCAAAAGGGGCCCAAACCAAGTACTGAGTACATATGCATGATTATACTTTTCAGAGGGCCGACATTTCTGTATTTAAAATCCTTTTTTTTTATTGATTTCATGTAATATTCTAATTTTCTGAGATTCTGAATTTGGGGTTTTCATAAGCTGTAAGCCATAATCATCAAAATTATATCAAATAAAGGCTTGAAATATCTTACTTGGCTTGTAATGAGTCTATATAATATATTAGTTTCACCTTTTAAGTTGAATTACTGAAATTAATGAACTTTTGCACGATATTCTAATTTTTCGAGTTTCACCTGTAGATGGGCATAATAGTTTGGGAAAAGGGTTAGGGTTAAACAGGGTATTCCTTTAAACATAAACCAGCAGCAAACCAGCACAAACTAGAATAAAGCAGCCTAGACCAGCATGGAAACTTATCAAGGAGAGTAAAAATTAATGCTGTGATTAAACAAGTACATTAACCATTAACAAACATTATAACAATTTTTCTAAAGCTAAAACGAAAAAACCCATTCCCAGATCCTGTCAGAGGTTATTAAAGTTGTTCGCCGTTCGACATCAAAAAGGCCACAGCTCAGCTATCTTGGTTAAATTGCTGTCTTGCTGTTTTTACAGAGACTATTACCATTTGGTGGATGACACGTAAATGTATTTAATAATTGGACAGGCCTCAAAACCAAAGCTTATAATTTAACAGCCTCTATTAGTTCACTGACACTTTAGACTTTTATACTTTTATACTTCAGACATCTCTGAAGAAATTGTTCATCTGCTAAACCTGCCTCACAACACCTCAGCCTCTGCATTAACCCCTCTCTCTGACAGCTAGTTATTAGCTCATTCTCTCCAAACCACCAGTCATTTTGAACTCTCATTTCCCACTAGTTTCTTACCAGGATTTTTAATGCATCCTGTGGCAGATAAGCACATAGCTATGGGTTAAAACCACTGCAGGACAGGATATGACAGTGAAGGGCCAAGGCCCTTAAGGGTTCAGTGATGTTAAAGAAAATCTAATATGAAATGCAGAGGAATGCCTGCCCATAGCATAACTGCCCTTGATAATAGTTATCTGTGCAGTGATGTTAAATCTATAACAAAATGGAAGAGGTCGATGGTCAGGGTGCAGGGCTGAGAAAGCACTCGTCTTATATAAAGCTTGGAGCGCAAGGCCTACTAATAGTATCGAGGTGCAGAAAAAAGAAGGGGTGAGTAAAGATAGCAACACTGAAAGCAGAGAAGAAGGGAATGAACTGTCAGTTAGCTGCTCCATCAATACCACTGTGTTGTTGGAGTTCTACACAAGGGCCAACAGGGAAATGTGTGAAAGAAATTGTCAATACACTCTCTCCTCCTGATGAGGCAACACAATTTATAATGCTATCTTAGAAGGACAACTCTTTCTTGCGGGGCTAAGAAATAGTCTTGGTGTCTTCTGAGAGTGAGGATTAAATTGTCACTCTGTGGTCTGAGGTGGGGTCAAAACCCCCTCAAACCACAGACACTCATAGCCTGTGACTCACACTGACTGGAAAAAAGAGTGGCAGTGTGTGTGTGTGTGTGTGCGTGTTTTTGTGATTTACGAGGACAATTTTGTAAGTTACAAATTAGTAATTACAAGGGTATTATGCTATAAATGTGATTTATGAGGACATTTCTAGTGTCCCCATAATTCAAATCGGTTAAAAATCATACTAAACAATGTTTTATTGAAAATGTAAAAATGCAGAAGGTTTTCTGTGAGGGTTAGGTTTAGGGGTTGTGTTAAGTTTAGAGGATAGAATCTATAGTTTGTACAGTATAAAAGTCATTATGTCTATAGAAAGTCCTCATAATGATAGGTAGACCAACGTGTGTGTGTGTGACAGAAATTGGACAAACCCACCCTTTGGAGAGAGGGAGAGAGAGAGAGAGAGAGAGAGAGAGAGAGAGAGAGAGAGAATAAAAAATTAAGATCAGGGGATATTTTTAGGTCAGGTCACATAAATCAGATGCATCTCATCCTAGACACCTCAAGTTTACATTTCCTTGGCATAACACGTAACACTATTACTAGTAGCATCCTAATTAATATTCCCTCTCAAGAGCTTTTGAGAAACAACTTGAAGTATGAAATATCTCAGATCTGAAGAACAGACCAAGGGAGGGAGGGAGGGGGAAACCAGAACGGAGGTATCAGACACGAAGCAGGGTCAGGTGGCCATGGAAGTGGCTCCAGGCATGGAGCAAAGTCAGGAGGCCATTGGGGTGACTCTAGGCATAGAGAGGTGTCAGGTGGCCATGGAAGCGGCTCCAGGCCCGGAGCAGGGTCAGGTGGCCTGGGAGGAGGTTTCAACAGGGCAATGATTACGTAAAATAGGGCTAACAGGGCAGACACAATAGGCAGGGCATGCAGGGTAATGAGCTATCAAGAACAGCTACAGGGAACATGACAGGCTCATCAACAGCCTCAGGGAAGTGGACAAACTCGTCAACAGCCACAGGGAACTGGGCAGGCTTATGACAGTCTCAGGGAACTGGACAGGCTTATCGACAGTCTCAGGGAACTGAACAGACTCAGGGAAATGGAAAGAACGTAGAAACCCAAAGGGAACTGGACAGGCAATTCCAGGACAGGAGCGAAATCAGACCGGGAAACAACGTCCGCAGCCTTGAGTACTGGCAGTGACTGGGAAACGGTGTCCGTGGCTGTGAGCCTTGGCACTGACAGGCGAATGGCCTCCTTGGCCATGAGCACTGGTAGAGACTGGTGAACAACCTCCATAGCCATGGGCACTGGCAGTGACAGAGAAATGGCCTCCGTGGCTGTGGCCACTGGCAGAGACTGGGGAACGATCTCCGTGGCCATGGGCACTTGCAGTGACAGGAGAATGACCTCTGTGGCTGTGAGCACTCGCAGTGGCGGGGGAACTGCAACAAGTACGGCCGCCACCTCCTGGCTCTCCAGAGGGACAGCAGCTCACCCGTTCTTCCTCCTCCTTCTCTGTTTACGGGTCATAGGAGGACTGGGTTTTGGGCTTGTAGAGGGTGGGATGATGGTGAGGTCCATCTGGGGAAGCCCCCCTAGGGATGAGAGTTCCATCTCACCATGATCGCAAAGGTGAGCGACAAAATCCCAAAAGCCCAAGTGCCCTAGATTCTCCATCTCTCCCCGACTGAGAGGCTGATCAAGACAGATGTTAATTACCTCTTTAAGGTCAGCCTCTAACTTTAGTTCCCCTCTGACAGACGTTGCGCAAGCAGACGAGCTGAACTATGCATTGACGGATACTGAAACTAGTAGGGGGAGATGGTAAAAGGAAGATGTCATCATGTCTCTGCTGGGTCCAGAAATGGTCAGTTCATATAGTCACTGATCGCTGAAAACATGAAGTGAGGAGGACCTAAAAGTAAGAGTAAAAGATGGGCTTTTATTAAAAGAAAAACTAAACAGAACACAAAATTCTCACAGTGGAGGGAAAAGGAAACAAAAGCAATAGGATAACAAGCTAAAACAAAACAGGAACCAGAAATAAAAACACTCACAACAGAGAAACAAAAGAAATACAAAACCTACAGAGAAATAACAAACACAACCAAAAAGACTAGACTGAAGATAAACAAGACATGACCGATCTCACTTAAAAGAGACATGAACTGACACAAGACACGCACACAGGGAGAATATATTGGAGAGAAATCAGGAGGGAAAACGAAGAGAACAGCTGTTGCAGATGATCGGCTAACAAGGCAATGAATAAACAGGACAACGGGGCTGAGATCACTGCGGCACCTGCAAATTAATAGAAAGAGAGAGACATAAAGTGGGGCATGACGCAAGACTGAGAGACAAGTGGCAATATGGAAACAAAATAAAGCCACAAGACACAAACACACGAATAATACGAGCGCATATTGCCAGAGACAACGGCAACATGCATCCATGCCAAAGGACAGACAAGACGGGACATTTGTGAGGGGTTCGGCCACATATAAACAGGCAACCAAGACCGAATCGGATGAACCCAAATACAACATGACAATGGATCGCAACCCGGACACGCAGCGCAAGGTGAGTGCCAAGCGCACACCCGAGGTCGGGAGAGACAAACACAAAGCAATTGACACAAGTGCATGCTGTAAGAATGACATAAGAGCAATGCACTCATGCCAATAACCAACAAGACAAGAGAATGCATGACAGCATCCAAAGGACGAGCCATACACTAGACAAGACAGTAAAGAACAATGTCAGAGCTCAGCCACAAAGACAGCAAAATACAATCAACAAGTTGCTGAACTCTGACAGTTTGTGTTCTGCTGAAGAAAGAAAGTCATACACATCGGGGATAGAATGATGACACAATTTTCATTTTTGGGTTAACTATCCTGTAAAGGGATTTAAAGAAAAGGAGGAGGTGAGAACCGGCTTGACGATATTAATAATAGTTTAATGAGAAACTTAAACAAAAGACACAAACACACATATGACAGACATGTCCGTAAATGATCTCTCTCTCCCGCACCATCCTCCGCAGTCGCCATTTATCCCCCTAGGTGGCTTGATTAGCCTGATAAGGGACGGGGTGTGTAGAATCACGACCCGGCCCCACCCTCTACCCTGCTACATATCCCTTTATTGTTCACATCAACCATCAGAAAAAATGCAATCTCAGTGATTTCGACCGTGCCATGATTGTTGGTGCCAGTTGTTGGTTTGAGTATTTCTGTAACTACAGATCTCCTGGGATATTCACACACAACAGTCTCTAGAGAAATCAAATGGTGCCAAAAATAATAATAATTATATCCAGTGAGCTGCAGTTCTATGGACAGAAATGCCTTGTTGATAAGAGAGGTTGACGGAGAATAGCCAGACTTGTTTGAGCTGACAGAAAGGCTACAGTAACTCAGATAACCACTCTGTACAATTGTAGTGAGCAGAATATCATCTCAGAATGCACAAACCATAGGATATTGAGGCGGATGGGCTACAACAGCAGAAGACCACGTTGGGAACTTTATTAGGACCATAGTGTTCCTAATAAAGTGCTCAGTGATATATATATATATATATATATATATATATATATATATATATATATATATATATACAGGTATATATATACTGTATATAGATATACAGTATTTACTGTATATTGATATACATTATATGGATAGGAGTAAATTGTTTGGTGTGGTGGAAAATGTGGGACAGTTGTAATTTTTATTAAATTGATAGATCATTTCCACACAATAAATATTGAAATGTTTATTTCACTCTTTATTTAGATATCATTATTTTAAACATGTAATAATTTGCAGTTTTATAATACATTTTCATTATTTTTATTAATTTTTTTATTCTGGGTGTGGGACAAGACTAAAGCAACAAAATATATACATTCTGTAAAAGGCATTTGAAAAATAGCAAATATAAATAATAAAATGTGGTTTTAAGTTTCAAGTTCAGTTTTAACTATACCTTTGCATATTTATTTTTTTTTTAAATCTGTTCATTTTAATAAAAATCAACCCCTGAATGCCTGAAGTTGAAGGAACACCCATACAACTTTCAGTTTAAAAAATGTTTACTATATGCTGAAATTAACAATAACCAAAGATTAAGAGCTGTAAAAGTATTGTACATTGTTAGTTCGTGTAAACTTGTTAACTGCTGTAATGTAGCAGAGAATTTAAGCAGAGATGGGCCACTTTTAAAATGAATGGGAGAAATTGGAACGCTCATCCAAGGAGCTCTGAGCACCCAATGGTGAACGGATGTTGAAAGGAAGTCCTACCTTACAGTTAAAAGAGCCAATCACCTTTTAGATAAAGACATCACCTGTCAATCAACTCAAGAATGCATGTGCATTAGCTATACAAGCTGGGAAAATTGTGTTTTTTAGTGTAAGATGAGGTAAAGTATCACAATTCATGATACCAGTAATGTCTGATTTTATTGCTGATTTGAAATATGATCTTTGATCGTAAATTTGAACAAACATATTTTTGATTTTGGTCTTATCCAATCAAGTGGATAGGAGCTGCACTGGCATGACAAGAAATAGCCTCCTGAGAGCATTCCAAAGATGGCAGACAGTGGACTGATTTGCTAGAAAGATGCTGTATGTAGTCAATTCATATTAACAAATATAACCTTATTGTAAAGTGTTACTAAATGCTCTTTTCCTGCTAGAGTACAAAATAGATTGTGTTTTATGTGAAACCCTTAATAAATACTGCTCTCTCTAAGCCTAAGCCTTCAACTGGCTACTGTATATTGAACGCAAGTCTCACAACTGTCACATGGTCATTTTCACAGAATTCTTGATTTTGTCTTCATTCCCATATTTTCTATACCTTTGCTCCTTTCATCCCTCTTTCCTCCTCTCCTTTGTGCTTGTTTACTGCAAATGTGGCTCATTTCTGTATTTCGGTGAGAAGAAGTGCAGAATTCCAATGATATTGCACTCCTTCCCTCTGATTCTCTTGCATCCTGCTCTTCTATTTCTTTCCAAATCTATCAGTCACTCTGTCACATAGTTGCACACACTGAAAGCATTCACACACTTGACACCTAGGTAAGCCTCCTGGCATGCACCATGTGCCTGAGTGTATATGAATGTGTGTGTGCCTTTGCATCAGGCTTCATTCAGGGTCCTCTGCATCTGCCTTTCAAATAGATTATCTCTTTCTCTCTCTGTCACACACATATGCCAAGCATCTATACATATTAAACACACGCATGCAGACATAAACGCGAATGGGTGTATTACTGAGAAACAAGGGCAATTAATTTCATAGATGGATAATTGGATCTGTCTTTGCTGAATAATTATAATCTAAATCTTTCTAACCCCTAACCCCCCCTCACTCGCTTGAGTGCTTTGTGTGGGAATATGTGTGTCTGTGTGTGTGTGGCATATGGCATATTTATTGGTAGTGATAATGCAATGTCAATACTATGTGTATGTGTGTTTGTGAGTGAGTGCTGGAATTTAATTTAATGCCATAGACTCTTGATAATGAGTGGCTGGACGATGCCGCAAGGAGTTACTCGGTCACTGCACTGTCCAGGTCATGACAGCTAGTGTCCGTGTGTGTTATTTATGTGTGTCTATATGAGTGATTGAGGGAGGTTTGTGAGGGAGAGAAGGATTCTGAGCTCCACACCAGATATGATATGGGAAACAGCATAGCAGTGCTACTTTGATGCATTTATACCTTCAGCTTGTCACATATCTACCTATGGAGTCATGTTAATAAAATGCCCTTATAATTCACCTATACACATCTCTATTTCCATTCTAGATGTTTACTATTGGAGTATTTGGCCGAACCCTTTGGGGTCTTAGAGGCTGCAAACAACACAAACAGCTGTAATATTATCAGCTTGAGCAAAGGTCTAAGTTTTTCTCTGAACCAATCGCCGTCAGGAGGGCTGGTTCTGCTGGACGGAGGCGGAGTTTTCTTGACTATTTATAAGTGAGGCAGTGCAAAGTGTAAGAGAAGCCAGTGTACCTTGGAGGAAAGAGGGCGGCAGTGGCAAAAGAGTTTAGAGACCTTGCGGGATACGCACAGCGAAAGCACCGATGGCGCGAAAGGACCATTAGCCATAGTCCTGGGGAAATACGCAGGTATGCATGCATCCAACACACCATATCTAATCTATTGGAGGCTCGGTAACGCATTTCCAATTGTGTTGTGTTACGAAATGAATAACTGGAGGTCACTGCAGATTTTTGCGTGCTTGGAAAAACTAAAGCTGTAGATCTTATCTTTTTTCATCTGCACTGTTAGATGTGAGATTCAATGAGGAGCGCAATCCTCTGGAGCAGTTAAACATGGACTCGTTTTGCCTCTTTGTGCTGCTCTCAGGGCAACCCCTGAGTTGTTTACGCATCCAGGTGCGCATGGTTTCAGTGAATGTTTGTTCTTTTTTGACGTGAATACTATGGCTGTCCACCTTTTGGGCATGGGCGCGTTCCGATTCAAAATGATTCCACAGAATGCTTTCTAGGTAGGTTTTGAGACACAGTTGATAAGTCTCGCGTATGGCTACTCATTGTAACGATTTTTCTATTTCAGAAGCAGTATTCCATGTCTCTTCTCTGCCCTGTTATTGATGGGAAACCAACTGGACCGGATCACACACCTGAACTACAGCGAGCTACCCACGGGGGATCCATCGGGCATCGAGAAGGACGAATTGCGTGTTGGCGTGGCGTACTTCTTTTCCGATGAGGAGGAAGAACTGGACGATAGATCTCAGTCGGACAGCTTTAAAGACAACAACAGCCCGAGCAAGGACGGTCCGGTGGCGCTCAATGAGATCGAGTACTCGGCGTTCTGCTGCCAGGAATGTATCTATTCCAAACTGCGAGAAAACGAGGACCTGAATGTTTATTCAGTGAAAACTTTATTAACCATGTGCAAACCCGGGGATCTACTGGAGTTAGTGGCCAACGCGCAGGCCCCGCACTGGGCGATCTTTGAAAGGGAGGACCAGGTTATTCACCTGTACAAAGGGGAGATCCGCAAGGCCAGCTTGTTTGAGATCAGCTGCGGTCGGCAGGGCAGGATAGTAAACAATCGTTACCGGTACCGGCCGCTGCCTGCTGATTTGGTGATGCAGAACGCGAGCGGGCACCTGGGGCTCAGCAGCGACGAAATTTGCTGGACGAACTCGGAAAGTTTCGCCGCCTGGTGCCGCTTCGGGAAACGGGAGTTTAAAGCGGGTGGCGAGGTGCACTCGGTCGAGCAGCGATACTTTCTGAAGGTGCACCTGTCCGAGAGCACAGCGCACACGCTCATGTTCCGCAGTCTCGAAGAGATGATACGAGAGAGGCGGCGCGTGGACGCCAGTGGAATTCTGAAGGAGCTGTCGCTGGTCAGCGGGAAGGAATGAGGGGGATTTCATATAGTCTCGTTGTGGACCGATTGGAATTCTGCATGCCTTGAACAACGGCTGCTTACCTTTACCTTATGACTTTCGGAGGGTCGTGCATATTTGTGTGAAAATATGATACAAAGACAACGCCCCTATTGATTATGGTGTGAGAACTAATGGCCCCACTAAAGTCACTCTGTACCTTTAAAAAGGAAAAAGATAAAAAATTAAGGTGAGCCCTCGTCCCATGAACGAATACAGCCGCCATATAGACCCCGGCGCGCGCTGCGGCAGATAGTGCATAAGGAACCACGATGCATTTATGTGTCATATTTTACTGAACTCCAGAGCTTTAATATTAAACGCAAGCCGTGGGACTCCGTTATTGCACATCTGTCCAGCATGTATTAGTTCCTCTAAACCAATCAAACACTGACGCCAAACCTCACACGAGCCTTTGTTTTCATTCTGTTACCAACAAAGCGCGTGCAAAGTTCCTTTGATTTTGGAGTCCATATTTTTGTATTTCAGTTAGTACGTTTAAAAAATGGTTTTTATTTAAATAAACGTAGATTGCCATATGAAAATGTGTTTGGTCTCTAGCTCTTTTTCATATTGTTTTCCTTGCGTACGAATCAATAAGCGAGCACGTGCTGGATAAGCCAGTCTTGCACGAGTGCCTAACTTGTGCATTATAATTCAAATATGAACCCTCTGTGTTGTTCACAATATCGACCATAGCTTAATTTGATTTCGAGGGGCTTTATTTCCGCAAGCAGGGAGGACGGTTGTTATCATTGGTGCATTAGTATCCCTTATGGGTAGTTTGTGATGCATGGAGACATGGTCCTTTTGTTCTTGTTATTGTCAATGATCATCGGTGCGTTCCTAACCACTTAGGAGACATTGTGGGTGAAAAAGTATTTGGAAAGGATTAAAAAACATGCACCCCTCAGGCATTTCATTATATATTATGTGTTACTTCAAATATAGGCTACATATCAAGTTTATAACTGCACTGTTTGTGGTTCAGGAACCTATAAGATCCAAATCAACTGCAGCCTACATTTTGGATAAGCTGTGTTTGTGTGCATATACACTATCCAGCACCAGTTAATATGGTCATGCTCTGTTTGTTTTCCTATTAGAGGCTATAGACTGCAGCTGGGATCAGTTATGTTTATGTTCAGTTGGGGCTTGATTGGCCCACAGGTCTGTGTGGCTGGACCCTTTACAGAGCTTGTGTTCCCCAACACTAACAAATAATTCTGTAAATCAGGTATTTCCTGAAGCAAAGCAGCCCATTTTACCAGGTTAACCTTGTGTGCTTCATTAGAATGTAACAATATCAGCTGTTTACTATTTTTTTTGTTTTTTTACTCAAGTGGAGCCACAGTAATTTCAATAAATCTGCCTATCCTGTTATAAATCATACTGAAATACTTGATTAAAGAAGACAATGTGATTTTACTTTAGTGGTTCGCCTTAAAGAACTTCACCTCAGTTTTGCATATTTACTAGATCTAGTAGTTCTTGCAGACTGCAGTCCTATGTATTCATTTTACATCAACTATATTTTGTATGACGCTATAATTCTATGTGTGTGTGTGTGTGTTCATACTTACACTAGCAATAATTGAAGAACAAAATTGCCCCCAAATGTGAGCTAAATCTGGCATAACCTTTTGAAGACATTTTGGGATGTTTTCAATCCGAAATTTGATTGGAAAAAACTTCAGTTGGTAAATCGATTAAAAAGTAAAGTGAATACTGTTTTTAAAACTCTAAAATGCTAAATTTAAACTCCGTAATCATGCAAAAATTAGGATTTAAACTACTTTACAGCTCAAATAATATATGTTTTTACAGACGAATTAAGGTACTGTAAGTGATTGTATAAAATCATAAGCTTTATATTTCTGCCTTTAAACCCTCCAAAAAGTGGCCCCATTCACTTACATTGGAAGTGCCTCACTGTAACCTCGAGTTTTTCTTTTCTTTTCAAAGAAAAGGAGGACCAAAGAATCATGTTTGTGTTAATCCACATTATGCCACTAATGTTGTCGATTGAGCTTAACTTGCATTGAAAACAGTATATTGCATTAAGTATACGCGTGTGTGTGTGTTTGTGTGTGTCTGTGTGCATTCCAGTCAGGATTGTTAATTATAAATCTTCATCATGGACATTTTGTTTCAGATGTGCCAGTCTAAGCCATTAATATGGAAAATGGAAGATTGTGCAAAACTGCAAATGAAAGAAAACAAGTGGGATGGGTTTCAAATGGCTTGGGAAATATTGCACACCAACTGTCAGATGAGTTATTTGTTGATGTTACAGGCTTAGCCTTGTTAGTGTACTGACACTAAGCCCCAGTAACCCCCCCCCCCAACCCCCTCCGTACCAATTGCTTTTTTTTTTCTTTTTCTGAGGCAGTAAATTTAGGATAGTGGAGCAGCGGGCTATATGTGGAGAATGAGGACATGAGTGAAAGAACAGTAGGCTGAGGGACTAGATGTTGCCAACATGAGTTGAACAGAATATCTTTAGCCTGAACAAAGTCTGTCTCACAGTGATATGCCGTATGTGTGCCTCTGTGTGTGTTGAAAGAGCGCAAGCCTGTCACACTTCGTAACCTGTTACTGGGGAAACCTCAGCCAGTCATATAGCTTGCGCCTACTAAATATTATTTTACTTAAAGCCTGGGGAGAGAGTGCATGGATTTCCAACCTCTTTAACGGAGAGCTTGTTGTTTTTGTGTTGATTAAACCACCACAGATAATACATTTGCTTCTGCTGAGGTAGAATCATGCATAACATCTATGCTCTGCAGAAGTCCTGCCTCTTTTTCAGCCTCAATCGGATATTCGTTTGAACTAGCAGGCTAGCTGGTAATCTGCAATTCAGGCTTCTTTGTGCTTTTTTCCCTTTTGGACAATTTAAAAATAATTTATCATGACAAGCTTATATTTCTGAAAGGAAGGTGTTTAGGTGATTCTTAAAAGAAGTTCCATGTAAATGTATTCTATGAAGAACCTTCAAGTTTCATACATTGTCAATACCATGTTACTTGAATATGATAATCATTTAGTACCATGGTAGATATCAATGCACCATGGTATTTCCAGATTAACTTTTGTTGTAAAGCCCAATGAAAATTTTTTGATTTGTATTGAAGCCACACTCATTCTACCATTTGAAATACCATGTTATTTTGGACTTTTGAAGTACCTTGTCGTGTAAATACCATGTAAGAGGAATCTGGTAATCATTGAACACCTGATACTATCATTGTACCATGGTAATGCCACAGGCATGCAGAAGAAATAATCATGATAATCTTTTACTGGTGTATTCATAATGATTCTGTACAACTAAGGGTACAGTGAGGTGTATAAACTGTAACAGAACATACTGAATTGGTCAGAACCAGACATTCAGTACGTTTACATGAAGACTAACAGACCTAGATAATGCGATTATAGCTCAGATTTGTTCAGCATTTAAACATGTCATTGGTTATTTCATTACAACTACACGGGAAGCACCGCTTCCTCAAGAAATGCAGCAACCACACGTTTTCTATATGCACAAGTAATCTTTATAAATTACATATGCAGTATTTTAGTGAATAAAAGTGTAAAATAATTTAAGCGCCATTCTTTCAAGTTATGCAATCCACTTTTTTTCCACATGAATGTGTCCTTAGAGAAGAGTGGATGCATGGCCCAGATAGTCCCACTAAAGCCATGCTTCCATGGGAGTCTATGGCAGAAAGCAGTGCCATTATATTTCAGTGCAGTAAAGAGAGATTTTCATTGGAAGGGAGGCTATAAATACGTCATTTTGAGTCCGGCCTGGATGCTATGCTTCTCTAGTTGTCTATGGGAGCTTTGTGAGCTCTAATTGCATTGAATCCGATTGCTTATTGGACATTGGACTTTCAATCACTGCATTTTTTTGTCCCGCCTGGAAGCCTGGCTTCTCTATGTGATGATTGGTTGATCTCTCAAATAGGCAGGTATTTGCAACAAATGTATGCAAAAGCAACATTTGCAAGCACAGAGTTCGGCGACCTGGAGATATAGTACATTATTCGCAGTCTGTTGTAATCAGATATTTTGGTGCAAAAACAGTTTTGAGCTTAGTTAAAGCTGAAGTATGTAATACTAGTGCCAACAAACGGAAAGGCAAATATAAACTTTGTTTTTAAAACAGATTTCTGAATATGCCCCCCCATCTGCCACTGGTCAAACAAAGTGATAGTCCTGCCCCCAACTCACACCCTTAGCTGAGTAACAGGTGGTCTAAGGGGGTCACACAAACATAGCCACTTAAAGACAGAATTTACAGTTTTCGAGAAAATGAACCAATGAATGGCTGACTTATACTGCCCTACAAATCAAAAAGGCAGTAACTACGCAGAGTGCAGAACTGAGAAAAATGACTTTAAAGTTATCCTGTCATCCAGCCTAAGTAGTTGTAGGTAGATTATTGGACATGTGGCTGTTTTGTTACTTTATATTAGCTTATTCTTTGTACATATCAATCCTCATATTTAATTTGATATTTTACCACTATTTTGCAGTTACTGTATTCTTGCTTTGTATTACTTACCAAAAACGTGGCACCATACCAAGGAAAAAGGCAGTAACTACATATTCTCCAAAAACTATTTTGCCACAACTTGGGCTCTGGGTGTGTTAGATACACTGTATTTGAAATAATTGGAACCATTTGTTTTCCTGAACATGGATATACCAAACCCAAACTAATTTGACCATTTTAGGTCAATATTTTCCACCCGGAAGCTGTTCTGATGCTGAAACAGCTGCTTAAAGTCTCACATTGCTAAGCTGTATCAAAGCCCAAATTGGGACAATTTATTTTGAATAGGACCACATGCTTTTCTAGTTATTGAATATTTTTCCACCGCTGGTTGGATTATAACTTTGTGACATGAACAACAAAATGATGACATGGCATCGGCGATGATGTGAAGTTACAGAGGATAAAGTTACAGCTAGGAGCAGGGAGAATCAGGGGCAGGTAAGCAAAGCTATTTAAAACATTGCCTGTCAATTAGCATAATGCTATCTGAATGGACCTCTGAGAGGAAGTCCCGCCCTGGTGGCTGACAGGTGTTTATATTGTGATAGCCTAGCCTCTAAATGTTTAATTTGTCACTGTTACTTACCATTCTCCGGGTATTTTCTTTTCAATGTCAGTTCGACCATCTTCTTTCCCCAGCTTTGTGCCATCTCAAACAAAATTTGTGTGAAGTTAGAAGGGTGAAATCGCAAATGTTAAAACCGTCCCGTGAGGATCGAAGTCAGCTGTGTGTGTTCACCATGTAAACAGTACCTTCACTGCGCAGCAACACGGTTATTTTTTGTTAGGTAAAACATAACAAGAATACAGTAATGGATGTTACTGTACTCATGCTTTGTTTCACTAGGGCTTTTTGCAGTTACTGTACAAACGACTACCATTTTTCTCCAAAACGACACACATTTGAGATAAGATGTTTTGTCACATAACAAAGGATGCCTTGAATGTCATGAAAATGATAATAACTCATTTTTGACCAAAAATGCAGTTACTGCCTTTTTGTTTTGTAGGGCAGTATAGTTGTCTCTGCATATACACAAAAAAATATGTAAATATGCACAATAAGTTACATACTTCAGGTTTAATTATTTTGGTTAAGAAATGTTATTGTTTGAGAAATAGTGTGAGCAGCTTTGGTAGAATCATTGCAGACATCAAAAACACTAATATGTGCTTCCTCACTTTTGAAAAGCACCTTGGCATTGTGTGTTTGCTCCGAAAGACATGTATTTAACACTTCCTCAGCTGACATCCTTCCTTCAAACATTTGATAATGCATTGTGTCATGTACACTCGCACTGAGAGATGAAGGCCGTAGCTTGACTCAAAAAAGACTTTAGCTTGATTAAAACTGTGCATGTAAACGTACTGCTCTTTAGAGATTAGACTGTAAGGTCATATCATATTATGGGCTCTTTTTTGATAATGCCACAGCATAATTTGCCACATTGCAGAATTCAGCAAATTCCGCTCTTAGACGGTCGCTAATAGGGGCTCTTAGACTGTGGAACCAGCTGCTGAGAGCTCTAGACACACTTGGTGATGTTGCCACACCTGTAGAACAATGAGTTAGATTGTTTACACTACCCTAGATCCCTCATTATGTTAATGCTTTGTATTCGTGTCTGAGTCTCTGAGGACCTGCCTGTCTCCCCTGCTAGTGGCAGACCTCCTTTTATATTTACTCGGCTTCTACAAATCTTAACACTGGGCCATGCCAAAGTTCTTGGTCTGTACCCAATTACCGCAGAAGTGTTTGCTCTTCTTTCTGTCTCCATCCTAACTCCACTGTGAACATGGGAAGTGTTGGCAGGGGGAAAACAAGCAGTCTCACTAAGGTTTGGATCAGAGGATGCTTGTTTCTTTTATGATGTTGGCAGATTGTTCTGTGTAGTTGTGGCAGGGGAAAAGAGATAGACAGGGGGCAAGAGAGGATATTTCACAGATGAGTGTGAGATTGGGTGATAATGGAGAGAAGAGGATCCATAATAGACAAAATAGTAGAGAGAACAGGAGGAGGTAGACCAATAGGGATGTGTTTTCTTTACTATCGAAATTGTTTCTCCTAGACAGAAATGAGATTGCATGAAGAACAAATGGAGACCCTTGCTTAAAGCTGATGTGTGTAATATTTTCCATGTAAAAAAAAAAAAATCCCAGCTTCATAAGTAAGCCATTTGTAGGTTGATTTCATCTAAAAGTGGAAACACGACAACTCTTGGACAATATCAAAACATTTTACTGTTTGTATGTGCGGCCCGTCCAACATGACAAAGCAATAGTGGCTCAACCAATGGTGCGAGTTTGGAGTGGGACTATCTGTTTGGACACCAATGGAGGATAGAGAGAGAGATTATTTTGGGAGTGATTATTTTTGCAATTCAATTTGGTGATGCTAGAGGCACATACATGTTGTTTCCAACCTGTATGAATTTCATCTGTGAAACACAAAAGATGATTTTTTTGTTTGAAGAATATCCTGGTCACTCTTTTCTATAATGAACATGAATAAGGGGCTGACAAAATTACAAAAAACGCATCATACAAAGTGGTCCATATGATTTGTGTGCAATATTCAGTCTTCGGAAGCTTTGTGTTAAGCACAGACAAAAATGTAATTATGTTCCACAGAGGTAGCAAATTCACAGATTTGGAATGACTTGAAGGTGAGAAAATTATGACAGAATATTCATTTTTGGGTGTACTATCCCTTTAAATCTACATATTGTGCTTAATACTAATATTATACAGCTTTAATTGGTGTTATTTCTCTGAAATGTGGGCAAAACAAATCATCAGGAATCTTATTTTAGCAGTTTGGGCACTGGATTTCACAAACACACACAGTTGTGCCTTATTACAGTCCATTCCTCTCATATTTCACCTACTCTCTCTGTCCCTGAGTTAATGAGAGAGTCTGAGGTACAGGATTAGATAAGCTGCTTCAGGTACTAACTCTGAGCTCTGAGTGGCTGCATTACACACAAAGCCATACCTTTGGCCCCCATTATACCTGCTTTTAACATGCATTTTGTTGATTGGTTCACAATTGCATAGAACTTAATGTGTATATTTCTCAATGTTAAAATTCTGCTGATTTCCCCTAAAAGTGTTACATTGTGGCTCTGTGAAAATGCATTGTGATTTGATTACTGAAACAACAGTTGATAGCAATTACAACTTTGACCATGTTTTGGAGTTGTAAAGGCAACGTGTGTGGCAAAATGTGTTTTTGTTATTCGCTTACAACTACATAAGTAATGTATAAAGTTATGTGAAAATAGCACTTTTCATTGGGTTCAATACAAGTTAAGCTCAATCGACTGCATTTTTGGCATAATACTGATAACAATAAAATTAATTTTAATAAAAAAAAAAAGAAAGAAATATTCAACGTTAAATCAAAAGTATAGCAAAAAGATGTAAACAATATGCCTGTTCACATGATTTTAGTTTGATAAAATAACAAATTAACCTTTTGTGTTTATATCCAATTTTACAACTTCGTTTCCATGATGTCAACAAACCCTAAAACAACTATAAAAAATTTAAACAACTTCACTGCTCAAATAATACATAAGTTTTAACAGAAGAATTTATGCACTGTAAGTGCTTATAGAAAATTATAAGCTTCACATTTCTGCCTTTAAATCCTCGAAAAATTTGCCCCATTCACTTCCATTGTAAATGTCTCATGTTAACTTGCTTTTTTTAAAAGGGAAACTACTCGTTGATTTTATCAACATCAACATGTAACCATCAACATCGTCACAAATGCTGTCGATTGAGCTTAACTTGTATTGAACCCAGAATATTCTTTTAAGTGTCTTTTTCCAAATATCTCTAGTCAATCACACTGGAGATGCATTGGAATGCAAGTTGTACATGCAATCCATCTTATGAATATCCAGATACCATCCGGAATCTAAATGCTTGTAAATGTCAGGTGTAAAGAGGGCCTTTGTTTTCTCTTCTCTCTCGCATCTCTTCCCATTGTTTGTTCCAACACACAGGCACACTTTTATTTGCACTGCTGCCTTTATACATTATATAATACATATTTACCCCCCGCCCTCTGCCTGTTTGGTTCTGTTTCCCCCCTTTTGCATTTTTTATTTCTCCATGCATACACACCCTTAGGCTCTTTGTTCTTTATGTCACACTATTACATTGGCTCTGATTTAACGCATATCTCATGCCTGCCATCTAATGCTTGCACAAACATCTACTTATGCAGCGCATTTGTCTGCCCTTCCCCCTGTTCTCATTTTCCTGTTTTTCTTGCAGTTGTTTATTAATGTCTCTCTTCCTCTAACTGCTTTTGGTTTTCACATCTCGTCACTTGCTCGTCTTAACCTTTCTCCCCTTCATTCAATCCCTCACCCCATTTTGTTCTCTTCCTTCCCCCTCAGTTAAGCGCTGCATCGCAGCTTGACCCTTCTTTGACCGGGAGAACTTTTCCCCCCTGCATTTTATCAGTTGACAGCAATCACACACCCCTTAGGTGTTCACAGGTTTGAATTTGTCCACAGCACAAAATAACCAAAGTCAAAAGAGACAAAGTCATGAGGATGCCAAAGTTTGATTAGTGATTGGCACTGAAAGAGAGCGATAAGTGTGTTCACAGATCAGAGGAAAAGTTATAAAGTAAAATTGTATAATTGGATACTTTTGTAATTGTTTACTGGTCTGGTAATTTTTATTGTTAACCATTTAAAATTCTGCACTAACTCATTAATTAAATGAAAATAAACTCTATTCCTTGGAAAATAATTAAAGCAAATTTTTGAAACTGGCCATGTTAATTCCTTTGGGAAAAAGGTCTAGTTTCCATTTAAGCACACAAGATACACTTTGGAACATTTTCAAATTATACTGGAATAACATAGATCATCAGGTTTTGCACAAACCTGTGGAGTCCAAGCCAGCTTGCATGCTGTAATTAAAACAATATAAAGAAATAAGACATTTATAAATGAATCTACATTTTGAAGTTCAGCTTTCACTTAACTTGTTTTGCTCATAATAGAATTTTTAACGGGGGGAAAAAATAGAAAATAATGCAATAGTGAAGCATTTTCACTAATGATCTCAGACTTGTGGACTTATAAATATTTATGTGGCCTTTCACTATATTTCTGGGCTTAGAAGAACGCACCTGAAAATTTAGTGTGACAACAAGGCAGGAAGTGATAAACACTTAGAAGAATAAGATTAAGAAAACATTCGGCAGGCATGTTTGCAAGCACAGTGTGTCCTGTAAGCAATAACAATGTTCGAAACTAAATTGCCATTACGGAAAGTGCACAAAAGAAGTGCAATTTCTGCAAGACCTCTACTTTGTGATGTGCCTCCATTATTGTGGTGTTCTCAATTACCATAGGCTGGACAACTCTCACTTTGTGCAGCAAGACTGATTCCATAATATTAGATCTGGCATTAAGTATATGAACCAGGCTCTGGGTAGTTATCAAAGGAAGCTGCAGGGAGTCTGATTGCAGAGAGGGTTCTAGATGAATGTATCCAGTGATGTAACCAAGAGCCTGGTTTGAATTATACATGACTGTAAGACTGAAACCTACACAAGAGAAGACTTGAATATACACAGTAACAAAGACATGGACACTCAAATGTATGCACACTACACGTATAACATATCTATCTATCTATCTATCTATCTATCTATCTATCTATCTATCTATCTATCTATCTATCTATCTATCTATCTATCTATCTATCTATCTATCTATCTATCTATCTATCTATCTATCTATCTATCTATCTATCTATCTATCTATCTATCTATCTATCTATCTATCTATCTATCTATCTATCTATCTATCTATCTATCTATCTATCTATCTATCTATCTATCTATCTATCTATCTATCTATCTATCTATCTATCTATCTATCTATCTATCTATCTATCTATCTATCTATCTATCTATCTATCTATCTATCTATCTATCTATCTATCTATCTATCTATCTATCTATCTATCTATCTATCTATCTATCTATCTATCTATCTATCTATCTATCTATCTATCTATCTATCTATCTATCTATCTATCTATCTATCTATCTATCTATCTATCTATCTATCTATCTATCTATCTATCTATCTATCTATCTATCTATCTATCTATCTATCTATCTATCTATCTATCTATCTATCTATCATTAATTGCAACTGTAGCAGGGTTGCAGACTTAAATAGCTTAAATAACTGGACAATTACAGGTATTAAATTAAAATCAAAGGAATAGTTTCCCCAAATATGAAAATTCTCTCATCATTTCCTCATTCACATGCCATCCCATATGTGTCTTTTTGCTGAACACTATCAAGGATTTTTAGAAGAATTTCTCAGCTCCATTGCTCCATTCAATGCAAGAGAATGGGTTCAAAACTTTGAAGTTCCAAAATCACATAAAGGCAGCATAAAAGCAATACATATGACTCCAGTGGTTAAATTAATATCTTCAGAAGTGATATGATAGGTTTGTGTGAGAAACAGATAAATATTTTAGTCATTTTTTATTTTCAATGTCCACTTCCACTTTTACATTCTTCCTGTGTTTTTGGCGATTCACATTCTTCATGCCTCCACCTACAGGGCAGCGAGGAGAATTTATAAGAAAAAAGGACTTAAATATTGATCAGTTTCTCACCCACACCTATCACTTCTGTAGATATAGATGTAGATACTTCTGTACAATCACTTAGCAATTTATTAAGAACACCTGTACACCTAATGTACATATTCATGCAAATATCTAATCAGCAGATTTGGGTCAGGAATGTTCACATCAACAATCAGAATGGGGGAAAAAATGTGATCTCAGTGATTTCGACCGTGGCATGATTGTTGGTGCCAGATGGGGTGGTTTGAGTATTTCTCCAGAGATTTTCACAAACATCAGTCTCTAGAGTTTACTCAGAATGGTGCCAAAAACATTCAGTTAGCAGCAGTTCTGCGGATGGAAATACCTTGTTGATGAGAGAGGTCAACGGCGAATGACCAGACTGGTTTGAGATGACAGAAAGGCTACTGGAACTCAGATCATTGTAGTGAGCAGAAAAACATCTCAGAATGCACAACATGTCAAACCTTTAGGCAGATGGGCTAAAACAGCAGAAGACCACGCTATTGTGTTCCTAATAAAGTGCTCATTGAGTGTATATTTAACCACTGGAATCTTAGGGATTACTCTTTACTGCCTTTATTTGCTCTTTCAAGCTTCAAGATTTTGGTCACATTCACTTGCATTGTATGGACCTACAGAGCTGAGATATTCTTCAAAATTTCTTCTGCTGAATACAAATGAAGATTTTAAGTCATACAGTACACACATCTGGGATGACATGATGGTGAGTAAATGATGAGAGAATTTTCATTTTAACTTTATGCATTACAATTATTTAATGATATTTTAATATTCCATACTAGAGGTCAACCGATAGTGGATTTTCCGATACCAATAACTAAGGTGGTGTAAACGGCTGCCATTCGTTTCAAATTGATTCATAGAATGTTACAACATGTTCTTAGTCAGCACAGACATAGAGTTCAGAGTACAAAATGAATAAAATCCCAGATGTCGTTTTCAACCAAAATCCCAATAATAATCAGAAAAAAAGATTGGGTGCATAACGTGGGATGTTTAACACTAAACAAGCCTGAGACACACCAGGGACTGTTATTTTGAAACGATGGAGACTTGGCACAATCACAATGCTCTAATTTTTTATATTTACCAAAGCCTATATATTATTATTCAAAATATATTAAGTTGGAGACACGATGTGTATGCTGACAAGGGACGTTTCCATATAGTCATATTTGGCTTCATTTAAAAAAACGTAATTCTCAGAGGAACACAGGGTAATTAAAAATAAAACTTTGTCTCTTTTCCATGATTTCTGAATTACATGCAACAGTTTGAAAAGAGAGAGCCATAGCATTGTTCTTGAGAATGGAGAGTGACTTACAGTATGTTTTGCCACAAAATCCAAGTTGAGCGAGTGAGTGAAAGAGTCATGAACCACAATAAGAATATGAAACGGAGTCCTCATACATTATGTAAGCAACGGGCTGCAAGGAGACAACACAGCTAAATCAAAATAAGGCTTTGAGCTGCTGTGCCCTGGGGTCATGGCCTCATGTATACTGACCAGATTATTTTACACAGTGTATCAAAGGAGGACAACGGGAGCTGTATTCTTCCAACAAAGGCAGAGAACTTTTAATTAGCCACTTAACTGGTTTACAGTTTCACAATAACTCATCAGTTTCACAATAACTCATCAGTTTCACAATAACTCATCGGCTTCACAGTAAGGCTCTCAACCCAGTCTCTCTCTCTCGAGCTGGCGCTGGCATGGTCCTTTTAAGCCGCCCTCCCCAATCTCACAACAATTAGAGACAGGTGTTAGTCATAATTTGGCTCAGGTATGCACCCTTACCACTCCCTCTCTCCCGACGGATACTTGACCATGCCCCGCTGCCACACACAGTTTAATATTTTTCTCAATAGCCTGCTTTTGAATATTATGATAGAATATATCTAGACAACCTGACATATCTGTGAACTGAATGTAAAAACAAATGTTCACCATGATTACCTATTGTTTATATTCTGCATTGGCCCAGGTGTATGGATCTCTTCACATATTTTCTATGCATTACACAAAATATCTACTAACCTGGTATACAGAAAGTCTTAATTAAGATTGTACAATTAACACAGCAATCAAATATATTATAAGTTCTACACAATTGTGAGTGGCAGTGATATTTCAGTCTCAATGACATCTTGTTCTTAAAAGCAAAAATAAAATAAAATAAAAATAATTATAATTAAAAAGTGTTCTCTTTGAGCATGTACACACTCAAGCTTTCACTATACAAAACACACTCATACAACCTCACGGACACATTACACCGAGCATATTGAATTTCCTATGATGAAGACAAGAACATCACCATGGCAACGTCACAGTAGCTCTCCCTTCCACTCTACCCGTTTTAAAAGATGAGAGGATGGAAAACAAAAAGAAATAGAATTTAAAGAGATGAGGGTGGTCAGTGCATCAATTCACTGATCTCTGATGCCTTGAGAGTTCTGTGGGTTAGGAATAAGGGGTAGAAACACCATCTACTACATTATAGTAGCATACATTTTCAGATTTTTGGGTGAACTATTCCTTTAAGCATTCCTTTAACAGAGCAAACATCATATACACCAGGACATTACAAACACACTTAATCTCATCAGTGTCAATAGTTATTCCCCCACCTCCACACACAGAGACTGTGTGAAACTGTTTGGTTTTATGCATTGCACCCTCTGCCTCTCTCCTGCACACAAACAGCTCACTAAACATTGATTACATCTCATTCTGACTCTTTAAAGAAACTCCTTTACAACCGTAATTAACACTCGCAGAGGAGGACACTAGGAAAAACAGTTGCTGTAAACACAGCCAGACAAGTGAACAGTCAATTCATCTCTCCTGTGCTGTCAGCCTGTAAGTAACCCACAAAACACGGACACTCAATATAATAAGCTATAATAATAACCAGGAGTGGTGATCTCTCTGTCAGGTTTAAGAAAGATATCGGAGAGCTCAAAGTGGAATTCTTCCGTCATCATCTCTGTGCACATTGGGGTTGTTACATATATAATGTAATTACTTTTTTAAACTGCTGGCTTACACGAAGGGTGTACTTGCTTTAATAGCATTTAAATTGTTTGCTTTTAAATACTGTCATTAGGGTATGGCACAGCAAATTAACTACAGTGAAGAAAGCATAATATGAAGGGTAATGAAGTGAAAAACAGAGAAGAGAGACTGTACTGTATATAAATGCAATGACTAAAAGTATGTGGACACCCAGACACCACTCCCATACGTGCTTGTTGAACATATATATTGGTTTCATTCTTTTGACAAGGCTTTCCACTATATGTTGTAACATGGCTGCAGGGATTTGCTCCCATTAAGACACAAGAGCACCAGTAAGGTATGGCACTAATGTAGGGTGATGGGGCCTGGCTTACATTTGTCATTTCAAATCATCCCAAAGGTGTTCAGGTCTGGGCTTTGTACGGGCTTTTCAAGTCCTTTCAGACTAGACTCACTAAATCTTTTCTTTAAAGTGTTTGTGAACTGCCTTGATGAGCTCAGTTCTCTTTAGTGTGTTGTTGTTGTTGTTCTACTGAAATAGGTATTTGGGGTGTGACATGTCGAATGACTCTTCACTTTTGAAAAATAGCCAATAGGATTTTGTTTACATCACAAACTGGCAAAGCCCCACACATACCCCTTTTCTGCTGCTTCTCGTGTCTGCCTTAAAGATGCATTCCATCGCACTTCCTAGTAGGAAGTTAAAATCTGACTTTCCAGGTTGAATGGAACGCAGCACTACTTTTCAAAATTGATCCGACACTGAATGTTCAAGCAGCCTAATTTACACTTAGAAAACTCCTGATGCTGCTATAATAATGCAAAAAGCACTTACCAATTTACTTGAAGTTTAATAAGTTAAGCAAACACATAGTCATGCAGAACATCTGGTGTTTTTAAATCCATAAGTATCTCTTTCAACGGTGATGTGGCAGTGATCATCAGCAATATCTCGCGCTCTTCGCTTTCGAATTACATACATCACTGAAAGCATGATTGCGTCACTCAAGGCCAGCTAGAAGGCCTCGACCAGGACATATCCTAAAGATCACACCCACCCAGAACTAATAAATTAATCTGATTGGCTGATGAATCTGACAATCTGACTTTATTTGCAGTGTTGAGGGATTCTGTAGAAATTCTGAAAGCCTGACAGGATGGAGCACAGACTCACGCGCTGCTTCGGGCATGCGATTTGTGTACAGTTGTCACACATTGCTTGTAAACATCAAGGAATAAATTCTGACTGGATAAACTTTTAGTTTTTCTCTATTTGTTTGTAGATTAATTAGGAGTGGAAAGCAGTTAAAAATACATAAGCAAAAAGGTGATTGAGAATGAAAGGATGAAAAATATTTATTTATTTGGCATATTAGGCCAACAGAGAAAGCTTTGCTGGTCCTGAGAATTCACCACTGAATAAAATTGTTATCAAACATTTCATACATAATGATAATAGTTCTTTCAAAATAATATTTGATTTTAGATGGACTAGGAAAATAAAGAGATTGGAGCCAATGCAGATAAACAAAGAACATTTGTGCTGTAAATCCCTTAGAAACGAAAAAAAAAATGGCTAAATTTAAAAACTCCAGACACTTTCTTCACATCCAACTCCTGTGTGCTCATTGCTTTCAGAAGTGATCATCCCTTTGCCCTAGTTCCCTTTAAAGACAATTTTTCTGTGAGAGCTTTGGAGGGCTGAAAGGTGACAACATTCATTCTGAGCTCACTTTAGTCATACTTATTGGAAAGTCTGTTGAAACGACCCTAGAGCATGGATGGATCTCCCTTCAAAGCGGTCTGCGATGGCATCATCTAGAAGGTACATTCTCATTATAGAAATTCTTTGATTTGGACAGTTTCTCAGCAGATTTGTGATGTCATGAATAATTGTCCTGGGTCTTTTTAGCCATAAGAGAGAGAGCCTGCTAATTTTGCAATATGCTTAAAGCAGATTTTGTCAACGTTTAGAAGTACACTAGCATATAGATGATCTTAAAGCTAATAGACATGGGCTAAAAGTAACTAAACTTGAATTTTGATTTCATAGAGTCTTTAAGGATCTTGCTTTGTTCTGTTCTCTCTGGAAAAGAAAAGGTATGCCCTGTTCTACTAAAATGTTTGTCTGAGTTTGCATGGTTGTATCGTTGATTTATATTGCAAGTCAGTCCACTGGTGGTCATCTTTGGAATGCTCTCGGGCAGCTATTTTTCTATGTAAAGGCGGGACTTCCTTTCTACATGTGTTGACCGTCCCAATTTCTCCCATTCATGGAAGAATGGCCCGTCTCTGCTTACATATATTGTTTATTTATTTTTTTACTTCTGTATCTCTATTTTCTATGTTCTTGCATAGCAAACAGGAAAAAAAATTGTAAGAGAGAAAGAGAGAGAGAGGGAAAGAGAGAATTCTCATCTTCATGTTTGTCTCCTTACATCACATGTGACTCATTGCTATCCTCACATACTGCAGAGATGCTCTTGGACACGAAATGGATTAAAAGAAAGATTAAGATACACCAGGAGACAACCATCTGTGGAAATATGAAAACATTGTAAATCATGTCAGTCTCACTGAATTATGTACTATATAGCAAATGTCTTATTACCATAGTGGAATAGAGGCCAGAGACAGCCTGAGTGAAATACTAAAATAGAACAAAAAGGACGAATAATTCTCAGATGGAGGTGCCAGGAAGTGAGACAAACTAAAAGTGAGAAAACTCATCTGCCCTGACCTTGAGTAATTGTGTGTTTGAGTAAATAAGCCGTCCGGGACTAATCTGTGAGTAATTGTATTTGTGTGTGTGTGTGTGTGTGTGTATGTGGAAGGCTGGAAGGTGCCATGTGCACAGCCCACTGCTCTGACCATGTCACTGTTTCCATTAGCAACCTGTCACTGTGGGTCCCACATTGTGTGCAGCTGCTTCCGATGGGAAAGATGTAGAGAGTCTGGGTCGCTATGGCTACAACTGTCTGGTGCTGAATCATCAACCTCTCCCCTGCTGAAATTAATTTGCATGCAAACCTGCCAGCTATCACTTTTCCAACAACAATCAAGAATATCCAAAATTGCAAAAGTGCAATAAACCCAAAATTCTGCAGGATTTTTACTGGTCCCTACATCAATCAACTGCAACCAACTGGCAAGTAGCAAATCGTGGTTCACAGCTGAGATGCAAACTAAAGCCTATTGGCTACTTAAACTGGGGACAAGCCCTTCGTTATTCCCCGCCCAAACTTCAAGTCTCAATAGGAAATACAACAACACAAGAAAGAAAACCATCAAGTCAAGTCAAGTAATTTTTATTTGATAGTGCTTTTCACAGCACACATCGCTTCAAAGCAGCTTTACAGTTAATCATGTATTAAAACAAACAAACTGTGTTCATCAAATTTATTAATTGGGTCTTTAAACCGTTAAAGTCACCACATCCATGGCGAGGCACTTGCTCTGGTCAGTCTCATCTATATTAATAAAACTCATTACATTGACAAATACAACACTTCTCTTAAATCAGTAGGCGGGATGTATGATGAACCTTCTTTTCTTCTTCTTCTTTGATCCCTAGCTGGTGACATGCCGGGGTTGCCTCCAGAGTCCATATGCTGCTCTAGGTGTTGCTGGACTTCATACATCATTCATAATGCCTTTCCATGCTTGTCAATCCATGGCGATGGGCTTGGCGTCATAGGGGTTTATTCGCTTGTGTATTAAGTCTTCTTCGATTTGCTTGTACCGGGTCTTCTTCGGTGCAGATCTTTGAATCCTCCAGTACATTGATCATTGATGCCAGAGAAGCTGATATGGTATCCAGTTGGTGTTCATTCGGCAGATGTGCCCGAACCCCCTCAGCAGTCTCAACTGAATCACTTCTTCAATCATCGGTTGTTTATCACATCCTGTACGGATGGTCTCGTTTCAAAGTCGGCCCAGAAGAGAAACTCCCAGGATCTGTCTCAGACAACACATTTGGAAGACCTCGAGTTTGTTTAGGTCTGACTTAAGAAGGATCCACGTATTGGCAGGATCAGTGTTTGTATTTTAATCTTGACGGAGATATGATTCTTATTCCATAGGCACCACTTGAGCAACGCGAATGCCAATGTTGCCTGGTCGATTCTACAATGGACTTAGGTGGAAGGTGCCACTTTCCTCTCTTGGACTAGGGATCTTAAATACTTAGGATCCCTAGTCCAAGAGAGGAAAGTGGCACTTATTCGATTTGGACTCAAGGTGAACATTGGCCGGTGATGCACCCATTGACAGGACTTTAGTTTTGTCTGGATTAATCTTCAGACTGCACTGTTGGGCAATCCGGGCGATATCGTAGAGGATGTCTGTGGCCTTGGGTGTCCGTGTCTGCAAATAAGGCACTGTCATTGGCAAACATCAAAGGTCACAAAGTTGTTGTCATCATACTGGACTCTTTGACTATCTTCAAATGCTTTACTCATGATAGCATCGATTACTGTATTGAACAGCTAATGGGAGGCGACATCACCTTGGCGGACTCAGGTTTGGACAACAAATTCTTTGGATAGTTCGCTGTGGATCTGCACACTGCTGGACGAGCCATCGTATGATGTTTGAAGGAGTTGGATGATGTTCTGGGGCCGTGTTCAGCCTACAACATCCTCCACAGGGCTGGCCAATGGATGCAGTAGCACATTGATCTGAAGTTAATAAAGATGATGATGGTACGCTTCCCATATCGGATCTTTCTTCCATCAATTGACGAATAGAAAATATTTGATCACAGCAGGCCGATTTGGCCTGAATCCGGCTTGTTCTTCTCGGCTCGTCTGCTCTCGATGTTTCTTCAGCCTGGTTTGTATGAACCTTAGAAGACCAATTAATTAATTAAAAACTTGTATTAGTCTTGCCTATCCCTCACTCTTCAGCACTTTCACTTCCACATTCTTGGTTTTTTTTTGGAGATTCACAATTTTTGTGCATATCGCCTCCTACTGGGCAGGGAGGAGAATTTATAGAAAAAAGGACACACAATTGGGCTCTCGAACAGGGAAACAATCCAACCCTCAAATCTTCCTTTTTCTCTCTCCCCTTAGACCAACCCATTGGCAAGGATTAAAAACCCCACTTGTCTGTTCCAACTGCTTTGGACATCTGAATATATTAATGCCAGGATGTGACTGAATGTTAAGCTACTAAGATTAAATCGTTCACAGCACTTGTTCGGGGGGTCTTTTGACCATTTCAAAATACCAGCCTACACTAGGAGTGCCAGTGTCAACTCAATCCAGTTTAACCCCTGGGCTAATTTCACATCATTAGTTTAGTAAATGCTTTCAGTGGCAACAACAGTTTGAGAGACCAAGGTCTAGAATGTGTGGCATACAAGGACAGCTGGGTGCCACAGCTCTTTTCAACAACTGCTTGACTGGAATCACTAATTAAAAGTAAACATGCAATTACATTAGCTAAACTTAATAGCCACATCTAATTAGCGACACTCTCCTGAATGAGGCACCGGACCAGTGCATATTAAAAGACACATTGGCTAAGCAATAGAGCTAGAGAAATGTCACTGCTTTGTTACCACACTTCAACCTACTGTTTTCGACAATATAGTGACGACAATATAATGACAGTGTATTTGATCATCATTACTGAACAATTATTTAAAATGCAGTAAGATAGAAATGTCACAGCTCTCTGCCATTATGTGTGATTAGATGCTTTCAGGCACAATTTCCTGCAATCCTCAACAGGTCTTTATAAGAAGGTCAACTCACAGCCCGTGTTGACGCCCTGTACAATGGTTCTCTGCAGGAGTGAGAACAATTTGGACTAAAGTAAAAGGCAATCTAATATGCCTACAGCACTCTATATTAAAGATACATTTCACCCAAACATTTTAATTCTGCAATTATTTACTCACTCGTATATTGTTCCAAACCCATATGGCTTCCTTTCATAGAACACAAACTTTCATTGCATAATTGTCCATAAGATGAAAGAGAATGGTGACTTAGGCTGTTATTCTGCATAATATTTCCTTTGGTGTTTCACTAAAGAAAGAAAGGTTTGGAAAAATATGAGGGATGAGTAAATTACAGAATTTTCATTTTTTGAGTGAACTATCTCTTTAAGTACTTGATTTGAAAGTTTTCTGCATTTGAAGAGCATTTGAGGCAACAACTTTCTGAGGCCTTTTTGCTGCTTTGCATTGCAGACATGGATAATTATATTCTCAGTGATTTTTCCTGCTGAAATGTATTAGAAAGACAATTTGGCCCAGAACACAGTCACTCTGTGTGAAATCGCTTTTATATTAGTCGGTTTTCATACCAGTGGAATCACTGCAGCCAAGGCCCACCTATTTCTGAGGAAAATATTGTCTCACATAACATTAATGAAGGAAAACATAAAAAATTCCCCCAAACAAACACACATAAAGTGTTTGTCAGTGCATATCTGTAAGAAGCCGAGTGCTTTTACCTCATCAAGTGAGACAAAGTCCCTGCTCTCTGCCTGATAAGAATTTAATTAATTCAATTTGTAAGGCCACTCTGAGTCAGTGCAAATCTCAAAACAACTTTTGAATGACAACAAAACGCATAAATAGTGAATGATCGCCTCAAATTTGTATTTGTTTATGAAAGCTTTTAAAGTAAAAGGGGAAAACAACAACTGGGGCTTGATTTGGTCTTGATTTGAAAATTCACAGTGATAAGACTTTTGAGTTCACCTTTGCAGTATCAAGTTATACATTAGGTGTGTTTAATTAACTGAACTGTGTAAAGGCATTCTAGAAGTGCCTTATTTATTCATTAATAAAGCTTTATGTAACAGTTAGTTACGGTCCTCTAATCTAATTTGATGAGCAGCTTTCCAAGAGCGCTGACATTTGGTATCCTTTTTCTTGAAAGCTACATTTTTTCATGATTCATAATGGAAAACAGTTTCATTTTCCATTCTCCAGTGTTTATATTCGCATCGGAGTAGGTTTTTAGCAAATAATGTGATGTTTAGCGTATAAAATTTTTAAAAATGGCCAAACAATAAAATGTGTGGCTCCATAGTGCAATGACCATCTTTTGACAGTCCTTACCTGCCAAAGTTGGAAGATGACATGAAGAAATGGCCAGAGGTTGTTACACTGATATCATTAACTACTTCAAGTTGTTATGACAGCCGCACAAGTTTAGCCTTTTTTACTCCAAATGACACTTTAAATGGTTGTTGTTGTTGTTCTACATCTACACACGCTGAGCACTTTATTAGGAACACAATGGTCCTAATAAATGGCACGACATGGTCTTCTGCTGTTGTAGCCCATCCACCTCAAGGTTCAATATGTTGTGCATTCTGAGATGCTATTCTGCTCATTACTATTGTACAGAGTGGTTATCTGAGTTACTGTAGCTTTTCTGTCAGCTCAAACTAGTCTGGCCATTCTCCATTGACCTCTGTCATCAACAAGGCCTTTCCATCCTCAGAACTGCCGCTCACTGGATATTTTTAATTTTTGGCACCATTCTGCGTAAAGACTGTTGTGCGTAAGAAATACTCAAACCAGCCTGTCTTGTACCAACAATCACGCCACGGTCGAAATGACAGAGATCACATTTTTTCAGCTCCTGACTCGTATCTGCATGATTTTATGCATAGCCACACAATTGGCTGATTAGATAATTGCATGAATAAGTAGGTGTATGGGTGTTACTAATAAAGTGCATGTATATATGTTGTATAAAAGGGTTCTTGTAGCTCAACTGGTAGAGCTACGCCAATATCATGGGTTTGATTCCCAGGGAACACATAAACTGATACAACGCACACCTTGAATGCACTGCAAGTCACTTTGGATAAAAGCATCTGCCACATGCATAAATGTAATATAAAAGCAGCTCTGGCATTTGGGCTTCAGGCACGAGGCCTCAGCTTCATGGTGCTTCTAAAACACCAGTTTCAGGCTGGATATTAAGGAGTTTTTTTATTTAAATGGACAGGTGCAGAGCCTCAGGACAGAGCCATACATGAGTTCACACAGTTCAGATCTTTTCTGAAGACGAAGACTTTGCACTGTAGTGAGAGAGAGTGAAAGAGTTGACTGGAGTGTGAAATTTCCTTCTGACTGGTTCTAGAAGTTAATTAGTGTAAGAAAACAAACACCAAGAGACTCACACTAATCCACACCCCCTAATACAGCAATTATTGTGAATATATTCGTCCACATCTAAAAAGCATACAACTGAACAGAAATGCACATTCATTCTCAGTTTATCTCGCACACACACACACTAAACAAATACAGTAATTACTTCAGTTTTTGGATGAAAAAAACTCTTCTGCTCTTTCTTAACTTGTTTAATGGTGCCAGCATCATTTTCACACAAACACAAAAGAATACTTTCACTTCAAATCAATGTCAATCATTTTGCTTACTGCACACTGTAAAAAATTTCACAGTAAAAATTCACAGTAAAATACTGTGAAAATGCTGCATTGCTCCTGGAAGAGCCACTATTGGTGAACATCATGTGCTCTTCTGTAATTACTACGGTGATTAAAAATACATTATAAAGTAACAAGCAGATTTTTACAGTTTCAGAAGGTTAATTTATCAAAATATTTATATAAAAAGTTTATCATTTAATAATATAAATGACAGTATTGCACCGCACCATAAAATATACCATAAAAACAACAGTTTTAAATTGTAAAATGTACAGGTTGTTATTTAACGTAGTTTACATTTTTACATAATTATTCTGTCAATCAAGCTGCCAGTTTTATTTATAAAAATATTATGTTTACAGTGATTTCTCACCCTTGTTAAACTGTACTTGGCTCAATTGGCTGTGTTTGTATTGTTATAATCTGCATAAAAGTATCCGGGAAATGAATTAAAATTTTAAATGTATTCAGTTGCTATCAGGGTCCACCAATGGAGAGTGAATTGAGAAAATTTACCGCCCATAATTTCTCTCACTGGCTATAAAAATATTTTGCATTATTTTTTATTTAACAATAAATTTTTGTTCCTATGTTTGTGACAAACAGCAAAAGTCACTGTAACACTTGATGCTTTATACCTGTATAGGCATGCACCTGAAACTACACCTTTAATAAAACAACATGTTAATCAACAAGTTGCTACTCAAAGTTCATGCCCTGAAATAAACCCCATAATTCCAAATGACTGAAAAGAACCATCCAACATAAGACATATTTGCATCATTTTAACCATGGTCACCTTTCCCTTTAGCGGCATTGAGACTGTACAGAGAATGCATAAAATTACCCAGATGTGTTCTTGATCAGGCCGAATATCGAGGATGCATCGGATGGTGACTTGTGGACAAGAACCCATTTTAATTCCCAGAAGTCATATAGCGGCGCTACTGTGGCAGATGAAGGATATTGATCGTTTTGTTTTCCCACTGTAAGCTTGTGAAAGTCAGACAGCTTGGGAGAGTTTTCTTAATCTGTCAACATTTGTTATATTGTTGGGCACCATTTTAATAAAGTAATAAACACATGGAGGAAATGAGTGTTAACAAACCTCACTGGTATGATCATAATAATGCTGTTACTGGTGTTTGATAATGCCAGTAGTTCTCTCACTGGCTTCAAATGTGTAGGGACAGGCAATTGCGCAACAGGTAGATCGCAGAACATCTCAAAGCTTGCAATATTCCCATGGGAACCAGGAAGTACAGATCTTATTTTCACTCTGAAATTACATTTGTACTCCACTGATGGTAAGGTTTGGAGATGGGGATACAGTTAATAAAATACTATTCACTCTTGGCACCACTTTGTGGACATTTTACTAAAACTGGAGCTCACTACGTGCTCATACGTTAACAGCACTTCCAGCTTCGGCCACTGGAGGTCAGTGATTCAAATTCGGTTAGCACAGACCAATTTCTGCTGAAGAACTTCCAACCTACAGTTGCCAAATTCCCGATCAGTAGCTTAATGTAGAGAAAATAGTACACATACTGAAAAAAAAATACAAGACAACATTCTGATGATAATTTCCCACTGAGGTCACACACATTCAGCAAACCCCATCACACAATTTCTCTCCCTCTGTCTCTGTTTCACAGCTGTATTAATTACCGCTCTGCTCTCATGCCTCATTTCAAAACTTTCCTTACAGCCAGAAGCCCAGACTCCAGCAGCAAACTCTTTCAAATTCACAAGTCAATAAAAACTACAGTAAATAAAGGGACTTCAAGATCAAATGCTAATTGTTAGTTTTGAAGCTATGTAGTATGACATGCTAAATAAAAGCATAAAAAAATACACTTTCACTTATACAAATACAAGCTCACCTAAAACCTGATCAAAATAAAGCCCACGTCCACATCCATCAGCTATCATATACAAATTATTTCCTCTCTTTATCTCTTATAAAACGTACCTTCTGTGTTATCTTACTTTCTGTCACTCTCATGGAGTTTGTGGACCATTGTGTGCATAACATGTACCATTAATGTGTATATGGCTATAGCTTGTGTGATGGCAGAACTTTTTGGTTATTTTGACCACTAGATTTTGAGACCTTGCTGTTTCTTGCAGTGTCTGGGTCATCAGGGATATGGTCGAGCTGCGATAACGAGATAACACCTGCTTTTGCTGTCAGAGAAACCTCGTACACACAGACACAAAATCAGCATGTATACACACATGTTCACGCATACCACATTTCCAAATGATCACTCTAATGGCAGCCATGGGAATCACTTCACATCTCTCAAATCGGCACTTGCAGTAAAATAAGAAAAAAAAAAGTTGTAGCCATGGCAACTGATCAGACATTCATCTGTGGCTGTAAGTACCTGGCCAGCTAGAAGAGTACTACAAAATATTTAGAATTCCACTGAAACATCACATTTCAGATGTAAACAGCAGGGGCGAAGAAAATGTCCTGGTCATGTTTAACTGCAAATCTTAAAACATAAACAAAAAAAAATAAATAAATAAATAATATTTTGCATAAAGAAAATTAAGCTTACATTTAGGTCCATTAAGATTTTTCTTTTGTGATATTATTTTCAGGACACTCAAGCACATTTATCCCTTAATCCTCATTAGCCAAACACTACCGGACATTTAACTTTTACTATTCCCATTGTTTTAAATGACGATTCTCATTACTGTTACATAGTATATTTTTACTGTATAAAAGTAAACAAAATACAAGCTGTTGTACAATGTTTAAAATACATTTTAGTAAGCAATTATAGGCAGTTCAAAGGGAGTACTACTATGATGTATAAAAACTTTACAATTTAAATATACACTCACTATGGTCCTAATAAATTGCCTGACGTGGTCTTCTGCTGGTGTAGCCCATCTGCCTAAAGGTTTGATGTGTAGTGCATTCTGAGATGCTATTCTGCTCACTACAATTATACAGAGTGGTTACCTGAGTTACCGTAGCCTTTCTGTCAGCTCAAACCAGTCTGGCTATTCTCCGTCGACCTCTCATATCAACAAGGCATTTCTGTCCACAGAACTGCAGCTCACTGGATATTTTTTTTTTTGGCACTATCTGAGTACTCTAGAGACTGTTGTGTGTGAAAATCCCAGGAGATCCGCAGTTACAGAAATACTAAAACCAGCCCTTCTGGCACCAACAATTATGCCACGGTCTAAATAATTTAGATCACATTATTCCCCATACTGATGGTTGATAGTGAATATTAACTGAAGATCCTGACCCGTATCTGCATGATTTTATGCACTGCAATGCTGCCACGTGATTGGCTGATTAGATGATCGCATTAATAATTAGGTTCCTAATAAAGTGCTCAGCGAGTGTAATGTTTTTACTTTCATGCTGCGTAATGAGAATATCAATTGGGGAGTAAAATTAACTCAACTGTCATGAAAATAATGCCACAATGCATAATATCGCAGAAGTCCTACATTCATTATCAATATGCAAAACAACATTTACCATTTGTTTCTTCTAATTTTGACAGGTTTCGTGAGAATCAGCCAGCTCTTTGCTGACCACTTGTGATTGGATTACCCAAGTTGGATGTTATTACCAGGTTTAAACAGGGCCTTGGTTGTGCCAAAAGCCCTTCAAGAGTACTATTGAATAGTTAAGGTAGAATCGAAAAAAGGTTCGTTATGCATTCCTGTCACTCTCAACAATATAAATAGTAGATATATTTGGAGGAGATGATGCTTTTTATATACAGTAAGATCTTTAGATATAGTTTATTCAGTAATATTTGATCACATTTCGGCCTTTCACTCTATTCCTGTGTATAATATTGTTCGATGATTATTTGTGTATTACAGATGCCGTGTTTGCAATCACGGTAAACAAAGAATAAGCACTGAAGGCTCAGCGGATGTGTTTCATGGTTGTGGTACCATCTCTGCACCTACATAATGCATTCGAATCTCCTCTAAAAAGAGAAGTCTCTTGTGAGCATAATCTCGGTAAAGAAAAGTGTACTGAATGGTACAAGTGAGTAGTGCTCGTGCAAAGTTCTGTGAAATGTGTGTATGTGTGTATTAGCTTCTGAAGACCTGCTGTTCTTCATCTCTCAGCCTCTCTAATCTCCTCTGTTTTATGTCTTGTCAAGTGGTTCCCTTCTCATCTCCTAAGCCCTTCTGTCTCTCTCACTCTCACCCTTATCTCCACTCTCTCATCCCCTGTACTGTAGTGCAATGTCTCTCATCCTTTCATTTCATTTACTTTCTTTCTCTCTAGAGGGGGTCAATGGTCTGATAGCGAATGTGCACTGAAAGGGATGTAAACACACATTCTCGCAGCAAAGACGTACTCCCACGGAGACACTTGGGGGCATCAGGGCAAACTAACAAGATTATCCAGTATTCACAGGAGTTGAGGAATTTAATCTCTTCAATCTGAATTCTTTTTTTCCATCCATGTTGTGTCATTCTCTTTACTGCCTCTCTTGTTTTTACTCCTTAAGTGCACATCAGCCCTGTAGAGAGGAGTTAAATGGCTTGTTTGAGGAAGAGATAACCTTTTCCACAGGCCCATCACATTAGTAGCGTTCTTGGCTGCTCTCTCCTTCACCTCATCCAAGCAAGACGCTCGATGACTCAAGCTAAAAATCTACATTTTTCTCCTCCTGCTCACCTCTGACTTGATGATTAAACCATTATGCGCTCTCAAAAGTTGGCTTTTGAAAGAATAATTTGAGGAAGAGAGTAATTGTAGAATAATTATTGAGTAGATGGATAGGTAAACTAATCTCGCTGCAAGTCTACATGGACATCCTTGTTAGAAGCTGGTTTAATCAAATGTGGGAAAGTTTAATAAAATGTGGAGGTACTACCGCAGCAGAAGACCCCTCCAGGTACTACTGAAGAACAGTGAAGTGACACCGGGTTCACACATCCTCCGTGAATGTGGCGTGTGTGGTGCGATTTGCGTTTGCCCATATTAACAGATGACACCATTTACACTGCAAGAGTGAGTCACGAGGTAACGTGTCCCAGATGCGGCAGTGAGCAGATAGTTTCGGCATTTAACCTATTTTTGCCGTGTGGTTCACGCTGAGCTCAGCAGCTCTGGGTGCAGTAAAAATACTAAAATAATCAGGAGATTATTGAAAAGACGCAAAAGCAAATCAAAATGATTCAAACCAAACCTATAGTACACTCCAATTTATATGTCTGCATTTAAGTAAACTTGATAAAATAACTTAATAAAGGAAAGAATCAATAAACTACCACACCTTTTGCCATTCTGTTTATATAGGTGTAGAATTTAGACTTAACATTAACCAATCACAACCAAGTGCTGATAAAGCTGAAGTGCATGTGACTGCCCGCTGTTGTCCTTGAAGCAGCAATAACCTCATCTTATTATGACCTTATAAAATATATATGTATATGTATAGGCCTAAACAGAAAATGATTTGGCTGCTTTGTTTACCCTTTAAAAATTTGTAAATATAAGCCACATATAAAACCTAAAAATTAATCATAGATATTATTATATTGTTACTATTACTAAAATCACGTTACCATATGGATCCAACAGTAATGCTGTAGTAAAACCATGCTTAATTGCATAAAAACATTGCTTTCTGCCAAAAATAAAAACATGGTTACTACAGTCATGGTTAATATAGTCATGGTTAATACAATATTACTACAGTAAATCCATGGTAAGTTTTAATATGTGTATCATTTATTAACGAGGATTACAGATCATTATCAACGTTTTAACAACGAAATTAAATAAACCTGTGAACCTCTATTAAATAGATTTTTTACGAATCACTTCAGTCTATTACGATGGACTTCAGAGGATGAGCTGATGCTAACTCCAACCATAAGACATGGGATACTTCATATGCCATTGTCTGAACCTTGAATTTAGGATGGACCACACCGAAATTACCGGCCAGGTTGAACTGTGTTTCACCTCCCTGATCTCTGCCTGCATCACCTTGGTCTAATGATGGACTACGATCTTGAAATGGAATGCATAGACCATCAATTGCCAACAAAAGCCTTCATCAGCCAATTAACAAGGACAACTGCATCTATGTGAACTTCTGCAGTTAATTCAAAGACTTAAAAGACATTAATCATTAATCTTACAGTTCAAACAAAATCGATGTTTAAACACTGACCCTTAACACTTACTTAGTTTAATAATTTTAAACCATGACTTGCACTATACATAATTCATATTTACATTATATTCATGTTGTTTAGACAGAGGGGAACTGGCCCCCACAGTGAGTCTGGTTTCTCCCAAGGTTATTTTACTCCATTAACCAACATCTTATGGAGTTTTGTATCCTTGCCACAGTCACCTTCAACTTGCTCACTGGGGTTATTAATACTATTATTATTTAATTACTTATTTTTAAACATGATTAACAATCGTATTTTATCTAATTACACAATGATGATTCATCGACATTATAGACATTACAGTTTTATCGTCTGTAAAGCTGCTTTGAAACGATGTGTGTTGTGAAAGGCGCTATAAAAATAAAACTGACTTGACTTTGTCACACAAGGCCTTTATAATACATGTAATGTCTAGGTTTGTCATTTCTTAGTGTGAATAAAACCAGATGCTGTTTTTCTGTCATTACCTCAGGAAAGCACTCTTTAAACGAGTCCAATGACTGAAAGGTGAGCGTTGTCTGACCGCTAGTGTATTTTAGCTTTTCTGCGCATCAAGATGGGTGGAAGAAAAAATTGTTCCAATCAAATTTTCATTGATTTCATCTCAAAACTATCACATCTCATATCATTTTGCTAATGACAGCATACTGTAATATGGTACAGAAATTAGCAACAAGATGGTATTGTACCGTTTCAATTTTTCTGGTATTGCAATACTACATTAGAACCGGTAAACCACGCAACCCTAATGTACACAACTTAATCAATAATAAAAAATCTAATAAAAACAAAACAGATTTTTCAAACAGATTTTTCAAGGTAAAACCATATTTTTTACAACTATCATTCATTTTTTAGATAATATGGTTATTCCATATGACCTGAGGGGAAAATGTGCCATATCATATTATTTAAATTTTTTTGTACAGTCTCTGGATGGTTACAATACACTTTTTACTTCAAGCCCCCCCAATTAAAAAAAAAAAAAAAAAAAAAAGCTCAGTAATTGATTCACTACAGAAGAGGTGTAATTGTTCTGTATAAGTTGTAATTTTAATGTATTTTTTAATAACGTTCCGACATAAATAAATAAAAGTCAGGGTCACATCATTGACCCAAATAACAAAAAAGAACAATGAAATTCCATGTTTTTTAAGACATATTAGTTCTATGGTGTCCTTTTAATAATCTTGGAGTACCATGTAAATACTCTTGAATCTGAATATGGTAAGCATTTAGATTCACATTACTGTATATATATCAAAGGACCATGGCATTGCCAACTGATATCATCACAGTACTTTTGTAAGGGATCCTACATTATCTACACAGGTTGGCATTTAGTGAAATTTATTAAAAACCAGTTAGATTCTGGAATTGCATCAACATATATATCACTCTTTAGAATAGATAGCATATAACATTTTACTAAAACAGAAAAGAAACTCATGAATTATGTTGCTAAGCTAAATAAAAACTGGCAGCCAGAAGTTATAATTGTCTTCTGTTACCCTAATGAGGTTTAGAGCCGAATAGTGGTCGTTTCCAGTGAGCTAATGCTTTCAATTGCTGTTCATTATTCAGTCAGCTGTTTTAGGACCATAAGTCATACACAATCTCATATTTATGCAAAACATGGCTTTCAACTTCATTGTCTCATAGGCTGTTATTATCATTATGCGCTGGATAAGTGTGCTAAATTAATTGAACACTGCCTCTCGCCGTCTAGAACATTGACAGCCACGTAATGATGAGGTACCGTCTACCTGTAAGCTATGGTGTAATTATTATCTCCTACAGAGCACACACCATAGAGAATGATGGTGTTAAAACCTTTTCTGGAAAACACAATCACTGATGCCAACTCCAACCATAAGACATGGGATACTTCATATTATGCCACTGCCTGAACCTTGGATTTAGAATAGACCTCACCGAAATGACCTGCCGGTTGAACAGTGATGCACCTTACTGAACTCTGCCTGCATCACTTGGTCTAATGATGAACAACCCTCTTAAAATTGAATAGATAGACTATCAATTGATTGGCAACAAAAGCCTTCATCAGCCAACTAACAAAGGACAATGCATCTATGTGAACTTCTGAAGTTAAAACTGGCCCTTAACACTTACTTAGTTTACTCATTTTAAACCATGACTTGCACTGCACACAAATAACTAATACTGGCATTATATTCATGTTGTTTAGTCAGAGGGGAACTGGCCCCCACAGTGAGCCTGGATTCTCCCAAGGTTATTTTTCTCCATTAACCAACATCTTATGGAGTTTTGTGTTCCTTGCCACAGTCGCCTTCGGCATACTCACTGGGGTTGTAAATACAATGATTATTTAATTAATTTTTATACACAATTTACAATCATATTTAATCAAACTACACAATGATGACTCTAAGACTTTATAGATGTTACAGTTAATTTTCTGTTAATGCATGATTTTCTGTAAAGCTGTTTTGAAACTATGTGTGCTGTGCAAAGTGCTATACAAATAAAAATGACTTGACACGGCCTTGGTTCTCCTCTGGTTTTTTATTTTCTGATGTGTAACAAAGTCCACAGGGCAGCTTATAAGTGTGTGTATATTTCTTTGCTTTTTTATTCTGAATGGATCTGCAGTAGATGTCCTGAAGTTGGGCTAAAGAAGTCAGCAGAATTCAATGGTTCTGTGAAATGGAAACTACTCTTTGGAGTCATGGCTACAACGTTGGTATTGCTCCAATAAATGGTACGGTAGTGCCACAGGTGACCTAAGTTCAAGTCACAACTAGGTCCGTTCCTGATTATCCTTTTCTCCCCTGTTGTTTTTTTGTCTTCTTCACTGCATTATCTAATAAAGGCTAAATAAAATGATCTCATGAATATTACGTGACTGTGGCGACATATTTTCATGTAATAATAATAATTCCTTACATTTTATATAGTGCTTTTCTAGGCACTCAAAGCACTCCACATAGTATAGGGGGAATCTCCTCAACCACTACCAGTGTGCAGCATCCACCTGGATGATACAACGGCAGCCATAGTGCGCCAGAACGCCCACCACCCACCAGCTATTGGTGGAGAGGAGAGTAGAGTGATGTAGCCAATTAAAGGATGGAGATTATTAGGAGGCCATGATAGATAGATAGGGGCCAATGGGGGGAATTTGGCCAGGACACTGGGGTTATACCCCTACTCTTTTACGAGAAGTGCCCTGGGATATTTATTGACCACAGAGAGTCAGGACCTCGGTTTAATGTCTCATCTGTAAAACTGTAAGACAGTGCTTTTTTACAGTATAGTGTCCCTGTCACTATACTGGGGCATTAGGACCCATGCAGACCGCAGAGTGAGCACCCCCTGCTGGCCTCCTTAATACCACTTCCAGATGCAGGGTGATACAGCTGCTGGATAAATGACCAGAAAAGACATGATGTGGCTCCTTTCAATTATCATGGCAGTTCCAAGGTGAAATGTCCACTGTGTGGGGCTAAAAGCAAATTACTTTCAATCCTATGCAGATTAATTATTTAGGTTAGTGCTCTAGAGTTTTAACTGACTTTTGGGTCATGTATTGACTCTTCAGGACTAGTACCCCTGTATTAACTCTTGGAAAAACAGCCAAAATAGTGGAAGAAAATTTGCTTCTTGAACATGGCTCACATCTATACTTGAATTTGACAAAACTATTCTCGATGTCTTGCAACACAGAAAGGAACACAAGCCAGGGCTCCAGACTGTGACTCAAATGGTCGCAAATGTGACCAAACATAATATATTGACAGTCGGGTTGTGTGCATTCATATGCGGTTTCGTCAGACATCATCTTGAGAGTTACTGAATACATCTTTAGATGCACCAGTGTGTCTCGCAATGCTTTTCACCAATTCCATTTCTGACGAGCTTGCTGCATCGCACACAACAACACACTTTTTTATGAATCACCTGAAAAGAACTGAGGGTTTTAACTCAGGAGCTCAGGTTAGCAGTTTGAATCAGATTAACTGTCTCAGAGAATCAGCCATCAGTGAGCTCACAACTGGGAGCGCAGACATTTCAAAATAAGAGTATATTTTGGGCATCTTTATAATTAAAATCCTGTATTGTGTACCACGTTTTTTCTTCTGGTAATTATTGATTGGGATTGGAGTAGCACAATAAACTGCATCTGGCATTTCATTCAATTTGCACTCTTGTAGTCTCTGTGTCTGGGCCATCTGGTAACAGTAAAAGATGAAGGCAATATTGTAAAACTATATATATATATATATATAGAGAGTGGTGGTGGCGTAGTGGCTAAATCAGGGCTGTTAATCAGAAGGTCACAGGTTCTAACCCCACGGCCACCACCATTGTGTCCTTGAGCAAGGCACTTAACTCCAGGTTGCTCCAGGGGGATTGTCCCTGTAATAAGTGCACTGTAAGTCGCTTTGGATAAAAGCATCTGCCAAATGCATAAATGTAAATGTGAAATATATATATATATATATGACATCAAGCTTTTGACACTTAGGACAATTGAGGGACTTGCTCACAACTATTACACAAGGTGCAAACATTCATTGATGTTCAAGAAGACAATATATTACTATACAAATATTTACATGAAGTATAGTATGCATAATGTAGATTGTGAAGAGCAGTATTAAATAAAAAAATATTCTATTTCTTATATTTTTATAAATTATGAAAGGGGTGTGAACCTTTGAGACAAATGGGAATGGAAACTTATCTTCTCAACTATATACTGTTTATTAAACCTCAGATTAATGGGTAATCAGCTGTCTTCCTTTTCTTCTGCTTTCCATCTGGTTTCTGAAAAGCAATCTAAATCGAGCAATTCTGTGATTTGATGACAAAAAAAAACAGCCATTTGGCTCCTTAAGTTTCAGTTTAGGAGCCATAAGTCATTTTTTTAGTCTGGAGCCATGCAAGCTATAAATAAACAGTTAAAGGTATAATGGAGGGCATTATAAAACTGCAAGAATGCAATTATTGTCACAATGTGCTTATGCTAATTGTTCCTGCTTGAGCCTCAAATGGTACAGCTGACAACATATTCAGCCAATGCTGCCCTTCAATATCACACACATGTGTTACAGGCACTTAATCTGTTCTACCTCAGACAGTGGCAGTCATTACGGAAACAACATCAGTTGCAATTATGAGTCATGATAAGAAGAGATAATGTCTTCGCTGGTGTTTGCGCTACAATTTATTTTCTAATCATGACATGTGTTGTATTTTTCTCCCATGACAGGGACTCTCTTGGGGGTGAGACTTCAATTTACAGCTTGCAAATAAAGCTGAATTCAGATTCAGATCAGGACAGGAGCAGGAGCTCTCGGAGTGAACAGATACTATGAAGTTTTCTGAAGAGAATGTGACTAAAAATCACAGACAGTCAGCATAAATGTCATCCATACCACTCCCCTGGTTAAATTAATGTCTTCTAAAGTAAAACGATCGCTTTTGGTGCAAAAAAGATAAATATTTAAGTACTTTTCAACTATAAATCATCGCTTCTGGTCAGCAGCAGTAATCACATTCACGAGAGGGCAGAGTTCACGTGGTCTCTCATGCAACGTAGTCGCATTGGCATGTTACGGACGTAATCTCACGTTTTTCTCTTGGTTGAGACATCCAGGATGAACACATAACCACAACATTGTGAGTAAACAAACAGATACAACTTCAGATCTAAACCAAAACCAACTAAACTTCTGTACAGCATTCCTCCTAACAGTGCTAATCTTACAGGCACACGTGCCTCTAGCTTTAACATGCCAAGGTGATTACCTCATGTGCACATACCTCTGCTGACCGGAGGCAATGATTTATAGTTAAATAAGTTCTTAAATATTGATCTTTTTCACATCAAAAGTGATCATTTCACTTTAGAAGACATTAATTTAACAAACTGAGTCAAATGGATGATGTTTATGCTGAAAGTCTGTGCTTTTGGAGCCTCAAAGTTGTATCACAATCCACTTGCATTTTAAGGACCTACTGAGCAAAGATATTTTTTCTTCAAATATGTTCTGCTGAAGAAAGAAAGTCATACACACCTGGGATGGTATGAGGGTAAGTAAATGATGATAACATTTTCAATTTTGGGTGAGCTAACCCTTTAAAAACCATAAAAATCTGTTTGGAAAAGTACTTAACTCGCTTTTAGCGCCACACAGTGGACATTTCACCCTCGGAACTGCCGCAATACGTGTAATGAACCACATAATATTATCTTGCACAACTTTTACCACAATCACATAATTTTCACGAGACATCACTCCTTAACAAAAAACATGATTCAAGGTCTGATGAAGAACATTTAGCTCAAACATCACAGAACACATAGTTTTTAGGAACAAAATGTTGCCAACCTAGTGTTTTGCAATTTTGTTACTCATGCACCTGTATTAGAAGTTTTTAGATGTGCATTTTTCAAATGATGTGAGGTGCAATTTTAAGTATTTTTGTTTGTAGCATAAACATGCAGAATTGATTCCATGTCAAAGTTCAACAATTAGGGTTAGTGGTTTGTAAAAATAGTTATGCTTGTTTTAATAATAATGGTTGTGCTCCAGGCTCTCTGGAAAAACCTTTTTTTTATTTTCATCTTATTTCAATTTTAGCATGTGATTTTTCCTTTGCCATGCACAAGGTGTTTCAGGTGATATATTACAGTAGAGTACAACAGTATATTAAAAAACAGCCACTATATTTATTTTAAAACCATGGATGGGTGCTCAGAAATTAGAACTAGTTGTTCACATTCATCTTTAGAATTTTGTAAATATATTGTTAATACTTCATTGCCCAAGTGTGCACTACACCAAAACCCATTATAAACTACACATTTTTTGAAAGATGATTAAAGGCACACCAATCAAAAGTTTTAAATCTGATACATTTATTAAACACTGATGATAAACCTACCTAAATACACAGATAATCACATTACAATTCAGTTACCTAACACTGGTTGTAGTGCATCTATGTGTCTGTGTGTTGAAAGAATCAGGCTGCATGAGGCCGCCTGAAGGCCTAATCTGTTTTGTTCAAATATAATTAATAACCCAACAAAGGGAAAGAGCAAAAATTGGTGTGGAACGATCAACCACGAAGCCACACGTACATGTGCAAACATTCTCTCAGCACACATGTAGCATTTTAAATTCCGAAACTGGGCATGTAATGATTATTAGCACAGGCTACTGTGACCAAACATCCAAAGTAATGTAATTACACCCATGTCATGAGCTTCACTTAGAAGAGAGTGAGCAATACAGAGATAGAGAGAAATCCTGTGCAATAAGAAGGTGATTTGACTCATTTGGCAACAGGAAAAAGTCCTGTACAAACAATCTGATAAAATGAAAATTCGGTCATCATTTTCTCACCCTCATGTTATTCCAAACCAATATGTCTTTTTTCTGTAGAACACAAAAAGAGATAAAGAATAAAGGCGGTCACTGTTTTGTACCCAATTCTTTGTAATTGCATGGAAAAAACATTCAACTACATTCTTCAAAACATCTCCTGTGTTCCATCGAAGAAAGCAGGTCATATGGGGTTAGAACGACATATTGGCGAGTAAATGAGGACAGAACTTTCATATTTGGGTGAACTATACCTTTTATTTTGACTTATGGTTGTGATTTGTACTTTGTGCCAGTGTCCCTTTTAATATTTCAATTTTATTCAGCTAAAATATACTAGTATCCTTGCTTTATTGATTAGTCTGTACCCATGGTCACCTCATAGCCATTTTTTAATGACAGCGAGGGCGCTGTTGAAGGTGAACTGCCCTGGGTGAGATCCTCGGTAGGACAGAAGCAAGGAGCCAGCCTGTACACTGTGCCCGGCCTGGTGGAGCTCTCGGGCAGCTTTCTCTACATCCCAGTCCCCCTGAGCCTGCATGTGAGAGACCAGCAGAGAGAAAAGGGCTGTGTCCACACAACTGATCAACATCCCAGCTTTCAACAACAGGGTGAGGAGCTCAGAGTCACACACATCCTCAGTCACCTAGAGAGAGAGAGAGAGAGACAGAGAGAGAGAGAGAGAGAGAGAGAGAGAGAGAGAGGGGAGCAAAAGCAGAGAGAAACAAGCCATGAGAGGGAAGAATCAATTAAAAAGAAAAATCAATTTCAATAAACACTCCAGTGCGACAAACAATCTGTGTGAGCTAAACCTCCCTGTTCACTCACACACACCACAGTATATTGCATTTCTTGAACTTATATAAACAAGTAATTGTTGTAATGCAGTTATAATAACACCCATATGGTCCTGTTTACACCTGGTATTTGTCTTGGGAGATTCGATCACAAGGTAGTAATGGGTGTTCTAAAACATGTCTCCAGTGGCCAGTTGTGATCGGATTCCGAGGGAAGGGTCTCTAAAATCACGGCTAGATACATCACTTACTTACGGCATGTTTTAAAGTGGAAAAAGGTTTAAAAACTGTGTTGCTGCCAGATATACTTATAATATCTGCACAAACACAATATTTGGGAGGAATGATCATTGTTTTAGTCGAATACCTGTATTAACTGAACTTCAGGTATGCTTAACATGTGTCACTACATGTTGATAGTAGGCATACTGAAGATGTTCCATGAAGTTTTGTGCATATATAAGTATGCACTTTTCCAAATTGTTGAGCAGGATGGTTAATTTCTATTAAAGCTGCACGTTACCGGTAACATTTAACCATTTGTTTTTAACTAGTTTCGAATCTGGTTTGAGTGATCTGATCACAAAACATTTTGAACTCCATTTAAACCTTGAATATGAAAGACATTCTCTCAGACGATGCTGTTAATTATGGACCTTTCAACTTGAAAGTACATAACAAAAATATAATTGTTTTTAAAATCTTTTTACATTAATCTTTCATTATTTGTCACATTTGAACTTTTAAAAACTGAAAATTCCATATATTCCAGTGTGGCAGTGCGGAGGGCGGGGCCAGGTTGTGATTATACACACCTTGTCCCTTATCAGGATAATTAAGCCTCCGAGAGGGATAAAGGCCGATGGCAGATGGTGGTGCCACGAGAGAGAGACAGTTTACGGACATGTCCGTCGTGTGTGTTTTTGTCTTTTGTTTAAGTTTAATCATTAAAATATAATTTATATTGAGAAGCCGGTTCTTGCCTCCTCCTTTCCATTAAATCACGTTACATTGGTGCCGAAGCCCGGGAAGGAGGAGGGATGCCCATCGCGGAGTCCTCGACAAATGGATTGCATAGATCTAGTCTTTAGACACACATTACATGGAACGAGTCAAACCAAACTTTTAATCTCAACACGCAGTTAAAGGATGCAGAACATATTCACCACTACACTACTCAATCCCTAACAAGTGAAATCTAAAATTTTCAGCCAGTGGCTAATATCATACTTCCTTAGTAAAAAATGGTGGGACATTTGGTCACATATGCAAGTGAGTTACTAGCTTGTAGAGGATTGCAAATAGAGTAAGAGTTTGATTTTGGGATTTTAAGAATCAAAATCTATCATTCATATGAAGATCACGATTAATCTGAAAATCAGCAATTTTACCCTGATTTAGTGAACTTGTGACTGGGTCACCCAAGACAAATGTTAACACCAGGTGTAAATGGGGCCTATGAACTAATAAGCATGCAGTAAGAGCAACTTCTAGACTAATAAACGGAGTAAATCTGCCACCTTTGCCAGAATAAAGCTTATACACTCAAGTTTGCCTTTCCCCAGGGCATTCTATATAATGTTTATCTTTGTGTGTTACCTAGTGTCCATGTTGCTCTTGCATGTCTGTAGAAGGTCATATACGATATAAATGAGCTCATAGAGAGAGAGATGTCCCAACCTCCTGAGACCCCCAGCGTGCTCAGAAACCCCTCTCTCCTCGGCCCAACTTCAGTCTTTTCAGCATAAATTATTAAACTGCAGGCTTTAGAGGTAGAGAACACAGAGGAGAGGTTCTGTTGGAGTCAGCACACTAGAAAATCAATTATGTGCTAAATTTGATTAAAGGCAAGCCCATGCCAGAAAATATGATGCAATTTGACTGTGGTTGCGTGTATGTCCTCGTACTAAATATGACATGATGTTAATAGCTGATATACAACCCACAGAGTTTATTGACACCACATAATGTTTCTGATGCCTATAGAAAGAGTTCTGCTTGACATTCATCTAGATAGTATCCAAACACACATGTCCACATGCACATATACATTGGGTGGGGGTTGGACAGGGACATGGCAATACAATATTATATCTAGATTGCGATATGATAATAGTGATTCTTTATGTTTAGTCTTTTGCAATTATAAGTATAATTTTTTTTACGCACTATTTAATTCATCATCATTGAATTAGAATTTAATCATCAAGAGGCAGCAGATGGCCACCTCGGTGTGGAGCGCGCCAATACTTTTGTTGTTTTTATTTGTTTGTCCTGTGTTTAGTAATCATTTTCCAATCAGTTTTATTCATCTAGCGAATCTCCGCTCTCTTCCTAACAAAACGGACAAACTGCATCTCCTCACCCATATAAACAAGGACATTTCAACCTCTGCTGCCTTGTGCTTCACAGAAACCTGCCTGAGTGAAGCCAATCCGGACAGCGCATTTCACCTGCCAGGCTTCCTGATATTCAGAGCGGATCGCATCATTGATTTAACAGGGAAAACGAGAGGCGGTGGAACATGCTTTTACGTCAATGAAGGTTGGAGTACAAATGTAACAATGTTAAAGATGGAAGCACTCTTTATTAACTTACAGTTAGCTTACACCTTCCTACTCGCCACGGGAATTTTCTTAATTTATTCTAGTGTTTTTGTCCCACCACACGTGTGCTTGAGAGCTGCGCTGCAACAGCTGGCTGATCAGCTCATAGACATAGAACAACAATACTCAGAATCAGTTATTATTATTCTTGCAGATTTTAACAAAGCAAACCTCACACGAGAACTGCACAAATACAAACAGCACATTACATACCCAACCAGAGAGAAATATACTGGATCATTGCAACACAACAATAAAGGATGCATGTTGCTCTGTCCCTAGAGCAGCTTTGGGACTATCTGATCACTGTCTGGTTCATCTTCTTCCAACCTACAGACAGAAACTAAAATCTGAACTGATTGGAGTGTTTTTGAGGCTGCAGACACCAATCTGTACAAGCTCACAGATATGGTTACATTATATATCAGTTTCTGTGTGGATATATGCATTCCTACTTGGACTAATTTAACATTCAACAATGACAAACCATGGTTTACAGCAGAACTCAGGCAGCTTCATCAGGCCAAAGAGGATGTTTACAGAGGTGGGGATAAAGGCCAGGAACACAATGAATAAGGAAATCAGAGCGGCTAAAAGAAGATACTCTGAGAAGCTGAAAAAAGTTTTCAGCTAACGACCCAGCATCAATGTGGTGTGGCCTGAAAGACATTACTAACTTCAAGAGACCTTCCCCCAAGACTGTAGGGAACCAACAACTGGCTGACGACTTGAATGTGTTCTACTGTAGATTTGAAAGGCCCAATCTCACACTCCACACCCGCTCTGACTTTCACTTCACACAGACACCAACACCTACTGCAACCCCCCTCCTCCCCCCTCCTGCTCCTCAACCTGCACTTAAGTTCTGTGTAGAAGATGTGTGCTGTGTCTTTTGAAAACAAGACAAGGAAAGCACAGGGACCAGATGGTGTTTCACACATGTGTCTTAGATCCTGTGCTAACCAGCTGGCCCCCATCTTCACACTGATCTTCTATAGATCACTGGAGCAGTGTGATGTCCCATGCTGCTTCAAATGCTCAATCATCATTCCTGTCCCTAAGAAACCAAAAATCACATGACATGATGACTACAGACCTGTTTCCCTGACATCTGTGGTCATGAAATCATTTGAGAGACTGGTGTTGGCCCACCTGAAGGACATCACTGGACCCTTTCTAGATCCCCTTCAATTTACATTTACATTTATTCATTTGGCTTTTATCCAAAGAGACTTATAAAAGAGGAAAACATAAGCGAATCATCTTAATGAGACAGTGGTATGAAAAGTGCGATACTACAAAGTTTCACTATCATCAGAATAGTATACAAAACAGATTTAAGTGCAACAAGAATTTTTTTTTAGTGACTGGTTAAGTGCTCTTGGAAAAGATGTGTTTTTAGACGTTTTTTGAAGATAGAGAGTGAGTCAGCTTCACGGATTGAGTTGGGAAGGTCATTCCACCAACATGGTATGATGAAACTGAAAGTCCGGGAAAGTGTTTAGGTGCCACTTTGTTTTGGTATGACAAGGCGACGTTCCTTAGCCGACCGCAAGCTTCTGGTGGGAAAGTAGCTCTGCATAAATGTTTTTAGGTATGCTGGAGCAGACCCAGTGACTGTTTTGTATGCCAGCATCAGGGCCTTGAATTTAGTATGTGCATGAACCGGCAGCCAGTGGAGAGAGACAAAGAGTGGTGTAACATGTGCTCTCTTTGGTTCATTAAAGACCAGACGTGCTGCTGCATTCTGGAACATTTGCAGAGGTCTAATAGCACATTCTGGAAGGCCTGCAATGAGAGCGTTACAGTAGTCCAGTCTAGTTATGACAAGTGACTGAACGAACTGTTGTGTGGCATGTACAGAGAGGACAGGTCTTATCTTCCTGATATTGTAGAGTGTAAATCTAAATGATCTTGCAGTCTTTGAGATGTGCTCTGTGAAATTTAGGTCATCATCAATGGTTACCCCTAGATTTCTGACCGTTTTGGAAGGCGAAACTGTAGTTGGACCCAGCTGCAAGGTGATGTTGTGTTCAACAGCAAGGTTAGCTGGAAAGACAAGGAGTTGGGTCTTGGCTGGGTTGAGTTTCAGGTGTTGTTCCTTCATCCAGGCTGAGATGTCTGCCAGACAGGCAGCGATTCGAGCGGTCACTGTGGTATCGTTGGGCTGGAAAGACAAGTAGAGTTGCGTGTCATCAGCGTAGCAGTGGTAAGAGAAACCATGTGACTGGATGATGGGTCCTAATTACGTTGTGTATATGGAGAAGAGAAGTGGCCCAAGCACTGATCCCTGAGGTACCCCAGTAAGTAACTGATGTGGCTTGGATACCTCCCCTCTCCAGGCTACCTCAAAAGACCTTTCTGAGAGAAAGGAGTTGAACCAGCCAAGCACAGTTCCAGTGATGCCCAGTTTAGAGAGGGTGGAGAGTAGGATCTGATGGTTGACTGTGTCAAAGTTGCTCTGACTTGTTGCTGTATTTTATTGTTGTGCACTGGAAGCTCCTGTCACCAAGAAAAATTCCTTCTATTTCTAAGCATACCTGACAATAAAGCTGATTCCAATTCTGACTAATGAACAAATTCCTCTATTTCATTGTAGAGCCATAGAAGTAGTGTATTGCAAAGGCAATTCAGTGCCAGAAAAAAATATATATATATGTGAGGGAAGTGTACCTTGATTCCAGCATGTTTATCATTACATGAAAACCCTTGACTAGCTGTATTAAGAATCTGTTAACACATAATTACAAATGAAGCACGGTACAGACTTTTTTGCATTCTGGTGTTTGTTGACCTAATTGCTGCAGTATGTTTCGTCTTCTCTCGCACTTACTCTTTTATTGAGCAAAAATATTAATTTGATTTCTGATACAAATGTAACAAAAAAAATTATTATTGGCATTATAATATCGATACAGTACTGAGGTAAAATATTGCAATACTTTGAATTATTGTTTTTTCATCCCTCTTAGAGTACACACAAAAACGTTTAATTCTGATGTCTTCAAATACTGCCAACATTACAGATTTAGTTCTTTTTCTTCCTCTATACAGACATTTATGCGTGCAATTGAGAGTGAAAAACAGAGTAATTGAGAGAGAAAATCAGAGAGAAGGTAATCGAAGTTCTCCGAGCGATCCTGACACTGCAATTATGTGTGATATCAATGATCTCTGCCACATTCATCCATTCACGTCTTATCAAATGTGTGTAAGTTTATGCAATTGATTCTTAGAAACCAGTCCACTTTTATGATTAACCCTTTGATGCATGCGTCCACTACAGTGGACAGAGGTTTAAATCTAATGCATAACCACTCAGGGTGTGATATTACATCCAAACCAGCATGGGTGATTATGATCCTAACTTGGGTCAGTTCAGTCAAAAATTAAAATAATGTCATCATTTACTCACCCTAATGTTTTCCAAAACCCAGTATGACTTAGTTTCTTCCATGGAACACAAATGTCAGGTATAATGCTAGCCTCAGTCACCATTGTGATTGTGTTTCATTGTAAGGAAAAAATTAACGCATCAGAAGAACATCTTTTTTGTGTTCCAAAGAAGAAAAAGTAACATGGGTTTGGAGCAACATGAGGGTGAGTAAACTATGACAGCATTTTCAGTATGGTACAATCAAAATGTAGTGCAGCAGTCAAAGACGTCCATCCAACTTATGTTTATATAAAAACAATTAAAAAACAGCACAGACGGATGTACAAATGCATATGGTGCGAATAGCCTCTTAACCATGGTAAAATCACTATAACTCATGGCCTCTTGTGGCTGATTACTTAATTTTATCCAGCATTCACCATGCAATTGGAATGTGTTGAGACCACGCAATAACAAGAACATTCTTCAGAACAATCATCTACATCTCTGAATTTTAATGTCATAAAACTATACATTTTGACTCTCACTGTTCATATTTTCTGACATATGTGAAAATGAATTTCCCCCCCTGAACCCTCATCATGTTTTTCACTCTTATTTTCTCTTTCCGGCTGAGCAGTCTGTGGAGAGCCGTTAGAAACAGAATAGATGGAGCCAAAAGGTCGAGAGTGAAAAACAGACTGAAAGATTGTGTGAAAAAAATCGATAGAGGAGGATGGATGGAAAAGAGGATGATAGAGAGGGAGGAGAGCAGAGCATGAAGTCAGTCAGAGCAAAAATGTTGAGCGTTGAACTGTGAAGAAAGATCAGCCAGCTGTAGAAACCACTTCATAAAGAGGGAGAGACACAAAGAGAAAGGAAAAAAACATGGTGGAGAGAGAGAGAGCAAATGAGAGATGGCAAAGGACTATAATGTTTCAAATGCATGCTGATGATAAAAATGATGTCTCTTCTGAACAATCATTTCAATTTTGTACATTTGAAGGGATGAAGATGTGAACATGAGTGAGCAGTAATATGTTGTTAAGATATATTACTCATCAACTTATTCCAAAAGATAGAAGAGCAATCTTTTGTTGTCCTGATTGGAACATTTCTGAACATTACAGGCAGAACAAAAAAATGAGAGCAACAGAAAACTGTTGAAGTTAGAAGATTACATACACATAGGTCTCTAAACTCATTTTTTAACCACTTAACAGATTTCATATTAGCAGACTATAGTTTTGGCAAGTCATTTAGGACATCTACTTTGTGAACGACACAAGTAATTTTTACAACAATTGTTTACAGACAGATTGATTCACTTCTAATTGACTATATCACAATTCCAGTGGGTCAGAAGTTTACATACACCAAGTTAACTGTGCCTTTAAGCAGCTTGGATAATTCCAGAAAATTATGTTATTATACAAGCCTTTAGACAATTAGCTTTTGATAGGAGGTGTACTGAATTGGAAGTGTACCTGTGGATGCATTTTAAGGCCTATCTTCAAACACAGTTCCTCTGTTTCAAATCATGAGAAAACCAAAAGAAATCAGCCAAGAACTCAGAAACAAAATTGTGGACCTCCACAATACTGGTTCATCATTGGAAGCAATTTGCAAATGCCTGAAGGTACCTTGTTTGTCTATAAGCACCATGGGACCACGCAGCCATCATAATGCTCAGGAAGGAGGCGCATTCTGTTTCCTAGAGATTAATGTAGTTTGGTGCAAAAAGTGCAAATCAATTCCAGAACAACAGCAAAGGACCTTGTGAAGATGCTGGAGGAAACGGGTAGACAAGTATCAATATCCACATTAAAACAAGTCCTATATCGAAATAATCTGAAAATCTGCACAGCTAGGAAGAAGCCACAGTTCCTAAACAGCATAAAAAAGCCAGACTACAGTTTGCAAATGCACATAGAGACAAAGATCTATCTTTTTTGAGAAATGTCCTCTGGACTAATGAAACAAAAATTGAACTGTTTGGCCATAATGACCATCGTTCTGTGAGGAGGAAAAAGGGAGAGGCTTGCAAGCCAAAGATCACCATCCCAATCGTGAAGCATGGGGGTGGCAGCATCATGTTGTGGGTGTGCTTTGTTGCAGAAGGAACTGGTACACTTTACAAAATAGATGACATCATGAGGAAGGAAAATTATGTGGATATATTGAAGCAGCATCTCAACACATCAGACAGGAAGTTCCAAATGGACAATGACCCCAAAGCATACCTCCAAAGTTGTGGCAAAATTACTTAAGGACAACAAAGTCAAATTACTGGAGTGGCAATCACTGGTCAGCCCTGACCTCAATCTGATAGAACTGAAAAAGCGTGCACGAGCAAGGAGGCCTACAAACCTGGCACAGTTACACCAGTTCAGTCTGGAGGAATGGGCCAAGATTCCAGCAACTTATTGTGAGAAGCTTGTGGAAGGGTACCCAAAACATTTGACCAAAGTTAAACAATTTAAAGGCAATGCTACCAAATACTAACACAACATGTATGTAAACTTCTGACCTACTGGGAATGTGATGAAAGAAATTAAAGCTGAAATAAATAATTCTTTCTACTATTATTCTCACATTTCACATTCTTAAAATAAAGTAGTGATCCTAACTGACCTAATACAGGGAATTTGTTTCTACAATTAAATGTCAGAGTTTATATGTATTTGGCTAAGGTGTATGTAAACTTCTGACTTCAACTGTACATGCAAATTCCCAATGTGGTCTTCTGCTGTTGTAGCCCATCCACCTGAAGGTTCAACGTGTAGTGCATTCTGAGAGGATATTCTGCTTACTACAATTGTACAGAGTGGTTATCTGAGTTACCATAGCCTTTCTGTCAGCTCGAACCAGTCTGGCCATTCTCCATTGACCTCTGTCATCAACAAGGCATTTCCATCCACAGAACTGCCACTCACTGGATGTTTTTTGTTTTTGGCACCATTCTGATGTTTGATGTGATCATAAACTGAAGCTCCTGACCTGTTTCTGCATGATTTTATGCAATACTCTGCTGCCACACGATGGGCTGATTAGATAATTGCATGAATAAGTAGGTGCACAGGTGTACCTACTAAAGTGCTCAGTAAGTGTATATATAATGGATATAAAGCCCAGTGGCTGATTTGTGTAGCAATATAAAGTGAAATCATTGCAAAAAAAAAGAACAGATAAACATGACACACCTACAACCAAAAACATACACTTCAGAAGGATATTATTACTGCACTTTTGCAAAATTGTGCGGTGGATGGATGGATAATAGAATACAGGCCAGACATTTCTTGGCAAGGCAATGAGTGTGCATGTCAGAAAGGGAGAGAATGAGAAATATAAACAAATCTATGAAATTCCTCTCTGGGTGATTGACAGACAGAAAAATGAGAGAGAAAAATGAACAAAAGTAAAGGCATGCAGATGGCATAGACCTTTGGTTATATAGACTTTTGACTATATTGGCTACAGGTGTATGCAATTGCGTGTTTGAGTGTGTGTGTGTGTGTGCTGACATGGCAATGGGGGAGGTATTTGAATGTTCTTTGATGATCATTTTTCAAATATTTGGTGTTCAATTATTAAAGTACTAGATAAGAGACACAGTCTTGGAGAGAACAATGAAGGCCTTTGTAATGAATGTAATGACATCTTCCACAGGTGTTTAGGCTAAGCTTCCTCTAACGTCAGTGCTGCCCTGTTCCTCGATTATCACAACACAGTAAAAGCTCCCAATTGTAACAGGTGTAAAGCCTAATTTACTTAATGAAAGAAGCCTAACTTTTTTCTCCTCAAGGAACTAAAGCACCCGAGGTGAATTAATTCTGCGTATATACTACGTGCAGTGTTGTTTTAAAATTAGTCTGTTGAAAAAAATACTAAATAAACAAAAAAAATTTCCAAACCATACCCACGATTATTTTGAACTAATCATAAACGCTCTTTGATTAGCCAAATTCACCTAGGCCAAGGATTTCAAGGATGTGCACAAACTAAATATAGTTGTGGTAAAAATAACAAAACGAACACATTAGTGGAACAAAAACTTCAGCATTTAGTCGTTATTTAGGCAAACTAAAAGAAGCCTCAGTGGCAGTCCTGACTCACATGGTGCATTAGGCGAGAACAGACATGAGCCGCCTCAACTGAACTCCAGAGAATGAGAGGAATAGAGAAAATAGTTTTGCCTCTCAAAATGTCAAAAATTGCCAATCTAAACAAACACTATTTGATTGATGCTGAAGCCGCTGAATATATTGCTCACAACAATCAGTGGGCCAAAACATCAATTGCTGGCAATACCTGAATATAAAATGGCTTGATTTTTAAAAGCCCCAGCGGTGAGGTTAATGAAGCAACTTTGATCACACTGGTACTCAGAGACAAGCAAACACCCACACAGCCATAAATATTTTAGACCATAATCTTATAAAATCCCAGATAAAGGTCTCATCGATCCAGAAAAAAAGCCACCTGCTCTCCAGTGAGTGATCTTAGCTCCAAGTGTCTGTGTGTTTATGAGTAAGTCTGTTGTTGTGATGCACTGATTAAAGACACACATGTGCATACAAACGCACAAATAAAACAGCAGGATGCATAACCATGGTCTATTTACAAATGCACATAATGTACATTAATATCTTCGGATGCACATGTGGAACACAGGAAGAGCTCTTTAAAAATGTATGTTTTTTTTGGTCTCCAGCTCGTTCTGTTTTTTTTCTCCCCTCGTATTGGCTCTCAGTTGCAGTGCGGGTTTAATTGGAATGACTGAGGGTGTTTGCCATCTCATAAATGATGCATGCATTGATTTTCTTTTATAATTTAAATCATAAAGCTGTTTTGGAGGAGACGAGAGTGGGTCCAATACTCAGCTGGATCTCTGCAGTCCCGGCATCCAAAAGGCCCTGCCTGAATACAGCAAGTGATTTTGTTACTACAGACAACAGCAAAAGAGGGGGGTGAAGGGTTGAGAGATATAACCATGCCCTATTATACACACCTGCACACTCACATATTGGAATTTAGCAACAATCTAATTAGATAGAAATCAGAGAATGTAAACAGAGAGAAGGGAGGGAGATAAGAGAGCCTGATCACATCATAGACTTGCAGAGAGACGCAGAAGATCACTACCATGTCACAGGCAGGCTACTAGGTGTATGAGAAGTGCACTTGCTTGCACCTGGACTGGTAGCTCATTTGTTTTGCTCAAAAGGTCCATATCTCTACCTTAATGGCTGTTATTCATATTAATATTGAAACTGGATTTTTTTTGTCTTTTAGTCCATGTATGTTAGCTTTAAGGCCATCTTTATCAGGTTTATTTTCTGCATTTAAAATGTTGGCTTTCCAAATCAAACGTATACATACTAAATATTCTTCTCATCTGATATATGCATTTGTGCAGTGCAATTAAAGGCTGTTTTTTGCACAAGCCATCACAGAACCTATTGCATATGTGATCCTCTCTGATCTATCCTAGTGTATCTCTGGGACGTGGACGTGCACGTTAACTGGGCTTTCCTCTATACGTACGCAGCCGAGATAGGATAAAGCAGAGTTGATCACATGAGCAAGTCAACCTGTCTTCCCTTGATATCGCAGCGCAAACCACAAAACTTATGCAACCCATTTGAACTCTACGGAATTTTTTTAAAAGTGTTATTGAGGAAGTCAGACCTCTTAAACAGCCTTGGCATACTAAAAAGCACTGAGGAAAAGGGACAAAATAAATGATCTTAAAATTACACATCATCACTCTTATCAAAATTAATCACGATTATCGTAATTTCTGTAACTTTTCTGTAATTCTGTATTTTGACAAAAAATATAAAGTTTCAATATTACATAATTAGTGCAGTCAGTAGATAATTATTTTTTTTAATCACAATTAATTGTATAATTTTTAGTAGTTAATTGTGATTAATCGCAGATTTTGAAAGTGCTGAAATTTGACACTAAATATATTTCTTTTCTGGTCAAAATGCATTTATTCCCATCTAAGGAAAGAAATCAAAACAATATGGAACAATATAATGATTTATAAACATTTTCCATACAAAGCCTTCCACAGTATAAAAACAAGAATGCACTAAAATAGCACCAATTCAAGTAACATTTAAATGTTTCCCAAAGTCTAATTGTGAGTTTGACCTGAAAGAACATTGAATGCAGAGATGATTCTCCACACAGGTTGCATATTCATTGCAATGGGCATTAAATCTCTTAAATTCTCATCTTTCACAATATTAATCTGCGGGTAAGCACTTGCAGACAAAAAACGTCTAAATATTTTTGAGATAGTGCTTTTGTGGTTATTAAAATGCACCTTACATAGGATGAAGAATACTTGGTTTCTATCACAATTCCCATCTGGGCATGTTTTGTACATTAAATGCTAAGAGCTCCTTTCTCCATCATTTTATCACTGACAGGGAAGCGCAGTCAGAGATTATTTTATTTACTGAGATAACATAAGCTGCACATAGGAGATGTGTTACGACAGCACTGCCAATAGAATGTCTATGGGACTGTTGCTTTATGCTCATTTATACTAAGCTTGTAGGCTCGTCTTGGTAGAAGAGCTCTGGCACTGTTGTGTTTGTGGCATATGCTTCAGTGTTGACCTTAACAACAGTGTTTATGTTGTACTAATGATAAATTCATTAACTGCATTTAAGAAAGATTTAAGCATTAAACTTTTTTAATTAAATCACATAAGTTAACACGCTAATCCTGTCAGCTCTATAAATAATATATTAAATGGAATAGAATAGGTGTAATCTATAAGATTTCATTGTTGAGCCATAGGATTAGCTATGTCCCCTCTTTCCAAAATCCTGAACTACAAAGATACCAAAATGAGCTTTATTATTTTTTTTAAATTCTGGATATTCTCCCCCTTTTCTCCCAATTTGGAATATCCAGTTCACTCTACGTCCTCATGGTGGCGTAATGATGGAGGAGGAATCGATGGAACGTGTTAACACAGAGACATAGCGCGTGTGGAGGCACACGCCATCCACTTCGGCAATCTATGCACAACTCACCATGCACCCCACCGAGAGCGAACCACATTATAGCGATCAAGAGGAGGTTACCCCATGTGTCCATACCCTCCCTAGCAACCGTGCCAATTTGGTTGCTAAGGAGACCTGGCTGTCAGTCACTCTGCACGCCCTGGGATTCGAATTCGCGAACTCCGGTTTACCACTGAGCTACCCAGGCCCCCTGTTTTTAAACATCAGCAAAATAGCACCCTCAGCTGAAAACGGTTATGAACAACATGGCATAAAAATGCATTATGCCTCAATTTGCTGCAACTACAATACTATGAAAATGCACAAAATGACTGACAGGCAGAAAAGGTCATTGTCCGTTGACACATTTTTGTTTGCTGTTTACAGAGTCTAGAGCTGTCACAGAGACAGGTGAGATATCTTACAACACTTATTCAGTAATATCTCTCAGGGAGTAGGAACAATTATTTTAATACCTTTCCATGAAAAAAATTGCATATAGCACCTTTAAAGTCTACACATCTAAGACTTATAAACAAATTATAAAGTTTTCCTCCTTTGTAATATAGGTTCTGTTCAAATGATTTTTAATGTTAGGAAATAATCTGGCCAATATCTGAATGCCTTCAGATATTCCTTAAGATTTTTTAAATCATTAGTAGTTTTCACACATACGGCATTTTCCAGAAAATTACCAGCAATTTTCAGTTTAGAGGTCATGTGTGAACACGCCCCATTTGCAAATGCTTGTAAATTTTGCTCTGATTACATTCCCTGAACGAGAAATTGAGACATTACCTGAAAAGTTTGTTAATAGAGTCATAAGATTAATGGTTTGAGCATGTACAAGGTCAGGACACGCTGACATAAGTCAGAGATGATTCAGTGACTAAGGAGTCCAAAAAATGGTATCAAATTGGACACAGTGAAGCTATTCCATTTAGTCTGATGATATAAAAATATTTGACATTTTAGAGTTGACTATATAGGAAATCTTGTTGCGTATGATGCTCCATGAGTCAATGACTCAAATATGAAGTCATATGGTTAGCAGCCAAACGAAATAGTATATATAAAGTACAAATTTCTGTTGAATTCAAAAGATTCCAGATAAATAACCCATATCCAATGTAAACATGAAATGCAATCAAGCAATTATGTTATATATTAATTACATTATGTAGTAAACCAACTTCGAGCATGTGAAAGACCATTTACATAGCCCTCACCGAAGACCATTTTTGACCCAGAAAAAACCTATTATCCTAATGTACAGCAAAATTTACTATATATAATAATATAATTGATTATATTTTAGCAGATATAACTACTGTTCAAAAGTTTGTGGTCACTTGCCTCAAAACATTTTGATCTGAAGGCTTATGCTCAAATGTTTGAAATTATTTTTGTAGACAAAAATATAATTGTGACAACATATTAATTAATTTAATTACAAAACAAACTTTATAAAAAGAAAAAAAAGTTTTTGAAATAGATGACTAATTAAGAAAAGCAGCCAATAAGTGCCACACATATAGATGGGAACTCCTTCAATACAGTTTACAATTTTTTTTTTACAAATTTGGGAATCCCAAAATGTTGAACTATATTTTCAAAGGACCTCAACACTCCACTCTCATGCAGGTCACCGAGCATTTTAACCTCCCCCACAATCCACTCTGTCCATCAGAAAGGGGATTTAGTAATACATAATTTTGGGTTCAGCCATAAGCTCGAAGCAACATTTAAATAAATGTCTGAATTAAACACTCTGGACTCTTTTGTCCATGCTGGGTGCAAATGCGAGATAACGGGGTGATTAGTTTGATAGAAAGGCTTTGCAATGGCAAAATAGGGGCAAGAACTTCCTGTTCGATATAAAACCAGGGAGGAAGCATATATTTCTCTCAGGTGGAAGCATATATACCAGGAAGGTATGCATAATAATAAAACAAAATCTTGGGTAGGCTTAGCCTACCTTTCTCAATCAGCCTATGTAATTTACTGGATTGTAATCTGGGATGCTTACATTCCAAATGAAGGACATTTAGCTATGCTATCAAATTGTTTGAAATAAGAGAGGGGACATATATATATATATATATATATATATATATATATATATATATATATATATATATATATATATATAGGGAGAGATTGTAGCAGGTAGTTGAATTTTGTAATAAAATACATTTGAATAACATTAACCTTCCCAGTCACAGATAAATGTAATGAAGCCCATCTTCCCACATCGCTCGAAAACCTTTATATTAAATGTTCAAAATTAACTAACTAAATCAGACAAATAAAATACCCAAATACTTAATGCCCTGTTTGGGCCACTGGAAGGCACCCGGTTGAAAAGCCATTACAAGGCAGTATGTTGTCAGAGCAAAAGCTTTGGATTTAGACCAATTAACTAACTCTAAGAAATTAGGAAAGGAATTAATAATTGTGGAGGCAAGGCATAGATCTAGTAGGGTTGGAGACGAATAATAAAATATCATCTGCGTAAAGCAACAGCTTAAGCACCACACCTCCCGCCACCACCCTGTAAAATCATCCTCCTTTCTTATCACATCTGCTAAAGGTTCCAGGGCAAGACAGAACAATAATGGGGAAAGAGGGCAACCCTGCTGGCTGCCAGTATCCAAAGTAAGATAATCTGAAATGAATCCATTAGTTTCAACCGCCGCTACCGGGTGTCTATAAAGTAACTTAATCCACCCAATAAAAGTATTCCTGAACCATATATTTAAAAAAATCTTTAAAAGTGAATCCCATTCTACCATATCAAACGGCTTTTCGGCGTCAGGTGAGATTCGCCACTTCCCACATGACATTAAAAAAACGCCTAATGTTATCTGAAGAGTTACGGACCCGAATAAACCCCACCTGATCTATATGTATAAGAGAACTTTACTTAATCGGTTAGCCAACATTTTTGACAATATTTTAACATCCAGCTGGATCAGGGAAATTGGACTGTAACTCTTATGCTCACTTGGATCTTTGTCCTTTTTAAAAATCAGACTGATCCGGGCTTGCGTCATGGTTGGCGAAAGCTTTCCATTCTTTAATGATTCTGTATAAAATTCTAGCAAAAGTGGAGCCAGTTCTGTAGCATAAGATCTAAAAAAATCAGCAGCAAAGCCATCCTGCCCTGGAGCCTTGCCTGTGGCCAAGGCCTTAATTACCTGCCAAGCTCTTCCAAGGTTACCTCAGGATCAAGATAACTGTTTTGCTCAGTTGTCAGTTTCAGAATTTCTAATGGTTCCACAAAGTTTCTAATCTATTTATCAGTAGAAGACATGGAACTATAGAGATCAAGATAGAATTATTTAAAAGCATTATTAAAATCAATGGCTGAGGTAAATATTACACGTAAATATTGAGGGATTGGTAGAAAAAGACTCTCTCTGTTTTATACATCCATCCAAAGTTTCCCTGCCTTGTCCCCCGACTCAAAGTATGACTGTCTTGCCCTGAACAGCCAAAACTCCACCTTCCGTGACAAAATAGTATTATATCTGTATTTCAATCGAGTTAATTTCCCGAGGTCATTAGACAACACTCGTCGCTTCAGCTCTGCCTCAACACTTTTAATATTCAATTCCAATTCCACGAGTTCTTGTGCTTTGGATTTTTTGGTGAATGAGGCATACTGTATGATCCGGCCCCTAAGAACTACCTACCTCCCAAGCCACACCCACAGAGGATACTGTGGACCAGTTGGTCTCCATATAGACATTAATTTCAGGATTTTGCAAAAGGGATACATTAACGCGGCAGCTATATGATTTCTTTAAACAAACACCTCTAAACAAACTAGGGCTTAATCTGAGACTGAAATGTTTCCATTTGAGGAATCAACAACAGATGAAATGAGGGATTTAGACATAAAAACAAATCTATTCTAGAGTTAATCTTATGGGTTGATGAAAAAAATTTATAGTCCCTACCTGATGAAAGTCCTACCTCAAAAGTCAAAATTCTTTACACATCCTGTGCAGCGTCAATGTTGCTCTAGGGGGCTTGCACACTTTTGCTTCACTATGATCAAGGACTGAGTCCATCAAAAGCTTAAAGTCTTCTCCCAATATTATATCATGGGGGTGCCAGTGGCTTGCAACATCCCTTCAAGATTTATAAAAAATCCCAGATCATCAACGTTAGATGCATAAATATTAGCCAAAATAAGACTTTGTCCCTGAATTTTAGCTAAAATAATAATGACTCTTCCAATTTATCTTTACCCCATTTAAGAAATTTGAATTGTAGATGTTTACTTATCAGCGTAATGAATACCCTGCTCTTACTCGAGCCAGTAATATAAAAAAATGCCCACCCCATATCGTTTCAAATTTTTCAGCTTCTTGCAGAGAGAGGAAAAATAGAATGTATTATCTTGAAGAAACGCTTTATCATATTTCTTATGCTTAAGAACAGAAATAACCTTCCTTCTTTGTATGGGGTGCCCCAACCCATTCACATTCCACATGGAGAGAGACAATCCACTAACATTTGACATTTTGATATAAAAAACAAGATTATATAGACCATATTCCAACACTGGTGCAACACTCAAAACCTGAGCATCCCCCAGAACAAAACAAACAGAAAAAAGAAGAACATGCGCATTAACCCTGCTCACGACAGAGCCAACTGGCGTCCATCCCTCCAAACTCAGTCCGTGCATGCCTACGAGAGCCCCAGTGACAACCTTGCCTTTGGATTTCTTAAGTCCGGTGTTTCAATACAAATTTTATGGAATAGAATTAAATGGCATTAGATACTCTATAAAACAAACTCCAGCCAATAGGCGGAACCAGCATAACTCCTCAAACAGTCAAGCGAATGTTCAGTGAGCCGGTCCACTTGGCAACAACATGAGTACAACAAGATGACTCACTCCATTGACTTTATGAAGGACATTGCTTGCTGTGGGCATGTGCATTTTTTACGGCCATTCTTAACATCTATTCTAAATTTGGCCGGGAATATCAGTACAAAAGTGACCTTCCATTGATGTAGAAGTTTCTTGCATTCCTTGAATCGATCATGTTTCTCTGGGAACCAGAAAATGCTGTGGTTCTTCCAAGAAAGTCTACCTTTACTCTTCGTGTAACAAAAGATCTTTATAGGATGATCTCAGAAATTTGGCAAGAATTGATCAGGGACTGTCTCCCTCCGTGGATCACTGAGCAGGAACGCTGTGAGCTCGCTCGATTTCCAGCTTATGGCCTGCTATGTCGAGCAGATTTGGAAAGAGCCTGTTCAGGAATTTCACCATATCCTGTCCCTCTACTCCCTCAGGGACTACTACGATATGGACGTTATTCCACCGGCTACGGTTTTCCATGTCCTCCAACTTCTCCCAGACACACTCCAAATCCACCTTGGTTGCTAGCGGATTAGCAGATAATTTCCTATCTGATGACTCCAGGTAATTGATCCATTTCTCGAAAACCCCCACTCTTGTAATCACATCAGTGAACTTTGCCTCCATGGCTGTGATTGACCGATGTATCACAGCAAGATCCTCCAAGTCTGCAATGACCTTCATCAGCATTGCCGACATGTTCAGCATCACCTGGCGCATTTTTCACACCTCTTAGACCAAATGGACTCCCAGGCCTGCGGCCTGCTCGGGGGCGACAGCTTGCGCACGTAAGTATCTTTTAATGTCTCCACAGCCTGAAGATTTTGAATTCTTTGACGTATTGTCCTCCTAGGACAGTTATGGAAAAGAGTGTATCGAATCTCACCGGTTTATGTCATAAAAAGTATTAAAACTAGCAAAGTGCGCAGAGCTTGCCATTCACACATCCGATCCTCATATGGCGTCACGTGACTCCGATTAGCAGATATACATTTACATTCCATATTTTCCTGGGAAAATGGACCAGAACTACTGATAACTCATCCTGTACAATATCACAGTCTTCTTTAATGTTGATTGTCTATCTCTATGTTTTTCCAGGGCAATAATAAACTCTGAATTCACCCAGACTCATAAACCAAGGATGCATTTGAACACACTGAAAAATAAACTATACAGTTACACACGTGAAACAGCACACACATCCACACAATCAATAGAGCTTGCCAAGAGCAGTGAGACAGAAATAAGAGGATGGATCAGACAGTGTCAGGAAAAAACAATACGTAGATGCAAATCAAAGACAGAAAGCTGAAACAAAACAATAAAAGCTACCTTTATGTGAAGTGCTGAATTGGTGATTCCTCCTTGAATCAATAACAGGGTATATACAGCAATCCTTAAGTTAAATTTACTACTTTTTAATACCTTTTTTACTACCTTCAGAATTTTTTTTAAAACCATCATGACACTGAATTGCAAGTGTTAATCAGCGACCTTTCTATTATTTACACAGATTTTGACATATATAACATACAAAAAAGAATGGATTTAGAGACTGATGTTGACAACATATTGCACATACTTATTTCACTTAGTAAATAAAAATAAAACAAACTACATAAAATGTGTAATGGAGAGAATGGATAGTTCCAGCACACTGGCTGGCATTCACTGCAAGTTGATGCATTACAAACTGGCATCTTCTATGAACTGTTGCTGATTCACAAACTGGCATCCACTACATGAACTGGTGAACTATTGTTTGCACTTGTGCTATAGCCCTAATATGAACTTGTGGGCATAAAATCCTATGGAAAGTGCCTTAATTCCATGGCCTTTTCCTCAATAGTTTTGTCCATTTTGACCAGTTCCTCTTTTTTCTCCTTGTGTCTCCTTCTAAGTGTGTTTGGTGATTAGCTGGGCCATTTTTGACCCAGCTTTCCCCTCTGCCTCCTCGGCCAATTTGTTGGCATCATTTTCAAAGATGGCACAGACTTCGTCCAGGACTCTGCGTTGCTGCTTGAGCTCCTGTAGTTCGTCCTCTGCGGCCTTCCTTTTCTGTGTTTGAGTATCACTCTCCCTCTTTTTACGCTCTTGCTCCAGGTAGAGCCTGTACTGGGACCTTGCTGAGGCCACAGAAGCCAGCAGTTCCTTGGTTAAAGGCACCTTGAGGACACCACCACAGCTACTGACATTGTCACAGATTAACCTCAGTGCCTCCAAGGATTCACCTAGAAGGTTACAGGTTTCCACCTCCTTGTTAATGGAGAAGCATTAACAAGGCACCTCTCCACAGTGGCTTGTCCATGTGAAAGAAGTAAAACGCTCTGGCAGAATCTCAACAGGATCTCAAATAGATCTCAACATTCACAAAGGTTGGTTAAGGAGAAGCAATACTGCATACACATTTGATTTCAATTAATAATTGGTAATTCAGCAATTACATTATTTAGTGTTTTTTTTCCAACAACAAAACCTGAGCCAAATATTAAATTTCTTTATTACATGGCTTGGTAGAATTCCAATGTAGAATGTGGTCTGTTATTTCTTGATAACAGACACTGCTTAGTATAACAGAGCGTTGCCATGAAAAACAGAGAGTTGCCATGGACGCAGTTCAGAGACGGAACGGACTATTTTCTTTAGCGGAAGCAAAACAATCGTTTTTAAATCAATAAACTCCTTTTTAAATCAATATTTTGAGTCAAATTATTGATTTATTTGGTAGGTAGCCATGTAATAAGCGGGATAATGTATAGCGAGGCGGTCGTTATAGCGAATACCACCCCTTCAGGCTGATTAAGATCCCTCCGCCTCGGGCTCCTAGTCATCCTGTTGGGGTGGTAGCATTCGTTATAACAACCGCCTCGCTATACATTATCCCTTACATAACTGTGATAAGTTGTTGAATTTAACAAAATACTAAAAACATAATTTTCTTGTACCTTGAGCTATACCCCACAGGTCAATAAATGCAGGTGGGCCTACATGTTTCATTCAAGTAACTGCAGGACTTTGGCCAATTTTATTATTTTGTGTAACCAACAGTAAATTAGCCAACATCATCCTATAATATACAAAATCTTTGTGAATAAATAACTCTTCAAATGAGTGATCACAGGATAGAGCGTAAGTAGGGCTATATAAAAAAATAACTTACCTTTAAGTGATGCAACAAATCTTCGGCCCTTCCATGTCCCAAAAACTGAGATCCAAAGTATCTGGATTGGACACGGTCATCCTCTCAGTATCGAACATGGATGTCAAGCTGTTTTTTCTTTGACGCCTGATTGAGGCTCTCATCAAACATCAACACGAATGGCCCAGCCTTGTTGATGCCATCAACAAGCTGTTTTTTGAAGAACGATGCTAATCCAAATCTGATGATGTACCCGGTTTTGTCTTTACCACACGTGAATGACTTTGCGATGTCAGAGTCGGGAAACATTTCTTTAAACAGCTCTGAAATTCCTTCATTGGAGTTCAATGAGTGGTGTTTAACTGCAGTGTTCAGACACCACAGAGCCTCCGCGCGCAGTGTTGATGTGGCGCCCATGGCCACCCGGAGGTCAGACGTTGAGCTGTAGCGTTGGCCAGTAGGCCAACAGTGGCACTAATTTGCGGCGGTGGTGGTGGAGGTGCAGCCGCACAGACAGCTGAGATTGGTAGAATTAACTGCTCTCTCCGAGAACGCATTCCATTTTTATGTTTAGTGGATTGCATATGCGACCGAAGTGCGTTAGCTCCCATCCAGTTGACATTGATGTTTTTTTTACACACCGAACAATAAGCCTGCCTGTTATTCCCTACTACAGGCCTGAGCCAGTCCTTAAACGCTGGGTCGTTCACCCAGCTACCAGAAAACTTGCATTTGCCCATGAAGACGATGATGGTTGTCCAGTCGTTGAAGATATGCCTTGAAGCAAGTCTTAAATAAAACGTAAGCAAGCCACTTCTGTTGAGCGCGCAGTGTTCTGAGATGATGCCGAACGACCACTGAATATGACGTCAGCGTCAAACATAAGTTGAGACGGAGACGAAAGATCTTTGATTATGTGCGGCGATATGCTAAAGCCCATATTTAAACGAAATAATGCGAACGTAGATATAATTTCAATCAGAATTAGGACACCTGATAGTCTGAAAAAAATAATACCTAATTTGGAAAAAATAATACCTCTGAGACCACATTTAACACTTTTAATGGCCTTAAATTTGACACTTTTGATTTATCACTTTTTAATACTTTTTAAAACCCCGCGGACACCCTGAATAAAAGCAAAACCAATGTTGTTTAAGACAAAATTTGTTTTCAAGTAAAAGTTATGAACTGCAAACTTTCATGGAAATTCTTTATTGGGAATAACCCCTTAAGATGTACCATCTCGTTTAAGTTACATAGAGGTGCAATTGTTCCAGAGTTCCACTACATTAAATTTTCCAGAGAAATAGCTTATAGAAGATTTGTTGAGTGTTGGTATGCGCAGAGATGGAAAGAAAAAGAATGACCATTTTTAAAATGGTCTAAACCAAAGTCATTGACCTGAACTGTCGACTATAGCCCCCTTATGTTTCTTCTGCTTTCTTCACATTACACATTTACACATTACACACGTTAACACACCTTCACATTTACCCCCATTTACTGAACTGTTTTCTCTAGAAAAGACCTGGTCTATAGACGCCAACCAGAGCCAGTCAACCCCAACAAAGAGGAAAATGAAGGGGTGATTTTCTTAATCCTCTATAGCTCTTGGGTCAAATCTTCACAGCCAGCAGCCAATTCCTACATCCACACTATATACCGCTGGAGCCGTGATAATCTATACACATTCCATTAATAGTTGACATGATTTGCTTTGAGTGTTCTAATTTAAGCACAGTTTGTGAAAATGCATTTATCTGTTCAAATGATAGACAAGATTATTACAATAGCAAAACCAACGCTGTTGTCACAAACAAATGGATCCATACAGCATGAGAATGGAGCAAAATTAATAAGAGGTCACTCAAAATAAAAAAAATTATAAATAAAAAAGGGAACACGATAACTAATAATTTTCTGTGCATTTTGATTTTAGACAATAATCTTCATAGAAACAACCTCATCGGAGAAAAAAATAAAAGGCATGCTTATTCAACATGGTTCATATTTTGGAGCAATAATTCCATCATAAAACAAACTTATTATGATGGGAACAATGTAAATCATATCAGTTAATAAAACGGATGGGGGGGGGAGTGATTGCTCTCGCCATCCGTTAGAGCAAACCAGTTGAATAGCACTGATGAGTCTATTCAGAAGTAATCAGTAAGGAAAACAGGAGAACTGAGGTTTGACCATTTGGAGAAGATGCTGGAGGAGTCAAAGATGAATAAAACTTGATTACTTTTGTGAAGATAATGCATGCAACCTGTCATTCTCAAACTGTTCCTGTGTAATGGCATCACAAGTTGGAGGCCCTCACTGAAACACAATTATGCCACACAAGTCGGATAGGGGAGTTGAAGAGAATTAAGTTTGTTTGGAATTAATTATTCAGTGATGTTAATGCAGTTCAACACCAGAGCCATGGTAAATAACGAGCTGGCGTTGTAAGCTTGCCAGAGGAGCGTTGCATAAGGCGCCCTGAACAAATAAAAAAAAAATAAAAAATACTTTCAAACATAATGACAGCCGAAACTGCCCTTCTGAGAATGGAGCAAAATGTCAGGCTTTCAGTAAGCAACAGTTTGTAAAGGGAAAATAAGGACACAGGGAGAAGAACATTGTGTGTGTGTGTGTGCGTGTGTGTCTGTATGAAGGCCGGAGTATGGTGGAGGGGTTACTAAATAAATCAATGTCTTAAGCATTCAGAGGGGAGTGCTCCTGTGAAGCAAACTCACTGTGTGACAGAATTCTGATTTTGCAGATGGATTACAACATGATACACTTACTGGAGAACTGGGTACTCTACTGATGCACAAAACACAAAACCGCAACACATACCATACACAATCACGCACATGTAAAAAAAACTCTCTGCAATGCAGTGTGAACTTAGAAAAAATTATTTGCAGATAAATTCAACAACGTACTGTAGGCAAAATTCACCCATTCCCTGCTTTCTGTCTTCTTTCTATCTCTCCATCAGGTTTGGAGATGAAAGCACATCACCCTTGCCCCGGGAGAAGAAGATTACCCTCATTTTCAGTGAGCTCTTTTTAGCCTCATGGCTTTATCTGATCTAGAGTCAGTGAGACTGTGAGCTCTAATTGATCCTTCTGAGAAGCAGCTTATCCAGTCAGTTCCCTAGTCAGTTTTTGGTTTAAGATGCATTTTTAGGTGAACACTAAACCAGCATTGCGGTGAGTGGTAGTGGAAGATTGAAGATTTAATCTTTATGAAAGGCAACTCATTAATATTGACGCTTTGAATCTGTGCCTGCAGAACTCTTTAGAATATGAATGTCGTAATTCTCAAAACTGTACACATACATGATCCATTGCGCACTCGTTAATTTGTTTTCCTCGTTATAATAATTAAATAGATAAGTAATGTTTTTCAAGAAGACATTGACGCTGGCTACATTTTTTTTTTTTTTAAGTTTAAAGGTTATACAAGTCTTACAGTCAGACAGATAGAAAGTCAGTCAGACAGACTGACACAGTTTGACAGACAAAGCTCATACAGGCAAGTGGTTGCAAAAGTCGACTCTGTGGTTGCTAGGTCATTGCTAGGGTCTTCTGGCTGGCTTCTATTACTAGAGTGTTCTGACATTGGCATTGTCAAGTTGTGTTAGCATGTTGATAGGTGTTTTTTTAGGATGTTTTGGCTGATTGCTGATTGTGTTTTGGTCAATGTATGTCTGATCAGTTAAAAACGACAAAGCACACCAAGTCTGAAGGTATGTGCCAAGTTTGGTGGATGTAGCTTAAAAGATCTAGGAGTTACAATTGATCATTTTGGTCTTTGTTTAGGGATTTTAGAAAAGCCCTAAACCAAGACTGTAAAACAACAGTATGTTGGCTTTGTCAATCAAACATAATAATTGCAATTTGAAAGGGTTTTAAATGACGTAGTATGAATAAATGAACACGTAATATACTTTTTTATCATTCTATTTTTTCACAATTTCTATCTAAGTTAGACAAGACCTCTATGTAAATGGCCTTGCTGCATGAGTAATGAGTAACTGTGCTTTGCTGCACTAACTCACAGGCTGAAAGTTTTCTGTCAGGTCCAATATAGTTGAAGCTGCCCCATCCTTCAACACCAAGCCTCTTTACAAAGCCTGTATTACATTGTGACAGGTTGACACAATACACAACTGTTAAGAGGTCATGTATACTTAGCACGTTTTATAAAAAAAAATTACCCCAAAACGTACTTATCATGTTAGTAATGTTGACTGAAAAGATTAGAGACCTTGTTTAAAATAAACTTATGTCTCTCTTTCCAAATGATTGGATCCTTTGGAAGGATATGCAGGCACATACCACCAGGTTTTGGCAGAACTTCCATATTAATTTTACCTTATTGTTTATACTTCTGATGTTTAGAAATTTGGTGTTTAAGTATAATTGTATCTGCCCTACTTTGTCCACGCATTTGTTTAATGCAACTGGGCAGGCCAAGTTGCTGAACACTGAATAGATGTTGTTAATGTGCAAATATGGACAGTCATATTTTAATGTATTCATCTAGATGAAACTGGAGATGACTGAAGAGGAGGTTTTCACTTTTTAAAGATTCTTTAAGTAACATCAAGCTGGAAAACATAAATAAATTAGATTTCTTATTCTTATAATATCACCCCTCCAAATGCAAGGAAAAATGAAAGTTTGCAGAATAATTGTGGGTCTACCCATTACCTTGTGAGCTACAGACTGAAGACTACCACCATTGTGGCCTTGAGCAAGGAATTGAACCCTTTGCTACTCACAGAGAAGTACCCCTGCAATCAGTACGTGTTAGTTGCTTTATATTAAAAGCATGTACAAAACACAAATTAATCAAATCATGTTTCTGAGGGGCTCTGGGAACTGTCTACATGTTTGGTTTTAATATATAGCCATTCACACAACAGCCTCAGCTTATCTGGCCCTCTGGCAGACCAGAGAGGACAAATTAAGTGATGGCATTCGGAGGGCTTGGCTTTTATCTGACTGTAAGTGAGAGATGGAGGTTACGATCAGAAGCAAGTTTCCTCTGATAGATCCTGATTCACAGTCAATACTGGTGTCAACAGTCAATTTAGTTTAATAGAATCCACATTATTAGTGACTGTGGGGGCCAGCTGACAAGAACATAGTCTTTACCGTTCCTTGATTTGTCTAGGAAACAGGTTGCGAATGATGTAATTTCCTTCTTTATTATTGTTATTAACACATAGGGAACTGGTATTGAGGTTTTACACATACTTTAACTACTGTTTTCTCCCTAGTTAAAAATGTATTGCTTGGGGGGGCCATTTAAAAATGCTCAATTTGATGTCAGAGCCAATCAAGTTGGTGTGAAAGCTGTTTGTTGTACTTGGGCACTCGCCATCAAACCGCCCCTTGAAATGGCGGACTGAGATATTTTTAACATGCGGGACTGCTGTGTGCATTTTCTGTTTTGCTTTTTTATTTGTAACTAGTAGCACCTAATAAAAGAGCAAATTGTTTTACTAAAAATGTATGTCCACATATGTGGACAGCAAGACTGCGTTGTGAAATTTTAAATAACACTAAACTATAGAAAGTCAGACTATTTTTATCAAACTTATGTTTCAAGGAGTGTTGATCACTGTCACGAACCCCGCTCTTCTGCCCCATCCCCGCTTCGTCGCACACACACTCACTCCCTCGACCTCACTCCCTCGCTCCGCCCCCTCGAGCTTTTCACGCTCTTTTTGCTCGCTCGAGCCCTCACGCCCACTTTGCTCCTACTCGCGCACATGCTCGTAGGTTATCTCCCTTCCTGGAGTTTCTCACGCGTTTCCAATCCCCCAGAACGTTATGACCACCTGCACTCGCGTCATCTGCACTCCTGCACATTAGTTTCACCTGCACTCGTCTCATCACCTATCATTGTTTACACCTGCACTCGCCCCTATATATTTCACAACCCGTTCGTCTCACTCCGGTTGGTTATTGTATTTAGTTTCCCGTGTCTTTGCCCCCTGCTAGTCTCGTATAGTTCTGAAACTCCTCTTGTTTACCCCTTAGCTTGCCAACTCTAGTATTCCCCTAGTTCCCGTGTTTTTCATCCCGCTAGTCCCGTCTAGTTGTGCTTGTTTCCCGGCTTCGACCTCTCGCTCTCGTTGACCACTCTCTCCCGGATTTGCCTCTTTACACTACTTTGATTCCCCGGCTTTTGACCCTACGCTTCCCTCGACGACTCTCATTTGGATTTTCCCTTGTTTTGTACTGTTGCCTGCTGTTATTTAATAAAGCAGTTTTTCCCCGACATTGTGACTACTGTCTCAACTTGTGTTCGCTACAGAATAACCAACCCCACCGAAGACAGTCACAATGCGTCGCGCTGAGGATTCGCGCAGCTCACTAGAGCGGAGGAACACGTCACATTCAGCGCGAGGAGCTACGGTGTGGAAACTTGACCAAGCGCTCGCGGCCCAGGGGCAGCAGGTATGTGCTATGTCTGATTTTTTTCACCCTGTTTCACCTGTGTCTGCCCCTGAGCCCGTTGATGCTCTCCATGCATCTGCGAGTGCCGTATGCTCTCCATCCCCGGAGAGGTTTTATGGCTCTTCTGACGCTAACCAAGGGTTTTTCATGCAAGGCAGCGGTTGTGTAACTCATAACCCTGCCCTTGACATTATGGAGCCAGCAGCCCGACTCTTGGTTTTGCGCCAGGGGAGCCAACCCTTGGAGGCTTATGTGGCTGATTTTTGTGCCCTGGCTAACCAGGTGAATTTTGATGAGGTGGCTCTGAAAGACATTTTTCAATTTGGACTGAATGAGCCAGCCTCATCATTCATGCCTGGTGGTCAGTGCTCTCTCAACCTGGCTCAGTTTATTGACCTCGCCCTACTGTACGCTGGTTCCTCGTTTACTGTGGGGGAGGCAGAAACTGAACCAGCATTCCATACCACGGCCCCCGTCTTGAAGCCTACCACGGCCCCCGTCTTGAAGCCTACCACGGCCCCCGTCTTGAAGCCTTACACGGCCCCCGTCTTGTAGCCTTACATGGCCCAAGTCCCGAAGCCTGACACTGCCCTATTCCCGAGGCCTTACACGGCCCTAGCCCTGAAGCCTTACACGGCCCTAGCCCCGAAGCCTTACACGGCCCCAGTCCCGAGGCCTGTCACGGCCCCAGTCCCGAAGCCTGTCACGGCCCTAGTCCCGAAGCCTGTCACGGCCCCAGTCCCGAGGCCTGTCACGGCCCCAGTCCCGAAGCCTGTCACGGCCCCTGTCCCGAAGCCTGTCACCGCCCCTGTCCCGAAGCCTGACACGGCCCCAGTCTCGAAGCCTGGCATGGCCAGCGAGTCAACGCCCATGCCCGCCACGGCCAGCGAGTCAGCGCCCATGCCCGCCACGGCCAACGAGCCAGCGCCCATGCCCGCCACGTCCAACGAGCCAGCGCCCATGCCCGCCACGGCCAACGAGCCAGTGCCCATGCCCGCCACGGTCGGCGAGCCAGCGCCTGTAGCCTCAACCGTCCCCATGGCCACGTCCCCTGTTGGCCGAGGACGCAAGAGAAGGAAGAGGGCCCTTCTCCCCAGTCTCGTCTTGTGCTCAAGACCGCAGAGGTTCCCTCAGAGTCTTCCACAGCTCTACCGACTTCTGCTCCGCCCTCAGAGTCTTCCACAGCTCTACCGACTTCTGCTCCGCCCTCAGAGTCTTCCACGGCTCTGCCGGGTTCTGCTCCGCCCCCAGAGTCTTCCACGGCTCTGCCGGGTTCTGCTCCGCCCCCAGAGTCTTCCACGGCTCTGCCGGGTTCTGCTCTGCCCCCAGGGTCTTCCACGGCTCTGCCGGGTTCTGCTCCGCCCCCAGGGTCTTCCACGGCTCTGCTGGGTTCTGCTCCGCCCCCAGGGTCTTCCACGGCTCTGCCGGGTTCTGCTCCGCCCCCAGAGTCTTCCACGGCACTGCCGGGTTCTGCTCCGCCCCCAGAGTCTTCCACGGCTCTGCCAGGTTCTGCTCCGCCCCCAGAGTCTTCCACGGCTCTGCCAGCCTCTGCTCCGCTCTCAGAGTCTTCCACGGCTCTGCCAGCCTCTGCTCGCCCCTCAGAGCCCTCGCGGCCTCCGCCTCCTGAGCCTCCAAAGGCTCCTCCCAAGCCTCCCAGGGCTCCTCTTCTCGAGCCTCTCAGGGCTTCTCCTCTCGAGTCTTTCAGGGCTCCCCCTCCCAAGCCTCTCAGGGCTTCTCCTCTCGAGTCTTTCAGGGCTCCACCCCTCAAGCCTCTCATGGCTTCGCCTCTCGAGTCTCTCAGGGCTCCTCCCCCCCTCAAGCCTCTCAGGGCTTCCCCTCTCAAGTCTTTCAGGGCTCCTCCTCCCCTCGAGCCTCTCAGGGCTCCGTCCCTCGAATCTTTCATGGCTCCACCCCTCAAGCCTCACACGGCTTCGTCTCTCGAGTCTCTCAGGGCTCCTCCTCCTCTCGAGCCTCTCAGGGCTCCGCCCCCCAAGCCTCTCGAGCCCTCCAGGACTCTGCCACTAAAGCCTCCTACGGCTCCGCCTCTCGGGCCTCCTACGGCTCCCCCTCCAGAGCCTCCTACGGCTCTGCTCCCAGACACTCCAGAGCTTTCTAGGGCTCCGCCTCCCGAGCCTCCTACGGCTCCACCTCCAGAGCCTCCTACGGCTCCACCTCCCGAGCCTCCTACGGCTCCACCTCCAGAGCCTCCCACGGCGCCACCTCCCTTGGCTCCACCTCCAGAGCCTTCCAGTCCTACCTCGCTAGAGCCTCCCACGGCGCCACCGTCATTGGCTCCACCTCCGGAGCCTTCCAGGCCTTCGCCCCAAAGCCTCCTTCAGCTCCACCTCCAGAGCCTTCCGGGGCTTCACCCCTTGAGCCTTCTACGGCACCACCTCCTTCGGCTCCACCTCTAGAGCCTTCCGGGGCCCCGCCTTTAGAGCCTCCTACGGCGCCACCTCCCTCTGCTCTGCCTCCGGAGCCTACCAGGGCTTCATCCCTACAGCCTTCTACGGCACCACCACCCTCGGCTCCGTCTCCTGAGCCTTCCTCGGCTCTGCCTCCGGAGCCCCCCGAGCCTTCCTCGGCGCCACCTCTTCAGTCTCTCAATACCCCGCCTTCCAAGGCTCCATCTCCCAAGTCCTCCACGACTCCACCTTTCACAGCTCCGCCCCCTGAAACCTTTCCTCACTGGGTCTTGCCTGCTCCCCTTGTGACCGTTCCTCTTCCTGCCCCCTGGCCTCTTCCCTGGCCTCCTGACCCTGTACAGTGGCCTCCTCCCAGGTCCCCTAGTTCCGTCCCTGTCCGGTGGTCACCTTCCAGGCCCCCGGACCCAGTCCCTGTCCTCCAGTCGCCTTCCAGACCCCCTGACCCAGTCTCTGCCCTATGGCTGCCCCTAGATCTCCCGACCACACGCCTGTCCACTATGTTCTCCCTGACCTTACCTTGAACTGCCCATGGACTGTCTCACTTCCCTTTGTCTGTCCCCCGATCATCCTGCACCGCCTCCCGCGGCCGTCAGGAGCCGTCCTATTCAGAGGGGGAGTACTGTCACGAACCCCGCTCCTCTGCCCCATCCCCGCTTCGTCGCACACACACTCACTCCCTCGACCTCACTCCCTCGCTCCGCCCCCTCGAGCTTTTCACGCTCTTTTTGCTCGCTCGAGCCCTCATGCCCACTTTGCTCCTACTCGCTCACATGCTCGTAGGTTATCTCCCTCGAGTTTTTCACGCGTTTCCAATCCCCCAGAACATTATGACCACCTGCACTCGCGTCATCTGCACTCCTGCACATTAGTTTCACCTGCACTCGTCTCATCACCTATCATTGTTTACACCTGCACTCGCCCCTATATATTTCACAACCCGTTCGTCTCACTCCTGTTGGTTATTGTATTTAGTTTCCCGTATCTTTGCCCCCCGCTAGTCTCGTCTAGTTCTGAAACTCCTCTTGTTTACCCCTTAGCTTGCCAAATCTAGTATTCCCCTAGTTCCCTTGTTTTTCATCCCGCTAGTTCCGTCTAGTTGTGCTTGTTTCCCGGCTTCGACCTCTCGCTCTCGTTGACCACTCTCTCCCGGATTTGCCGCTTTACACTACTTTGATTCCCCGGCTTTTGACCCTACGCTACCCTCGACGACTCTCATTTGGATTTGCCCTTGTTTTGTACTGTTGCCTACTGTTATTTAATAAAGCAGTTTTTCCCCGACATTGTGACTGTCTCAACTTGTGTTCGCTACAATCATTCATGTTTTTGAGCTGTTACAGACATTACAGCTGATTTTCTGTAAAGCTGAATAAATAATTCCAGTCCAGCATCATTCAATCACTGCCAACCATGTTAAAATAAAATGCTGCATTATAAAATTCAGAATCTTTGTAATGATTACCATTGTTCCATGTCTGCCAAAAATGCTGAGTAATCCAAACATCATCTGCAGTCTGAAACTGAATGTTTGGTCTGATTTTAGGATTGAATGCACTTAACTGCATAGAAAGCTATATAGGATGCTCCCTTGCCCTCTTGCTCCCTATAGTGAGTGGCTTAACTCTCAGTGTGCTGTCTGTCTTCACTGGTCTCAGAACAGTGTGAAAAGCAACTTATTTCAATCCTAAATCCATATAAAGCCTCTGAAACCAAAAATGTTCAGATTTTGGATGAACCCATTTATTCTCAATGAGCAAATGCATAATAAATATAAATGAATGCATTAACGAATGTTAATGAAAAGAATCGTATTGCACAGAGATAACAAAATTAAACATAAAAAAATTATATAAAAATTAAGCTAAATGACTTACAGATGTGTTAATGTTGAAGGTTATTCAAAGTAACAAACAAGTTCTTTCTACTTTTGAGGAAATGCGGTCACAGTTTCCACATATGTGGACGCATGTTTATCAGGGTGCTGATGTGAGAAAAATGAACAGATTTTTTAATGAGGCATATCAAATGAAACTAGAGACTCTCCTCTTTACAAACAAACTTCTTGCCAGAGGCACTTTTGTTGGTGCTGCGTCTGTACAAGCGCTTCACGGAAATCGACATAATGTTGTGTCATGTGTCTCGGTACGGCAAAAGTTACCCCTTTAAATGACAGTCTAGAGTCTTGTGAAAAGTATTCAGTCACATTGTATTCATTTAAATTATGTGTTATGTATAGCAAAGCCAAAATACAATGTCCACGCATGTGGATGCATGAGGTTAATGTGAAACCCGATACGGTTTGCTGTTGATATGAACACAACCCGTTTGGAAAAAAAAAAAGCCTGCTAGTGAACTGCTATTGATGACGTATAATTTGCATTTTTTCATGCTTCAGGTTGCACTACTCATAGCTGAGTGTTACTGAATGAATTGCCTCAGGAAAACAGTTCACATTCTTTGCATAGCTAGCATTATATCTAGAGTAATAATACCATTTTCATTTGGTTTTAAAATGTGCAGTAACAAGCAACCACAATTTCTTAGATCCTTAGCCTTACACAAAAGGCAGTTTAAAGATAAACTCAAATTCAAATAGAAATCCTTAAAGATTTAAATTGCAAAAACGATTGTAAATTAATCTGATTACACAACAGATTAAAGGCAATTTAAATACAAGATTTACAACTCATCTACACTGCAGTAAAATTAAACTAGAACATTTTAATTTAGATCACCGAGGCTGTCTAAGCTGTCTACAAGAGACAAAACCAGATTACTTCTATTAGAAACACTGGCAGTGTAGACAGCTTTGATGATTATTACTGGGGCATTCTAGTACTTGTGTTGCTCACAAGTGGCAAATTAACTCTCAAAATAAGTCTAGACTGTGGTTGGTGACACTTACATCAGTGTTTTTTTTATCTGATCCAGGGTCAGTTTGAGCAGATGTTCATTCCCTCCTTCAGTCGTCAACTTCAAAGCGGGCAGCTTCAGCCCAGCATTCAACAGCAGAGAGGAAATGTGCCCAATGCACTAAAGGAGAGAAAGAGAAAGGAAGTGAAAAAAATGGATGTCAAACTACAGTCAGCATAACAGAGTTAAACCCATTCCAATGTTCCTGTAAGGCAAGTCAATTCACTTGGAGGTCGTGTAGGTACATTAAAAGGCATACAAGTACAGCACCTATCTACATGAATGGGGTTAGAAATTATTTCAATATCATTTCAATAATATTTTAAATCAGCAATAAAATCTGACAACAATTAAATCATAATTTGTGCTTCTTTAGCTGTAATCTCTCTCTCTCTCTCTCTCTCTCTCTCTCTCTCTCTCTCTCTCTCTCTCTCACACACACACACACACACACACACACACACTAGAGTAAAAAAAAAAACAATGATCAAAAAGGCGAATTGCTCTTTTAACCAAAAGGAGGGACTTCCATTACTATTGTCACTAAGATTTATTACATACATTTTCCTACAAGTAGGCTATCTACTCCCCCTTATACCAGTTCGACTCATACACACATTCAGAGTGCAATAACACATTACGTGATCATAAAAAAAAAAGGCAGCTACTTTTCCAGCATTTTCACACATTCCTATTTCCGTGTTTGTTGATAATGACAAACACTTACACTCTTACCTCTGGTTTGAGTTTGTGTTTAGTAGGGTACAGCGAGCGACACATAGTTAGAATCTCATTCCCAAAGTTGATTTCAAAAATGGTTGCGGAGTGTGTGAGAAGGGCGGATGTTAGACACACCCAGGGGTTCTGTTCCGTTTCCACCCTGTGAAGGGAAAGACAGAAAAAAGTTTAAGTGTGGGTATGTACTTGCCTGTTCAAGAAACTATAAAAACATGCCTAATGCTAAAAGATGCTTTGACATGGAATAAGATTAAGGAAAGTTCATGTGGTGCCATGGAACTTTTAATGAAAAAGCTTCCATGTAATGAAAAATAAATCCAATCATAATTATCATGGTATATTACATGCAAGCCATTATAAAAAGCGCATATGCTTATCTCTTAACTTCTTAAGAAAGATGAAAGGAGCTTTCTAACAAAACTCAGAATCATAATCAAATGAAATCACACACACACACACACACACACACACACACACACACACACACACACACACACACACACACACACACACACACACACACACACGTTGTGTTTCCATGTTTTATGGGGACTTTCCATAGACATAATGGTTTTTATACTGTACAAACTTTATATTATATCCCCTAACCCTAACCCTACCCCTAAACCTAACCCTCACAGAAAACTTTCTGCATTTTTTCAGTTTCAAAAAACATAATTTAGTATGATTTATAAGCTGTTTTCCTCATGGGGACCGACAAAATGTCCCCACAAGGTCAAAAATTTCGGGTTTTACTATCCTTATGGGGACATTTGGTCCCCACAAAGTGATAAATACACGCTCACACACACACACACACACACACACACACACACACACACACACACACACACACACAGAGGTCCTCTTGTAATTGAAGTCGCCTCTTCTTATACAAAATACATTCCATATTTACATAGATAATAGCACAATTCATAGTTAAAATGACAATTCATAGTTAAAATGACAATGAGAAATCTGGAAAATGTAATGTTACGGTAGTTAATGTTATAGACTGCCCATGAAGTCTTAACCTCTGCTTACAGTCTCATCTATTGAAAGAAGGACTAAAGCAGTGGTCCTCAAGTGTTTTTTTCATGGCCAAGAATTTATATTATATGCACTTACATTTCTTGGATCTTACCACACCCACAAAAAACATGGCTGGTGTCTCCATCTTCTGATTGGCATCGCCAGTAGATGGGTGTGCCTTAAAAGACCAAGCCTATACAATTTAGAGGGGGTCAAAAAGAATCTATGTAAAATCTTAAATTGCATAAGGCGCACCCTTGCAACTCTAGATGCAGACTTTAACTGTTTTTGAATCCTACCCCACACTCCCTCTTCCAATACCAAGTTTAAATCTTTCTTACATAATCTCTTGACAGAAGTCATAGCTCTGTCTCCCAGACACTGAATTAGTAGGGAATAATACACAGATGCCTCATGACCTTTTCCAAAAGCAGTAATCACCTCTCCCAGAGTATCTGCCACTTTAGGGGCAGTGTGCTACTCCCAAAAACAGTGTAGGGTAGGTGGTGCAGCTGTAAATACCTATAGAATTGAGATCTATCAACATTTTCAAAAATAACTCAATACTCAAACAGGTCACCGAGTGTAGTAACCCCCCTCATGATCCAGTCAGACCAGAAGAAAGGGGACTTCTTAATACATCATTTAGGGTTCAGCCATATTCTCAAGGCAACATTTAAATAAATGTCAGAATTAAACACTGGACACTTTTGTCCATACCGAGTGCAAATGCACGATAATGGGGTGTAACTTAACTTCTTCGATTAGTTTGATAGAAGGGCTTTGCAGTGATGAAATAGGGGCAAAAACTTCCTGTTCAATACAAAACCAGGGAGAGGCTCTCTCGGGTGGAAGCGACCAATGAGCCAAATGTCTGAGACCGAACGCATAATAAAACAAAAACTTGGGTAGGCCTAGCCCACCTTTGTCAATCGGCCTATGTAATTTATTGAAATGTAATCTGGGATGCTTACCATTCCAAATGAATAACTTTGCTATGCTATCAAATTGCTTGAAATAAGAGTGTGGCAGGGCGGAGGGCGGGGCCAGGTCGTGATCCTACACACCCGGTCCCGTATTAGGCTAATTCAAGCCTCTGAGGTATAAAGGTCGACTGCAGAGGATCGTGCGGGAGAGAGAGATCGTTAACAGACATGTCCGTCATGCTTCAGGTTTAGACCAATTGACTCTGTATCCCAAGAACTTACAAAAGGAATTAATAATTATGTAGAGGCAAGGCATTAGTGGGGTCAGAGACAAATAATAAAATATAATCTGCATAAAGCTAATGTGCCACACCTCCTGCCACCACCCCAGGAAAATCATCTTCCCCTCTTATTGCAGCTGCCAATGGTTCCAGGGCAAGACTGAACAAAAATGGGGAAAGAGGGCTACGCAGCCGGGTGCCCCTATCCAGAGTGAAATAATCTGAAATTAATCAATTTGTTTGTACTGCCGCTACCGGATGTCTATAAAGTAACTTAATCAATCCAATAAAAGTATTCCTGAATCTGTATATTTCCAAAAATCTACCATATCAAATACCTGTTCAGCATCAAGTGAGATGCAGCGACCGGAGTCTGATCATTCACCACTGACCATGTAAAATTGATGAGATGCCTAATGATGTCAGAAGAGCTGAAGCCCTGAATAAACACCACCTGATCTATATGTATAAGAGATGTCATAACTTTACTTAATCAGTTAGCAAAAGATTTTGACAATATTTTAACCTCTAGCTGGATCAGAGAAATTGGACGGTAACTCTTACACTCGCTTGGATCTTTGTCTTTTTAAGAATCAAACTAATCCATGCTTGTGTCATGGTTGGTCGAAGCTCGGAAAAACTCGGCGGCAAAGCCATCCGGGCCCGGAGACTTGCTTGTAGGCAAGGCCTTAATTACCACGCTAGGCTCGTCCAAGCTTATCTCAGAATGAACAGTATTTTTTGGCACTGTTGTCAGATTAGGGAGTTCTAATAGTTCCAAAAAAATTATAATATCCTCATCAGTAGACGAAGATGTCAAACTATAGAGATCAAGACAGAATTCTTTAAAAGCATTATTAATATCAATGGCCACGGTAAATATCTTACCACCAGCATATTTCACTGAAGGAATGGTAGAAGAATGGTAGACTCCCTTGTGACAACTTCCTTGGAAGAGGACAGGGAAACAGGTCTCCGGCACAAGGTAAGCCTTTTTTATTGACACTTTATAATGTGCACACACACACATATCGACACAGAAACACTGGGTTGCTGTAGGTCGGGGCTCTCCTCTGCTCTGTGGCTGCTGGCTTTTAATCCGCTCTCCTCGCTCTACTGCAATTAGAGACAGGTGTTAGACATAATTTAGCTCAGGTGTGAGCGCCCTTACCGCTCTTCTCTCCCGGACGGGCGCTTGACCACGCCCCCGCTGCCACATCCCTCTGCTTTATATATCTAGCCAAAAGCTTCCCTGCTTTGTCCCCCAACTCAAAGTATGACTGTCTTGCCCTGAATAGCCAAAACTCCACCTTCTGCGACAAAATAGAATTATATCTATATTCTAATTGGGTCAATTCTCCGAGGCCATCAGATGACATTCGGCACTTCAGCTCTGCCAGCACTTTTAATATTCCCTTCCAACAAAAATCAAATAGATTTTTTGACGATTGAGGCATATTGTATGATCCAACCCCTAAGAACTGCCTTAAGTGCCTCCCAAGCCATGCCCACAGAGGATACTGAGGACCAGTTGGTCTCCATATAAACATTAAAGCACCAACTATATGATTTATTTCTCTCCGTATGTGGCAACACCTCTAAAATCACCAGGGCATGATCTGAGACTAAGATGTTTCCAATTGAGCAATCCACAACAGACGAAATGAGGGACTTATTATATGGTGTGTAAATATTAGCCAAAATTAACCTTTGCCTCTGAATTTCTGCTAAAACAACAAGGACTCTTCCTAATTTATATTTAATATGTTTGAGACATTTGAATTGTAGCTGTTTACTTATAAGTGTAGTGACTCCCCTGTTCTTACTTGAGCCGGCACTAAAGAAAACATGTCCACCCCATATCTTCCAAATTTTTTCAGCTTCCTGCGGGGAAAGACGTGTTTCTTGAAGAAACACTATATCATATTTCTTACGTTTAAGAAAATAAATAACCTTCTTTTTATTGGGTGCCCCAACCCATTAATATTCCACGTGAAGAGAGATAATCCACTCATATTAACATCTGACATTTTGACATATTAGAAATAATAGATTGTGTGTAAAAATAAAATTATAAAGACCACATTCCCCATTAGTGCAACAATCAACCCCCGAACCAAACAAACAGAAATAAGAAAAACATGCATTAACCCCACACACGACAGCACCAACTGTCTGGCATCAATCCCTCTAAACTCAAACATTCCATGTACGCCTACGAGAGTCCCCGCAACAAATATGCCGTCGGATTGCTCATATCCGGTGCATCTATACACATTTTGTGAGACAGATTTACATAACAGAAAATAATTTATAAAACAAACTCCAGCTAACAGGTAGAACAAAAACAAAAAGAACATGTAGATTAATTCACCAAACTGTATTGAAGGTGTGTTCCTCCACAAAACAAACTCCAGCCACTTGTGGCACCAGTACACACACACACACACACACACACACACACACACACACACACACACACACACACACACACAATCTTTGTTCAGTTTCCTCAGACAGTCAAACAAATGATCAGTGAGCCGGCTGTTCATGAGTACCTCAGATGACTTAATCCTTCCAGTGTCTTGCAAAAAGTACTCCACAAAACAAACTCCAGCCAATAGGAGGCATAAGCACAAAGAATGAGCAGATTCATCCACAAGTGATCCAAAGGAGTGTTATTCCACAAAACAACTCCAGCCACTAGGCCCAGTTTCCTTGGATGGACAAGTGTACGTTCAGTGAGACAAGCTCACTTGGAGGCAGTGAGAAAAACACCATGACTTCACGAGTCCATCGATTTTATGAGAAACGTTGCTTGTTGTGGGCATGTAAATATTTTGCAGCCATCCTTAGTATCTATTATCAATTTAGCTAGAAACATCAGTGCAAAAGCGATTCTCCTTTGATGCAAAAGTTATGTTATTACTAAATAAACTCCAGCCGCTAAGCTGAACCATCACAAAAAGAAACAAAATTGCGCCCAGCTCCCTCTGACAGTTTTGGTGTAAGAAACACCAAATGGCATACTCACCCCATTGCTGGAAGAGGTATTAGGAAATCCAGCAGGGGGTGTTCACCCTGCGGACTGTGTATGTCCTAATGCCCTGGTATAGTGATGGGGACACTAAACTGTAAAAAGGCACCGTCCTTCAGATGAGAGGTTAAACCGAGGTCCTGTGGTCGTTAAAAATCTCAGGACACACCCCAAAAACAGTAGGGGTGTAACCACTGTGTTCTGGCCAAATTCCCCCCATTGGCCTTTATCAATCATGGCTTCCTAATAATCCCCATCCATTAATTGGCTATATCAATACACTCTCTCTCCTCTCCACAAATAGCTGGTGTGTGGTGAGTGTACTGATGCACTATGGCTGCCATCGCATCATCCAGGTGGATGCTACACACTGATGGTGGTTGAGGAGAGTTCCCTGTTTACTGTGTAAAGCACTTTGGGTGTAGCGTCAGAAAAGCGCTATATAAATGTAACGTTCATTAATTCATTGCCTCTATGAAAGCCAATGCTTGCTTTGGGCATGCAAATATCTATTCTCAGTGCAAATATCAGTGCAAAAGCAATCTTCTGTTGATGTAAGAGTTTCTTGAACTCCTTGATTCGATCACGTTTCTCTATTGTCGAATTCGCAAAGACAGGAAACAAGAAAATGCTGTGGTTTTTCCAAGAAACTCTTCCTTTACTCCTTGCCTCGAGCAACAATAGATCTTTATTGGATGATTTTTAGAAATTTGACCAGGATTGATCAGGGACCCTGTGAGCTTGCTCGATTTCCAGCTTATGGCCTGTTATGTCAAGCAGACTCGGAAAGAGCTCGTCTAGGAACTTCACCATATCTCAACCTTCCTCATGCTCAGGAATTCCAATAATTCTGACACTGTTTCGCCGATTACGATTCTCCAAATCCTCCAGTTTTTCAGAAACGTGTTCCAAGTCTATCTTGGTTGCTAACGGATTAGCAGCTAATTCAATCTACGATGACTCCAGATAATCGATCGGTCTCTCGACATCCCCGATTCTTGTAACCAGCTCAGAGAATTATGCCTCGATCGCCGTAATCAATCGCTGTATTACAGCCAGATCTTACAGGTCAGCTACAACTTTCGTCAGCATTACAGACATGCTGGCCAGTTGCCGCTGGATTTCTCCTGCCGCACCGTCCAAACCGAGTCCCTGGTCTGCGGCCCTGTCAGGGGTATCAGCTTGTGCACATAAGTTGACATTTTGACTTCTTAGAAAAGTTATGTAGCAGGGTATATCGAGTGCAAAAGTGCAAAGTGCGCAGAGCTTGTCATTCACACGTCCGACCCCATATGAAAGACGTCATATGAAAATGTATTTTGTTTATGCATAAACAACAGCATAAGTTTTACCTTTGAAGCCATGTTTAAAACTTATTTTTTCTTTCACATTTTTTGTGAAAGTAGTTCATGGTTTTGAGGATAAGTGCATGCCATGCAACATGTCCATGTTGCCATCTGCCTTATTTGGCTAGCTTCTGCAAAGAAATATTTTCATTTTTGGGTGAAATATCCCTTTAAGGGAATAATAAAGACCCAAGTAAATCTGTGAGAGAAGTTTTTGTAAGTAAACACTATTTAAAGGACAGACCTGCAATTGAAAAATATTTTAGGTATTGGAAGAGGATCATGGTATGGCCAGTTTAATGTATCCTTTAAGAAAAATCTTCCAACAAGAGCTCTGCATTGTGTTGATTTAAATTGATTTCCATTTGGATGGTCTTTTCTGTGAGGTACTGCAGTAAGACAGAATGAGGACTGACAAAACAGGTGTTCAGGAGACAGCAAATACGCCAGCTGAATCTTAAGTAAAGATAAGCACACGCAGTACATTGCTTGATAACAACCGGGGCAAATGGCCACAAGTAAACTCTGTGAACTCAATATAAAGGAATGTATGTCAAAACTCTCCTGTAATTCTCTCAGCATTTAGCTCTTTCTCACATCTGCCACTTGCTTAAATGCCAAAGAGAGAAATAACAAACACACACAAACGCAAGTGGACACATTAACACTCAAACGCTCTCTTTTTTCCCTCTGTGAATGTTAATTCAATCTTCTCAAGAAAACAAAAAGCCTGAAGCTCTGTGAAAGTGTGGCAAAAAACATAATCAGTCTGTTTATATTCGCTGTGTCAGTCTCTACCGATCTGGATACAAAATAGCTCTCCAATCATAAGCATATACTGTATTCTGAAGGCCTCAACTGCAACCTGAAACACTCATTCAGCTGCAATCAAACCTGCAATCACACTTGATGGTTTAATACCATCCCAATCCAAAGAAATCTGATTTAAAAAACATTTGGTTTATATATATTGGAGGGAACGACTAAATGAAAATTGAGAAGGAAACATAAAAAACAACAGAGAATTCATTAGGATTTTAAATGAGCTTTGAGAGTTTAGCAGGTCAACATCAAAATTTCACCTGCTTTTATCAATTACTGGTGGCCACGCCTGTAGGAGGAGCATAATATGTTGAAACTCCTGCCATTTATTGCTGGATTCCAACAGTTCCAGGAACAAGGAGTTTCGATTTTCTTCGTTCTCGACATCTTTCATCTCACACTGTGAAACAGAGGCAGAGAGAAAGAGAAATAAAAAAAATATATATTTTTTATTTTTCAAAATAAAATGTTTACATTAAAATCTATATTATTAATTCATAGAGTATACACTCACAGAGCATTTGATTAGGAACACTATGGTCCAACTAAGGCTGTTCAGCTGTTGTAGCCCATCCACCTCAAGGTTTGATGCTCACTACAATTGTACAGAGGGGTTATCTGAGTTACAGTAGCCTTTCTGTCAGCTCCAACAAGTCTGGCCATTCTCCATGATCACATTAATAAGTAGGGGCAAAGGACTTCCGAATAAAGTGCTCAGTGAGTGTATGTGCAGTATATAATGTAAATGTGACAAAATAACATATGCAAATACTATTGCTTATCAAGTAGCCATACTCAAAGTTAAGAATGAACCTGTGAAAGGCAGAATGTCTTTCATGCTACAGAACTAAAAGGTAAGACAGAAGGTTTACAGATGTGGAGCTGGCAACAGATCTCATGTATAGCAGAAGGGCTAAAAATGAAAAGACAAAGAAAGCGAGATGGAGGAAGGAGGAGGAGCGAGGGCCTGAAACAGCTGAACAGGTGCACACACTCAAAACAGAATGACTTCTATGGAGACAAAAGTGAATTCTCGCCTGTGGTGACTCTTATTCTTGTTCTCGTCTAAAACGGAGGTGAAATAGAAAGTAATTAATTTCCCTTCAGCAACTTAAGCACAATTTAACAGCTGAGAAAATGTCTGATTCCTGTTGGGTGGGGGGTCATAAAATTCACACACAAATGTGACTGGGTGATATGTGCCCATGCTCATATATGAGACTGAGAGACCATGTCTAATATAAGTAGAGAAAAACTCCACATAGAAAGGTCACAATATCACCATTACATTAAAGAGGGAGAAAATATTTTCAAATGCAGCTATTTATATACAGTACCAGTCAAAAATATGGACAGAAAGTCACACCTACTCATTCCTTATTTTTACTATTTTACATGCTTTAGAATAATAGTAATTGAACAAAACTATTAAATAACACATTTGTAAATATGGGAATTATGTAGTGACCAAGAAGGGTTAACAAATTGATATTCCTTATTTATTACATTCTTCAAATATTAACTATTGAGACATCAAAATGAAATGCTCTTCCAACTTGTGTAGTTCCCAACATGTTGGGCACTTGTTGGCTGCTTATCGTTCATTATTTGGTCCAATTTATTAATTTCCAAAATATATTTTAAAATGTTTAAAACTACTTTCAGGCATATAATCATTATCTTTGAGATCAAATTTAATTTAATTACAACTTTTTGGCTGTCAAACATATTGGAGTATGTCCATACACCTGAGCATTATTATTATTATTATTATTTTTAATTATTTTTATTTTTGCTAGGACACCTTTGTAAACTTGATGGGAACTGATTTTTGATTTCCACCAAAAATCACCATGACAACAGCTGGCTAAAATTCACTGCACAGACGGCTTAGAATATTAAAGTTAGTTCTGAAAAAGGGTCAAGCATAATTTATTTGCTGCTGTTACTTGGTATGATATTTTGATAACAATGTGTCTGAATAATTTTTTGGGTGACTGTAATTCTTTTCTGTTCAATATTAATGCTATGAGTGTATTCTACTCTCTCTCTCTCTCTCTCTCTCTCTCTCTCTCTCTCTCTCTCTTAATATCTTTGGATTAAATGAAGAGATTGCAATAATTTCATCATACTGGCATAAAACTCTTTAATTCCCACACTTCCTTACACTCTCTCTTTCTGTCTCACTGTTATTCACTGATGTGAAAATCAATTAGACTGACACCTTGGCCCGAGCACTTTCAAGACATATTTCCATTCAACCACCATCCTGGACATTCAGATGATTAATAACCTGACTAGTACACCCGATACAGACAATCATATTTGACCTTCATTTATTATAATGTGACAATAACCACTGAGATAACACCTAAATGTGGCCAGCATTCCAGAGACTTATCAGTCTTTTGCATAATTGGTTAAAAATGAGCTGGTGGGTTGAAATTGGTTCAACAGGCCTCTGAGACTCTTCTTTTCCATATTATAATGTTTTAGTTTGGCATCAACACAAACACATATTAATTGAGCAGTGTTTAGTGTCTGTATGAAATATTGAGAAAGCAGGAGAAAGCAAAACTGAGCAGGCAGGGATTTTAACAGAGAACATAGCGCCTGGAAACTTAAATGTCTAGTCATCTGCCAAGCTTATACCAATGTTCTTTACAAGGTTCTTTGTGTGGATGGCGGGTCGAAAAACTCATAAGCTAATCAGTGACAAAGTAAAATGAGAGGTCGAAGGGAATTCCCTAAGGAAGTCTAAAAGAAAAAGCAGACAGATCTACACCATAATCACACACACATACTTCACTAACAGGAAGCGCGAAAGAGACAGGCAGGTTAGAAGAGAACAAAACATGGAATAAAACGGGTCTGTTCGCTGAACTCCGTCCACGCACATCAGAACAAGGGCAGGAAAGAAAGATGAGAATAAAATAATATGACACATCCCCCACCCTCCAGCATCCCTTCAGCCTTTAAAAGAGACCCCAGGGGAGAGAGAGCCTCCACTAGTGCAACCATTCTCCCTGCTTCAGAGCATCTGCCCACGCCACCAAAAGACAATCTGTGTGTGTTTGTGAGTGTGAGCGGAGGGAGGGGGGTCCTTAGACAAACTGAATGAGTTTGTGGCAGTGCCATCAAGCTACGCCACACTTCAAGGCATCCACCCACTCCAACGCTCTCCCACCTGCAGGAAATCTCCCTGCCTCCTCTCCACCACATGCCAACACACAACAATTTCTCCTTTAAGTTTTAGTTTGGTGTGTGTGCACTCATGAATTTGCACTCAAGTCCATCAGTGGGAAATTCTCATATACAGTGATTTGCAGTGCAGGAGCAAGTTGGTCCTTTTAACTCCGCTGGGCTCCATCTTGGTCTGTGATGGCTAATGGCTGCCTATCCACACACACAAACATACCACGCCAGCTGTGAGGGGCTTTTAGTTAAATAGCACAAAATCCAAGAAAAGAAAGGGCTGCTGGTGAAAAATATCTTGAAAAAAATATAAATGGCTTTTCGAGTCGTTGTGCTTCATCTATCTTAACATAGAGAGCGGACCATAAGGAGGAATGCATTGACAGTTTTGGCTCTCTAGATTATGGTTGCTGCAGAGTTTTAAAAATTTTAAGACTTTAAGACCTTTTTCATTCCAAAACAAACCAACACAATATCAAAATATATCATGTATTACAGACTCTTAATTAAACAGGCAGGGGCACACATTCAACATGGCCTTAACAATGCTTATCAGTAAAACAGGACAGGATAAATGTGAGTTTAAAATACTTAAGACATGTTTTCCACATATATATCACATTAAAATTGGTTTATATACCACTAATTTAAAAAAAGACATATTAGGAGTCGACAGATATTGGATTGTGCTGATTCGATAATGTGTTGAAAGAAAGCCAGTTAGTCTGGCAATAGTTTTTAAAATTAGTAGTCTATATTACATTTTCTTCCTGTGATGGGGAGGGACAGACAGAGGTTAACAGAGGGAGGGACAGACAGAGGGGGTGTTAATGGACTTTTATTTTGAAATGTTTGTGCTTCTCTGCTTCCAGATGCTCATTCAAACAAATAAGGTATATAAAATGTTCACTCCGACAATAATCTACAACGCATTACAATATCACTATTAAAAGCAAACATTGTCATATTACATCAACACTATATCATAAGCAACAGATGATCATTACTGATCACTTGTCATACATTTCCGATATGGCTTAATGATTGCGAACTCCTCTGCAACAGCTGAAAACACTCAAGCACCCCCACGCTTGGAGAAAATACAACAGTGCTGCGTTTTCACTTTGAAGGACGCAGCGCATGCGTTTATTCGTATTCTTTTTAAGTTTGATAATCACATTAGGTCATATCACGATTTCTGTCTTTCTGCCACAAAATGTACGACTTTTGTTGTATCATTTAAGATATTCAAGAATTTTTATTACCTTAAATTTTGGAAAATTAAATTTAAGACATTTTAAGACTTTTTAAGGATCCGCGGGAACCCTGCTAGATGCTGTAAACACCAGAGATGGCAGGCTGGAAATTACCCACCTTTAACTTAACAGAACAAAAGCAGGTCCCTTTGTTTTATAGCATGCTCATACTTCAATAGCTACATTGCTTATAATCTTTCACTGGGAAGGAGACATGAAGTAGAGTTGCAGAGGAAAAGACGGATACATTGATCGTTGAAGTATTTAGAGGCACAATAAGTGCATAGTTACAAGCAGAATATGTTTTTACTTGTGATTGCATTCATTTTTAGACACACAAGCTAGAGAAAGTGTAACTGTAGATTACTCTATTTTAAGTCTCACAAGCCTTAAGTACACATAACACAGTAACAGTTCTTGGTTCATTTAGAGTCATTAAGTAAGTTCATCATTCAATAAAAGAAACTGCTGAGTCATTCGTTTTGGAAACGGAGTACATTGGTATCGCAGTATGTTTTCACAGTGCTGATTCAATAGAGGTGCTCCAGTGACACTGGATGGTAGTGCAGGAAACACGGTCAGAGTACTTCAACACGGTGCCCCATCCACATCAGCAAAATAATGCTAGTTTGAGAACCACTAACGAAAAAGAAACTCATCAAACATTTGGTTTGGTTTTGGTTTTTGTCAACAAGGCTGAGAAACTAAATTGGAATTTTTTTACTTAAATCTTAAAGACATTATTTCAGGTAGGGGAAAAAGCTGAAAAAAGTAAAAGGAGGGAAAAACACTTTCCAATAGGCTATAGATGGACATTTACATTTAGTCATTTAGCAGACACTTTTATATAAAGCTACTAACAACATAGCAAGCAACTTTTCATACACAGTTCAACAACATCTAAAGTGTCGTACTGCCAAGCTCTCAAGTTAGCTGGAGTAGTATAGGTGTTAGCGCAGAAGAAAAGACAGAGGAGAAGTAAACATAAGTGCACAGTTGCCTAAACCAGTGTACCACGGACTCAAGTTTCATAATACCGGAGGTACCAAAGAGGTTTTCATTAAATACACATAGATTATGCTTATACAACGAGACACTGATAAAAGAGTAAGAGATAACGGCCAAAGACCCTAACACAAGGGGCGGTACACATTGAACATGTGCGCTAGATTATTGCACTGCATCTTGCTGTATTTTAAGAGTTTTGTAGTGCTGCTTTTATTAAACACTGTCATTTTTATTTAAAAAAATAAAAATAAGTTTTCAGTTCTCAACCCTAAACTTGAGGATGAGGTAATGATTACAGAATTAACATTTTTAAGTGTACCATCCCTTTAAAAGCTTAATATTTTATTGGCCCCAGTCCAGAGAAAAAAAAATAGTAGACAGATGCGTAAAACAACGGCTTTAAGACCAAGCAAGTCAATCAGTTGCATCTGTATAAGATCGATTGGTAAATTGTAATCCTAACATGGCTCCCACCCACATGCCTGCTTTTCAGCAAATGAGTTAAGGGGCTAACGTTACATCACCTATTTAATATTCATGAGCCAGACTGAAAAGGTTTATAATGTGTCCCGCCCCCCACACACTTCATTTTATTCCAATGCCGCTGGGCTTACACATCAATGCATAAGCAAAGAGAAGTGGACATGTATGCACACACAAACACAAAATGTCTTATTATATTACCAGTTGCTAAGGGGCAAATTGACAAGAGAGGAATGAGACAGCCACTTATGAGGGGGAAGAGTAAAAAGAGAAGGAAAAAAGGTGGGCGAACAGAAAGAACTCCCCAGGCATAAACACCGGCTCTCTTGTAAAAGAAAGAGTGCAGAAGAAGCGGAGTAGATTTCTCTATCAGAGAGTAAACAGCTGAAGGAGACAGGCCCAGATTAGGCTGCCGATCTACTGAGAGCAAAAGCAAGACAGGTAGCTGCACACAACTCCCATGTTAGCCTAAGCACATGTGTTTATTTCTATACCTGTACCGGCTAAGTGTGCTTTACTGAGCATCATGGAGTACAAATGGAAAGTGTGTGTCTGTGTTCAATAAAAAGAATGAATGAAATCTCTTGCCCATGTATTATAGTTTTTGCCTGTATTAGAGTCATTTAGTGATCTAAATCAAATTACCTGGTCATTGACCAAGGGGTGTTCTGAATTAGCTGCCTGTTGAACGGTTACAAGAAATACATGTGCCTTAACAACATTGAATTGCAAATATACACAGCTACAGTACATTCAGAAAGTATTCAGACCCCTTCATTTTGTTCACAGTTTGTTCACATATTGCAGCCTTATGCTAAAATGCTTTAAATAATAATGTTTCCATATAAATCTACACTCCATACCACATAATTACAAAGCAATAACCAGATTTTTGATAACTTTACAAATTTATAAAAAAAATAATTAATAAAAAATAAAAACTGAAATATCACATTAACGTAAGTATTCAGATCCTTTTATATGAGACTTGAAATTTAGCTCAGGTGCATCCCATTTCTCTGGATCATCTTTGAGAAGTTTATACACTTTGATTGGAGTCCACTGGTGGCAAATTCAAATGAATGGATGTGATCTAGAAAGGCACACACCTGTCTATATAAGATCTCACAGCAGGAAATGCATATCAGAGCAAAACCAAGCCATGATGTCAAAGGAAATGCCTGCAGAGCTCAGAGACAGAATTGTGTTGAGGCACAGATCTGGGGAAGGCAACACAAAAAAAATAAAAAATAAATTGGCTTCATTGAAGGTTCCGAAGAGCACAGTGGACTCAATAATTCTTAAATGGAAGTTTGGAACAACTAGGACTCTTCCTAGAGCTGGCTGCCCGGCCAAACTGAGCAACTGAAGGAGAAGAGCCTTGGAAAGAGAGGTGACCAAGAACCTGATGTTCAGTCTGGTTGAGCACCAGAGATCATGTGTGGAGATGGAAGAATCTTGCAGAAGGACAACCATCACTGCCACACTCTACCAATATGAGCTTTATGGCAGAGTGGCTAGACTTAAGCCTCTCCTCAGTGCAAGACACATAAAAAGCACCTAAGTTATTCTCAGACTGTGAGAAACAAGATTCTCTGGTCTGATGAAACAAAGATTGAACTGGAGGAAACCAGACACCACTCATCAACTGCACAATATCATCCCAACAGTGAATTATGATAGTGGTAGCATCATGCTGTGGGGGTGTTTTTCAGCGGCAGGGACTGGGGGACTGGTCAGGGTTGAAAGAAAGCTGAACGCAGCAAAATACAGAGATATCCTTAATGAAAACCTGATCCAGAGCTCTCAGGACCTCAGACTGGGGTGAAGGTTCACCTTCCAACAGGACAATGACCCTAAGCACACAACCAAGACAATGAAAGTGTGGCTTAGGGACAACTCTGTGATTGCCCTCGAGTGGCCCAGCCAGAGCCCGGACTAAAACCCAATCGAACATGTCTGGAGAGACCTGAAAATGGCTGTCCACTGACGGTCCCCATCCAACCAGACAGAGCTTGAGAGGTTCTGCAGAGAAGAATGTAAGAAAATCCCCAAATCCAGATGAGCAAAATTTGTCGCATCATATCGCTGCCAAAGGTGATTCAACCAAGTACTGAGTTAAGGGTCTGAATAATTATGTCAATGTGACATTTCAGTTTTTTATTTTTAATAAATGATCAAAAATATGTTTTTTGCTTTGGGATTATGGGGTATGGAGTGTAGATTAATGTGAAAAAAATTATTAAAGCATTTTAGCATAAGGCAGCAACATAACAAAATGTGAAAAAAAATTAAGGGTCTGAATACTTTCTGAATGCACTGTATATACAACTATAATGGCACATACTTTACCAACTAATCTCTCCTTAATGCATTGCTCTGCATGTGTAGCGGAGTACTGCCGCTTGAGATTGTATTAACTGAAAAATGCAAATTATTACTTGCAAATCAGACAGGTAGCAGTCCTATAAAGAGACTTGAAACAACACAAGCTGGCTTTGATGTAAAGCTGGCATTTGATGTTAATTTAATATATGATGACTAAAAATTCATAGCAATCAATTCACATATTTAATATTTGCTATATATGAAATAGCTCCTTATTTCCTATATAATGCAATATTATGTGGCATTCACTATATAGGGAATAACGAATGAGAGAGAGAGAGAGAGAGAGAGAGAGAGAGAGAGAGAGAGAGAAAACAGATATAACGCCAACACAAAGAGCTCTACCAATACCAGGCAGGGCTTTGTCACAAACACGCCGATAACGTCTCTGCAAAATATTGCTAAAATAAAAACACAAATTTCATTTTCTTTTGCTCTTTTTATGCAGACAGAATAAATAGGAAATTAATAATAAATAGCTTATCCATAATTAATAAATTATGTCCATCCTGAGATCGTGCAATGAGGAGATGAGTCCTTAAAGGGGATTAATTCATAATCAACATCTTGTTAATCTATTTATCAAAGCAAAGGGATTTGTGGTGGAAATGTGGAAGACCCAAGCTCCTCCGGCAGGTCATGAACTCAGAGACTGTGCGAAACAGTCAGGAAGAGGACAAACAAAGTTTAGTCTAAACATCAGAGGAAAGGGAGGAACATTTGACGATGGTAAGTTCAGTTTGAGGTCGAAGAACCATTATCAGTTAAAAACAGAGAGGAGACTTTATTTTAGGGTTCCCCTAGTCCTTTTGACCAATTCATTTCCATTCTTTCTTAATTGCTGGATCAGGATTTTCATGAATTATTATTTATGAAATACATTGAGATTGCTGGGCAGTTCTCCATTTGTATCTCAGGTGCCAATCCTTAGAATCAATACATTTAAACAGTTATAATTTTAACTGAACTAACATCTCCAGTAAGACAAAACCCCCATCCCCCCCACCAAAACATTTTATAAAATAAAAAATAAAAACAGAATTGAATACAACAGTGAATGGCTCAAAGAGCAATATCTAGCCAATTAAAATGTTTAGAGCTGGGCATCACTAGTAATATTAATATTCACTTTAGAAATTCCCAAGAATTTTCCATGACATTTAAGGCCAGCCATACATTTTCAAACTTTCTCAGGCCAGGAGATCACACTTCCCTCGTATTTCAAGGATTTATGTGACTGTGGGAACCCTGTGATGTCCTTTTTTATGGCTCTTTTCCAAAGATGTATTCTGCAAAAAATCCATGAATAACATGCTAAAAGATATTTCTGTAATATTCCGTGCTAGGCTGGTTAATCCTGGTTAGTGCTGATCTAGCTAGTGGACCAGTGTAGCCACGCTTTGCACCAGCAAAACTTATCTGGTTAAGCTAGTTAATGGTGAAGTGTGTAACACTTGACAACATAATTGACAACGTTTCAACCCAAGTTGGGACTTCGTCAGGTCAAACACACAAGCAATTGTTTTTCCAAGGTGGAGGGGAGCGAGAGAGAGAGAGAGAGAGGGGGTAAGAGAAATATAGAGAGGACAAGGAGAGGGAAGTTTGTGCCTGGCCTTTGGAAGGAGTGTAAAAATGTCTTATTAATATTCATTGACCTACTGTCTAACTTCCACTGATTCCCAAGTGCCCTGCCTATGTAGTGATAGAGGTCATTCTCTTCTAAAAGATAGTAGGGGATGGGGAGGAGAGATGGAGAAGAGAATTGAAAGACATAATTATATGAGCCAATCAAGGAAACTCCACGCATAAGAACAAAGGAACCTCTGTATCCTAAAGAGGTTGATTTTAAGGTAAGGCCAAGATACCCAAATCCTTTTCACTCTGCACAAAAACTGCTGTTCCTGGCTGAAGAGTCGTTGAGTTGGCAAAGATGATACTCTAGGGCAGCGTTTCTCAACGGGGGCAGTACCGCCCCCTAGGGGGCGTTTGGACAGTGTTGGGGGGCGGTGTGAACGAGGCAGCAGAGAGGGGGGCGCTCAGGCACAAATGGGGGGCGTTACTCAGAGGTACTCAACAGGCGGCCTGCGCAAAAAATTTTTCAGCTCTTCTCCTTAGCCTATGTCTTCGTCTTGCTCGGATTACTGCTGCCACTTCACCAGGAGGATATGCCAGGAGAGCCGCTTCCTAAGTTACACATGCTTTTAAGAGGCGGAGAATTTTCAGCGCAAAATAGAGGCGCTTTCACCGGCTTTTTCTGTACATAACGCGGAATACATAATTAGAGCATAATTAGTGCTCAGGGCTCACACTAATGACCGTAATTAATAAAAAAAAAGTGGCTGTTTTTGACGTCGTTTTTTGTTCGGTTCAGTTCAGGTGGCCGAGCTGTTGTCGTCTTTGTTCGTCATTTGAAATCAAATGACCGTTTGTAGGCTATTCAAATTTGAAGCCTAGTATATATTGCCTAATTGAGTGCGCGAACGACCGCTGCTTTTTCATTAGCCATTTAGGTTAGTTACGTTATTGTTCACGTGATTGGTTCATCTTAAAAAAATGTGTGTGTGAGCCTGAATTTGTTTGAATTTCTAAATAAATCTGCAATACCTTTCAAACAATTCATGTGTTTTTGCATTTTTTTCAAAACACAATATTACTCAACTTGAGGCTTTTACATGTAGTTTAAATACAATAAGAAACTTCTGTTTCAGTTTTTTTTTTTGCAATTGTTTGGCTGTAATAGTATTTCTGAAGTGTTTTTTTTTTTTTTTTTTTTAGGGGGTGGGGGGTGGGGGGGGCTTTAAGAGGATCATGAAGAGGTCAGGGGGGCGTTTGTTCAAAAAAGGTTGAGAACCACTGCTTTAGGGCGTAATCTCAGAGCCTCTTTTCAGCGGCCCGTGATGTGCGCTCTGGTATGGCACTGCATGCTTATATTATTGAATGCATGAGGTGTGTATAAGCCCATAAAACCCAAAGGAATCTGATGTATGTGGCTCTGTTTTATGCTTTGATTCTGAGACTGTACAAAGAAACTGCATTCTAAGAAAGTTCTAGCAGCTGTAATCTATGCACTGGATATGGGCACACAAGTTGAAGTCTGTGATATATTTAAAAACACAGCGTTTTCCTCCATTGAGAACATTTCGGCAGCCAAAAATGGTGAAAGGTTGAGAAGTGCAAAGACATGTATCTCTAACATTGGCCTATCAATGAAAAGTTAGCATTACTGACTTGCTACTGTGAACATTTTGAAAAATGTGGGTGTTTAAACCATTTCAAATCAACAATATCAGTTTTAATTTGATCCATCATTACATCATATACACTGATGAACCAAAATATTATGACCACTCACAGGTGAAGCGAATAATATTGATCATCTCCTAACAAGGCCACATGTCATGGTCTGGGTAGATTAGATGGTAAGTGAACAATTGTTTCTCGTAGTCAACATGCTGAATGTAGGAGAAATGGGCAGGAGTAAAGACCTGAGTGACTTTGACAAGGGCCAAATTGTTATGGCCAGACAACTGGGACAGAGAATCTCTGAAATGGCAAGGCTTGTGGGGTTCTCCCTGTCAGCTGTGGTGAGTACCAACTGACAGATGTCCGAGGAAGGACAAAACACAAACCGACAAAAGGGTGTTGGGCGCCCAAGGCTCATCAATGCAAAAGGGCAATGGAGGTTATCCCGTCTGGTCCGAACTGATAGAAGGTCTACTGTGGGACAAGTAAAGGAAAATTGTAATGATGGTTACAGGAGGAATGTGTCACAACACACAGTGCATTGCACCCTGCTGTGTAGGGGGCTGCGTAGCCGCAGACTGGCCAGACTGCCCATCATGATCCCTGTCCACCGTCGAATGCACCAACAATGGGCACAAGAGAGTCGGAATAGGACCTTGGAGCAGTAGAAGAAGGTTGTCTGGTCCGATGAGTCCGGTTTTCTTTTACATCACATGTAAGGCCGTGTATGTATGTGCGGTTCACCTGGGGAAGTGATGGCACCAGGATTGCCTGTGGAGAGATGACAAGCTGGTGGAGGAAGTGTGATTCTCTGGGCAATGTTCTGCTGGGAGAACCTGGGTTCGGGCATTCATGTGGACATCAATTTGACACGTGCCACTTACCTAAACACTGTTGCAGACCAGGTACACCCCTTCATGGCAATGGTATTCCCTGATGACAGTGGCCTCTTTCAGAGGGATAATGCACCCTGCCACATTGCACATATTGTGGAATAGTTTGAGGAACATGATGAAGAGTTCAAGGTGTTGCCCTGGCGTCCAACTTCCCCAGATCTCAATCTGATTGAGCATCTGTGGTATGTGCTGGACCAACAAGTCAGATCCACAGTGGCTCCACCTCGCACCTTACAGGACTTAAAAGATCTGCTGTGACAGATACCACAGGACAACTTCAGTGGTCTTGTAGAGGCCATGCCAAGGCACGTTGGTGCTGTTTTGGTGGCACGTGGAGGACCAACTGCATATTAGACAGGTGGTCTCTACCAGACAGTCTTATTAAAAATGATGGTTACGTTTTGGCTATTTAAGTAAGCAATGAAATCTTGTCAGTCATCAAAGTATGTTAGTCAAAAGGTAAGACTGTCAAATTCTATTATAATAAATGTATATGAAGGCTACCAACAAAGATCATTTCTTGCAATTGCAACATTGCTAAAACCAACATTGCTATTAAAGTGTCATTTTTGTTTTTGAACAGGCTGAAATGTTATCCTGTCCATGATCGGACATACGGAAATGAAGTGATGGAATGTGTGCGTCTCCAAAAAACAGCTTGAAACAGCTGAAAGCCCTGTTGTAAGGGTACAGCAGGGGGTGAATCCAATACCACAAACATGCATGCTTAGTCTGTGTCTCACCTGATGGGAGAAAATAAACTACCCATGTTCACTGTAGTTATACTATGAAACCTCAATACCCATTGCACAACGCGAGATCCATAGCACTGTGTGAGACAATGTGAGTATTCGAAAAGAACACTTTTACCACATATGCTAAAGAGAGACGTAAGCTTTACTTCAGAGTATTCTTGACATGCTCCCACCTGGAAAACATGAATAATGGCATTTAATATTTCAATATTTGAATAATAAAAGACATTTGTGTTGAGATTTCCATTTCTTCCACATTTCTAATTAATTATGTATGCACATGGGAAGGGTTCGTGAATATTCAGAGAATAGGGGTTGAGGAGGTGTGTCACTTGAGTGCACTATAAGATTGAGTGGCTCTGTGAAAAAAGTATTTGCCGGATGTTCAGTTATTACGTTGCCAATGAACACAATGGGGGCACAATTACTAATTCTGTGATAAACTTCAATAAATAGACTAAATATGTACTCTGAGGCCATGTCAAAACAAACATCTTTTTGAATGAAATTGAATTGGTTTTGCTATGTTTACGGAACACTGGAACAATGTCTTTCTCCACCATCTGGGAATATGTTTACCTCCACACAAAAAATGTTTTTTTTCAAACGTATTAGGCGCCAATCACACCGAACCCATTTGTGCGTCCATCTGCGCTCTTTTTAATTGTTTTTATATGTAAACATGTGCTAGATGGAAGTTTTTTACTGTTACGCTATGTCTTTCTGCTTATTCATGTCTCGCACATGAGCGTTGCATTTTCTTTTAGACATTGTATCTAGTTATAAAGAACTTCCACATTTATAATGTGTCTCAAGAACCCTACATTCTTCACTATTCGTTGAGCTCCATCTAGCTTTAATCAATGCAAGAACACGTTTGAACTGAATGGCCCCTTTGTGTTGACGTGGGCTTAGTGGCATCTTTATTAGGTATCCCAGTCTAATTCTGGTACCTGTTAGCATCATGCAGTTGCTGCAGATTTGTTGGCAGCTGGCTTCTATTGGCCATTGAGTACTCTGAACTCATTGACATGTGGGACCAATTTGAGATGATGTGTGCTTTGTGACATGTTGTATTATCCTGATGGAAGTAGCCATTGGAAGACTGGTTGACAGGCCCAAGACAGACTGTGGTTCAGTCTCCTGAAACAACTCCTGAAAGATTTAGCATGTTAATGTGGGTGACATATTGATATAAAATTGGTCTTGGGGAATAGATCCACCACGCTGCTGTTGTGGAAGAGCAAGCCTGAAAGACATGCTGCTGCACAGTTAGACAAATGCAATCCCCATGCATTTGATCTAGGTATGTTGAGCTGGGGAGGTGGAGGGTTTAAGAGAAAACTCTTGCAGCACACTGCAGTGAAACCAGCTTGCAAAGTGAGCAAATTTAAATGTTATAGAGAGAATGTGTTTTTCCAATCTGTCCAGTTTTGGTGAGCCTGTGTCCAATATAGCCCCTCAGATTCCTGTTCTTAGCTGAAAGGGTCTACTTCAAGGTTCAACTTATTGCGTGTTTAGAGATGGCACTGTTGTAATATGTGGTTATTGTCAGTTACCACTAATCTGCAAATGTTTTGTTTTTTTGTACCATACTCTGTGAACTCTAGAGACTGAGCATGAAAATCCTATGGGGTTATCAGTTTCTAAGATCCTCAAACAACGACGTATGATGCGGAAATGGAATTGAGAAATTATGCCAGTCAGACTCAAACTCGCATCGCCTGCCCGAGCACCACAACTAGGCCACATATCCGACAATCTTTCGCAATTTACAAAATCTACAAGATGAAAAAAGCTCACAAGATGACCAGTGGGCATTTCTATAGATCAGAGGTGCCAAAACGTTTTCCTATGAAGGGCCAAAAATCAAACTTGATTGAGGGCAGTGGGCCAAAATTAAACATTGCATATATCAAACTGTATTATTTTAAAATTAAATATTAATACTGCATAACACACAGAACTCTAAAATTAAAATCTTCAAGTGTCCTACACTTCCACAATGGACATAATTGATTTCAATATAATTTTTATGTATGTTGTGTATCTTTCTCATTTGTGAGTCACCTTGGATAAAATGTCTGCTAAACGACAATGTAAGTGTCTCTTAAAATATGGTTACAGTCTCTTTAAGAACATCACATCTCCTCATGGATGTTTTGTGCAGTTTTGGAGAGAGGAAGATACAGTGGCATGACGTAATACTATCAAGAAGGATATTGTTTTGCTTTGTGACAAAGATTATATTTCTTATCATAGACCTAGGATACACATTGTCTTGGATTTCACTCAGTATTACCTAGCCGGTGGACTTTCTGGTGCCCTCCTAGGGTAAGATGGTGCTCCCCCTTGCAATGAAGCATTGAAGTACGCATATATATTTTTATAAAATTAAATCACTTATACTCTCTAATTTTCAAATATGCTATAGTTTTTGTAATGCAAAAATAAACCAAAAAATGTTAAAACAAAAAGATTAATTAAAAGAGCTGTATCAATGCCATATTTTTTTTTCTATCTTTTCCGCTTGTCATCTATGGCTAGGCGGGCCAAATCAAAGATATCACGGGCCAACTTTGGCCTGCGGGCCCTAGTTTGGGCACCTCTCCTAAAGATAATACTTTGTTAAAATAAAAAGTTCAAAATAAAAGTCTATCATATGACCATTTATCTACATCGACCTAGCTAAAATGGTAGACTATGACGCTAACACCACCACTGTTATGGGTTTGATTTTCAGGGAATGCATGAACTGCCCTGTAATTGCCTCTATATAAAATCTGCCTAATGCATAAATGTAAATAATACAAAAAAAAAAAAAACAATTATCTACCTGAATTAAACATTTAAAGAATGTAAAATGGCTATCATGATTTGACTGAAGATGATAAATGAAATATCTCTTCTGTCAAACTCTCTTTAGTATCTCTTAAGAACGCCTACATTACAGTTCAGTGAAGCAGATTATGGCAATTATACAGAGATTAAAACAATTCAAATGTTCTTCAGGGTTGGTGAGGAAAGCATCATTTCTCAAACATCCCTTTAACCTTCTTTTTTTTTCAGCATGGAAAAAAAAAAAATCAGACAAGAGCTATTTGTAAAGTGTTGATTTAACTACGGAATATTGAAAACTTGTGGCAGAGTACCCACTTCAATTTCTGCAGGTTTCAGCTCATGTCCAATTTAGGACTAATGCACTGTACGGCTCAGTGGAGTGAGAATCCATTCTGCAATGTTGTTAAGAACCATCCTCAAATGTTATTAAGAGCAGTCAAACAGTCATTCGCACACTGCTGGAACATATTGACAGGAAAACAATTGCACTTACCCTGAAGGCAGCAAAGGTCATAGAGATTGTGGCAGTGTGTTAGAGAGGGCCTTGATCACACACACACCAAGAACAACATATGCCTTGTAGAGTCAGTGCTGAGCTTGATCTAATCAAAGAATTCTTGATTAAAATCATCTTTTACATATGTTCTACATAAAATTGACTCAAAGAAACATGTAACAGGTGTTTTCTTTTACCTGTCTTGGGCACAGAAACACATGAAAGTGGGACTTGATTTTTTCTTCTGTCTAAGAGCCTATTTAAACTTTGTCATTATGTAAACTGTACATGCTTCTTGAATGATTGGATTGCTATTGGGCAGGGCTGGACTGCGAAGAGAAATCGGCCTGGGATTTTACATGGCAACTGGCTCAACTGTTGAGCGGGTGGATTTGTGGGGTTGTGAGCCAAATGTTGTTCAGCGTTGGGGGGTCTGGGGGGGGGGGGGTGTTCGCTGTCCTAATCGCGATGCTTATCGCGGCCCATTCGGCACTTTTCACGACCTGAAACCGCTCTGTTTTCCCGATTAACATTCCGCCCCTGAATGGGCCAAAAGTGCGTCAGCCCACCGGAAAATGCATGGTATGCCAGATTACCAGTCCAGCCCTGCTATTGGGTATGTACATTACATACTAGGACACATAAATATATCTTTTCAAACATTATACAAATTCAATCGACTATTCCTATTCATCTCGAATGCATTTTGGAAAGCATTTACACTTAGTCTTTTCATAATCTGATCAGCAAAACCACAAGAAGTGACCAACTATAAATACCCCTTAAAGCACAGAGACATTACAATTTTGGATACTGGTCATGTGACTAGTCTAGCACAAGGAATCTATGGATCAGTTTGTCTTCCATATCAGTAAAATATATTTTTTTAATCTTTTGACTATTTGATTGGACAGAAAGCTTGAAGAAGGTACAGATAATAATTGGGAAAAGTGAGGTTAGATGAGACAAGAACACAATGCAGGCCATACTCAAACCGGACTCATCTGGACCTTATTCACAGTAGTGCCAGCTTTAATTTTTGGTGGGAATGACAACAAGGCTGTGAAGATTAAATGTCAATGTCTCTTCAATGGGTGTACAGTTGTTTGAAGTGTTCTGGATCATTCCGCTGACAATGTAGCAGTGCAGTGCATAATATCATGCAGATACGGGTCAGGAGCTTCAGTTAATGTTCACATCAATCATCAGAATAGGGAAACAAATTGATCTCAGGATTTGGACTGTGAGATGATTGTTGGTGCCAGATGGGGTGGTTTGAGTATTTCTGTAACTGCTGATCTCCTGGAATTTTTACACACAACAGTCTCTCGAATTTACTCTGAATGATGCCAAAAACAAAAAACATCAAGTGAGGGGCAGTTCTGTGGACAGAAATGCCTTGTTGATGAGAGAGGTCAACAGAGAATGTCTCGAAATGACAAAGTCTATGATAACTCAGATAATCGCTCCGTACAATTGTGGTGAGAAGAATAACATTCTGAGATGCAGGTTGGCGCTGTTTTGGTGGCACAAGTGGTACCTATACAATATTAGGCAGGTGGCTATATTTTTGTGGCTGATCGTGTATGACCACATGCAAATGGAGCTCCAGGCCAAGGACGGAGGAATGTGATGGATCATGGCTGTCTGTAGGTGATGAGGTGCACATGAAGCCCACTGTATTTTCTCAGCTCTGGCATAAAACTGTCACTGCTCCTCAAAGGTAAAACCGTTCCCATTTATAGCACAGGTTTTGTGTGCTCTCAATTCCTGAAAATACTAAGCCAAACACCGAGTCACCTTGAAGACATTGACCACCTGAACTCAAATCTCTGGAAAACTGAACTCAGGCCTGCTAAATTTCATTTACCCAAGTAGGACATGTTCCAGAATGAAAACCCTTAGATGGTCTTGGAACAACATTCCTATCTACCCATAAGTTGTCTATTATTTTAGTGCTATGGATACAGTAGGTCCAATAAGTGCTCTCTGAAGTTAGGGGTAAAATGGGATTTGGACGAATCAGTGCCTTTTGATGTGTCTTTGTCTTTTTAAACATATTCTGAACACAACTTTGTTAAAGTGTTAGCAGAAGGGTTAATTAAAGAGGGTCACACACTGGATGTGTCTGGCAGATGACACAGCACATTGTAAAACTCAAAACATTTATTTTCTATGCAGGCTCGCCATCTCCGGAGGCTGTTAAAAATTCTGCAGAGCCACAGAGCTCAACTTGCATAGATTTCCATTAAATTCAACCCACAGTATTATTAATGGACATAGATTATTTACTCTAACCATTTCTGGGTGTATACATATCTTTAATAGAGCCTACACAATGTATTTTCATTTACAAGTATATACAGTATGTTTGTGGTTTAACAGCTTGAATGAAATACCTTTTCAATGCTAAATACAGGGAAATTGCATAATAAACGTTGCTATATGTAATTGTTCAGTTTGCACAGTTACACCAGTTTCATACACTAAACTGCTAACCTAACGTCGCTTTGATTCTTGAAAAAGTAAAAAACCATTTGTAACTTTGGACTGCCATAAGCACATAATGTCTATGATGCCTTGTTCATGCCGCACCAGCTTCAGTAAATGTTATGTTGCCCTTTCTGGTCTCTCAAAGATATTAAATCAGACTACACTGAATGGAATGCAAATGGTAGTGAACTGAAAGCACACAAAAGCAGTCTTCTAATTTAAATATTGGCTGATGTTAATATATTGATACCTTAAACATGTATCAATAAAATAACGTGCCAATCAATAATCAATATATACATTTTTTATTACACCCCTATTATTTACTCCCAATGTCACATCAAACCCAAATGTATTTCTTTTTTCTTTTTGTGAACACAGAAGGAAAGAAAAGGAAAGCCTTTACAGTTTTATGCTATAATGAATGTGCTACGACTGTCCAAACCAATGTCAACAAATAAGAAAACAAAACACTACAAACTCGTTAGAAAAGTAATTAATGTCCATCTCTTATTTTAAAGCTTAGAGAAAGAGCAAATGCTCAATAATACCATGGGAAGTTAATTCAGGAGAGTACTGGAAGTGAAACTCATTGAACATTGAAGTCTGTGAATGTGGTGATATAAGCGTGGCCCGGGGCTATGTTGGAGAGGCGGGGTTAATGACAGATGAGAGTGACACGTGTGAAAGACAAGAGCACTCGTGACAGACCAGTGCTGACATATACTGCCAGTGGGCCTCACATCATAGTGACATTTTGAAGTGTGTGTGAGATATTTTTCAGAGTAAGAAAATCGCATTTCACAGCAATGAAACAACACAGAATGCAAAAATAAATGCTTGAATATATAATCCAGAGTGCAACAACACAGAAAACCAAAATACAAGGAAAATAATCTTTTTTCCAGGATACAACGACAAGCAAAAATAAGGTTACAAGCAAGAACACACAAGAGAGTGACATGTAAATAAGCACAAACTCCAAAACTGTCATTCTCTGTGGAACAGGAGAGATTTAAAGTTCCGCCGGCTGATGTGCACTCTAACAGAAGACGCTCGTCTTTCACTCCCGCTGTCTGCAGCTCGAGTGTCTGATAGAAACACAGATCACAGCTTTGCGATATATCTTTATTTTATGCTTAATTAAAGTTCATATAATACGGGAGCATTATAATAAACACATACTCAAAAACTGTCATTCTCAGTGCTGTCAGAGCTGCTTCAACCAGTCACGGAAGAGACTCAATCTGAGTGGGAGTCGAGAACGGGAGAGATTTAAAGTTCCGTAGGCTGATACTCGCTCGTCTCTCACCCCCGCTGTCTGCAGCTCGCAAAGTGTAGCATCATTGATGAGATCATCATGATAAGATCAATCTTATGTGAAAAATCACACTAAAATTACAAAAACAATAAAATGTTTCCTTTTCAAAAGAGTTTATACAAAGTACATGTTACAATCTCATGTAAAATTTTGTGAAAATGTGAATGCTCTTATTTATTGTTCTATTATATTTAGGTGTAATATTGAGAAAATAACAAGTTTGCAGTAATGCAAAGATATTGTTTAATTTTGTAAAAATATTTTAATTTGAACTGTGCATTTATAGTTGCTGTTGTTGCTAGTTTGTATGTTTGAGTTGAAAAATACACATTTCAGCATTATCAGAAATCTATTTCTGCATTTTCCTTGATAACCAAGCAAGTTGACTCATGATACCATTTGTTTATTATATCGCAATCGCATATCGCAATATTAAACTCAATAATCGCAATATGAAATTTCCCCCAAATCGTGCAGCCCTAATTTCGAGTAATTACATCAAGAACTTCTTCAGTGTTGAAGTAAACAAGGGACAATGGGACACAGACAGCTTCCAAATAAAGATTCTCAATTCTTGAGAAAGAGCCTGCACTCAAAAATTCCATGACATTTTGTTGCATTTAGGCAAAGACAGATGGCCAAATCTAGTACACAAAAATCCATGTCTGTGTGCCATCAGATGTTCATTTTTGTTCAGATGGGGATCTGAACAAAAATCATTGCAATGCCAAAGGGTAGGAGATAGGGTGTGTGTGTTTTTATAGCAATGTTGTACACTCTTAGTAAAAAAGGTTGTTTGAGGTTCTATATAGAAACCTAGTGTACTTTACTCAGTTCCAAAGAACCCTTAATGCCAAAAAGGAAATGCATGTTGAAAGTATGTATTTGTGTGCATAAATATTGAAAGTTTTGCTAATACAATTTTGAACACAACACAGCATTACTTTTGCATTTTAATTTACTACTGCAGAAAAACAAAACATTTACAATTTACTTCTACAGCTTTGGGATTGATTAAATGACAGATGATCAGATCCAAAGCCCTTTCTTTTAGATGACAGGTTTATTGCTGTTAAGGATGATCGCAGCGCCAGCCAGATAGGTTGAAAAAAAAAAGTATACCAACAAAGTCACATAGTGAGGGAATATAAGCCACTGCAGCTTGGCACCCAGCCTCAGATTGTTGTTGCACATTCTGATTGACCAGGAACACTGGTAGTCATCCGGAATTTACAGAACCACTGTTACATACATAACCAGCAATCAGATACATTCCTCCTACAGCCAGAGACGTTGTTACAGTAATGAATGATCAATACCAACAAAGTCATGAGGAATTGAGTCACCAGACAGCAGGGGCTATCACCGGAGAACAGCCAAGACCACATCATGAGATGAGGCAACATTGACGTTGTAGAATCTTCTGAAAGTGCATGGTGAGAACCAGGTGTCTGCAGCACAGATATCAATGAGGGAAACAACCCTGAAGGCAGCTATTAAAGAAGAGACCGCCCTGGTGGAGTGGCAAGTAACTGACTCAGGCAAGGGTAGTTGAGCCTTCTTGTATGCCATGGTGATAACCTCCATGGCAAGTAACTCTCTCAGGTAAGTGTCGTTGAGCCTTCTTGTATGACATGGTGATAACTAGCACAACCCACCGTGAAACCCTCTCTTTGAATAGAGGGACACCTTTTTTAAGGTCCCCAAAACAGACAAACAACTGATCAGATTGTCTCCACTGTGCAGTAGTCTCTAGTCTCCTGCACTGGGCAAAAGGAAAGAAAACGTCCATCATCATTGGACTAAAGCACTGTTGGTTGAAAAGAACACAGCTCTATGGACTGATTAATGAAATGGTGCAGGAGCACCTTAGGAAGGAAGGTCGGGTTGGGCCAGAGGGTAACACCAGTGCCTTCAGGTTTACATCTCATGCAGGACTGACTCATGACAAGGCATGAAGCTCACTAACCCTCTTTATGGAAGCAACGGCCAGGAGGAAGGCCACTTTCAAAGACTTCCACTTAAGGTCTGCATTTTCCAGTGGTTCACAGGGAGGTAGACAAAGAGATTCCAACAGCAAAGATAAGTCCCACAATGGGGAATGGGGAGTGCGAGCAGGATTAAGATGTCTTGCACCCTTAAGGAATCTGCCAATAAAACTGTGAGAACCCAGAGATGAGCTCCCAATGGGTGAGTGGTGCATCGAAATGGCTACCACATAGACCTTTTGGGTGGAATATTCCCCATCAATCGCCAAAAGACCTTGTATGAAACTCAAAATTGCTGTAACTGCAATGCACAGGGTCAAGATCATGACTCTCAAACCAAGAAAAAAACACTTCCAGCGATAGGCATAAAGCAGTCGTGTAGAAGTAACCCTCGCACTGAGAACAGTATGAATAACTGAGGGCTCACAGTCTGTTAGAAGGGAGTTGTCCAAAAAGCCAAACACATAACTGCAGATGGGCCGATTCTGGGTGCCAAATACGGAGGGCACAATCCACTGCCCACTGTGGTTTGTCCAGAAGAAGACATCCAGTCCGTTGGGACAAGATCCACCATTGCAGAGCTGGCCAGATTGTCTCCTGTATGCTTTTTCCCCGATTCCACTATTGGGAAGATGCTTCACAGACTTGCTCAGAGAAAAAACAGGGTGCTTCTGGTATAACCAAGGTGCTGATTGACTACCCTTGGCAGGTGGACAGCCCTCAATGATATCAAGCGGGGCAGCGAACAGGTGAGAATGATGTGAGTGAGCCTTAATATGCTCCTTAACTTCGTGCTCGCTTGATGATTCAGGTTTTAAACAGTTGAAGTATTGTCTGAAGGCACAAGCACATGACGGTGACCAAAAAGATCTCCGGGAACAATGGGTAGGCCCCACAAGGTCTTTTTGAAGTACTGTGGTAATCTAGCCTAAGTGAGCCAAACCTGCCAGCAAGCTGTTAGAAGCATTGCAGTGAGAGAGCACAGTTTTCGTGTCATGTGACTCATGGTCAGCAAAGCTGTCTGCAAGAACTGTGGAACAGAGGGGTCCACTTCAACAGACTCTAAAGAGCTAGTGGCCACAAGGATCAGTTGGCAGATGGTGTTTTTGGCGTGAGTGATATAGGACACAGACTTGTTTCTGTCTTGAGATAAGAATCTGTGCGACCTCAATGGGCACTACGGCACCAGATGCTCCATCGCAATGCTTCATCAGGAGACACCACAAAGGCGGCGACTGGCTGTTCAACTTATGGCACATTTTGCACCCCAATGGACTCCACCTCAGCCATAGAAGTTAAGGTACATGCAGTTTTGGATTGCCTCTTGGCCATCCTTGATCCTTTCAGGGCGCATAGAAAAAAGTCTTTACATGTAAGCATAATAAAAGTATCTGTAGGTATATACTTGCAAAAGTACACATTTGACGGATCAGGACTGCAGGGCGCTCATCAAGTACGAGACGAGCCACTGCTATCTGAAGCACTGTCAATGTGTCATCCAACGGAGGTGGAACAGTCCCTGAAGAGTGGCATGATCCTCCAGAGCCACCCAAGTTGGATCCAGCTGGCACGTTCTGCAGATCCTCAAACCCAGCAGATTCAGAGCCAAGGTGCTGCTGAAATTAGGTATCAGAAGCACACGTGGACATGTTGGGAGCTCTGCGGAGGATAAGGAGAGGCAGTATCCTCTACGTTTGATAAACGTGATTGAGCATCCTCATTGGAGCCCATAGTAGCTATAGAGACCAAGCCTGCTGATTGAAGGGACTGCAGGAGTCGCATCATCTCCACCATATCTGAGGAATGGCCAGCAACCTATTTTGACAAGATGCTCTGCCAAATGACTACCTTTAGAAGTGGATCTTTTCTTAGCTGGAGGTGTGCCAGCAGCTGCAGAGGCACAGAGTTTTGAGGTCTCTGCTGTGAAAACAGTTCCAATTCTAAAAGATTAGCTTCCCGGTTGAATATGAATATGTCAAATGTCCAAATTCAAAGAGAGAAAATGATGGAAATGTTTACATTTCTCAACTTGTATTTGGTGTTTGTTGTTTTGTACAAAAAATATGATAATTATGTTTTTTATTTTATTGAAGATACCATAATAATTTAACATGGGTTTTAGCAAAGACCCTCACCTAACTCAAAGAGAACTTCTGAAGTTCTTGACATCAACATCATCAGAGCTATGACAAGTGGAAGTCAAATGGGACATTTGACTTCAAAACAATAATATAATGTCATAAAAGGTACATATTTTTCTTTTATTTCTCATTATTTTGCATTGCATCAAGGTTTTTATGATACTAAATAATGGTTCATTTCTGTTTGCAGTGGCTCTGGATTGCAGCATTACTAGTTTGACCATCTTCATAAAACACAACACTCCTATTCATGTAGGTTTTAAGAAATTTAGAGAGATACCAATTTCTTTGTTTTTAATTACTCTGCATACCGACAGCAGGCATATTAAATGTTTCACATACAGGGATCAGCACATCCATCCTAAACCTGATCTTTCATAATGGTGTCCAGAACCCTAAGAGAGTCATCATCAAACTGATGACATGAATATGGCTGAAGTGAAGTTTTGTTTAAGTTGTTAAACCTCATTCAGTTTGTCAAACCAGTGGCAACAAAACGATTCTGTATATGCCACAGTGTTAAAATTGTTTAACAGCTTTTCATAGGTCATTTGTTTTGATTTATTTTACCTTGTAAATTAATCTTATGGTTAATATTTTTATTTACAATTAATATTAAAGGAGTTAATGTTTATTATTTATTTTATATCCAATAAATAATCCACTACTAATTAACTTTTAGCTTATTATTACACACCTGTGGATTTATTAAGTCAATTATCATAACTATTGCATTATGAATTGTGTTAATTATTGCTTGTGTTATTTTGTAAATAAAAACTATTAAAAATGCTTTAATGATACTTAAATGTCTTTTATATGGTTATTTCATTTTCTTAGTATTATAGTATATGAACTATTCAATTTGCATTTCCATTATATTTTCTTCTGGTAATAAAAAAAATAAAAATACAATTAAAAACGATTTTTTTTTTTTTTTTTTTACCGGTTGCAATTAAAGAACCCCTTAAAAGTTCTATATAGAACCTTTTCACCTGGCTCAAAGTACCATTTAGGATGCAGTCTTGTCTTCATGTTACAGTTTAAACTGAGCACGAGAGTTGTGTGTGCTACAGCTGCAGTGAGAAATGAGACGGGCGGTCAGACTACCAGGCAGCATGAGCATAAGCACTATATGCTCATAAGCAATATGTTGAAAGCACTATAAGCCTATTTAACAACACAATCTTATACAATAAAGGATTTTAACATAAATTACTGTAATGAAAAACTCACTCATTGACGTAAAAAATACATCCTAATACAAGTTGCCACACAATACTTCCCTCATGTAAACTAGATTTCATGACAAACTAATGTATAATTGAGTTAAATTACCCATTCTCGATAAAACTCTGATTATTTATATCTGTCATCCCAGGAAAAATTAAAAGTAGTAATCCAGAAATCACTTTATTTTGGGTATAGTCACACATTACAAACAGTACAGATGTGATTAAAACACACACACACACACACACACACACACACACACACACACACACACACACACACACACACACACACACACACACACACACACACACACACATGTTGTGTTTCCATGTTTTATGGGGACTTTCCATAGACATAATGGTTTTTATACTGTACAAACTTTATATTCTATCCCCTAAACCTAACCCAACCCCTAAACCTAACCCTCACAGAAAACTTTCTGCATTTTTAAATTTTCAAAAAACATAATTTAGTATGATTTATAAGCTGTTTTCCTCATGGGGACCGACAAAATGTCCCCACAAGGTCAAAAATTTCGGGTTTTACTATCCTTATGGGGACATTTGGTCCCCACAAAGTGATAAATACATGCTCACACATACACACACACACACACACACACACACACACACACACACACACACACACCACATTGGCGACTTACACTAACACACAACTACACACACACACTTACCACATTCCCACACAAGCACTAGCAGCACAAGTGATACGACTTCCTCTTTTATACTTTGTTGGTTTTATATTATTTCTGTTTAGGGACTTTTAAAATTAGCTCAATCCTCTGAGTAGCATGCTAGCAGCTTGTTGTTTACAATGGCAGCAGTGGACTCTCCTTTCTCAATGCTTTGTGCATCATAGGATTTTGACCAATCACAGGCTGCAGCACCTCCCTATATGCCACCAAGTACCTACTCCAGAGTAGGAGCAAAAAATCCCCCAAAAACTACTCAGAGGAACTATAGTTCCTTAGGTGTGAAAGCGATGAAAAAAAGTCCTGGGTGAAAGTACTTAAAATGGGCTTTAGTACTGCAAGTGGGAAAGGGCCTAATGAAGCGAGCAATGGAACCTTTTCCTCTAAGAGTGCAGAGATGACATAGGAATAGTATTCATTAGCAAATTATCTATATAATCAACACATTTCTGATGATGAACTTTTGAGTGAGATCATATACATTGGCAAGATAATTTGTCCTGCCGACATTGATGAGTTGACTTGTCTAAAACAAGCTGACTTACACACATTGATCCACTAACGTCATCACCACAGAGCAAGAACTTAATGGAAATGTTTAACCAAAAATTTTAATTCTATCATTATTTACTCACTGTTAAGTCCCTCCAAACTCATTTGACTCTCTTTTTTTCCCTAGGAACACCAAAGTAAAAGTCTTCACACAGCTTTTACACTGATTAGCCACAACATTAAAATCACCTGCCTAATATTTTACAGATTGGTTATCTGAGTTACCGTGGACTTAGTCAGTTCAAACCAGTCATGTCATTCTCTGTTGGCCTCTCTCATCAACAAGGCATTTCCATCTGCAGAACTGGTGCTCACTGGATGCTTTTTGTTTTTGAAACCATTCTGAGTAAATTCTAGAGACTGTTGTGCGTGAGAATCCCAGGAGATCAGCAATTACAGAAATACTCAAACCAGCCCGTCTGGCACCAACAATCATCCATGCGATTATCTACTCAGCCAATTGTGTGGCAGCAGTGCAGTTCATAAAATCATGAAGATATGGTTCAGGAGCTTCAGAATGGGGAAAAAAACGTGATCTCAGTGATTTGGACCATGGCGTGATTGTTGGTAACAGATGGGCTGGTTTGAGTGTTTCTGTAACTGCTTATATCCTGGGATTTTCACGTACTCCTGACAAGTAATCACAAAAAACATTCCCTGTATATTAAATGTCAGAATAATAGTAGATAGTATTATTTCTTTCTTTCATCACATTCCCAGTGGATCAGAAGTTTACATATCCTTTGTTAGTATTTGGTAGCATCATCTTTATATTGTTTAACTTGTGTCAAACTTTATGGGTAGCCTTCCACAAGCTTCTCACAATAAGTTGCTGGAATCTTGGCCCATTCCTCCAGACAGAACTGTTGTAACTGAGTCAGGTTTGTAGGCCTCCTTGCTCGCACATGGTTTTTCAGTACTGCCCACAAATTTTCTGTCGGATTGAGGTCTTTGAGGTGGCCACTCCAGTACCTTGACTTTGTTGTCCTTAAGCCATTTTGCCACAACTTTGGAGGTATGTTTGCGGTCATTGTCCATTTGGAAGACCCTTTTGCGACTGAGCTTTAACTTCCTGGCTGATGTCTTGAGATGCTGCTTCAATATATCCAGATAATTTTCCTTCCTCATGATGTCATCTATTTTGTGAAGTGCACCAGTACCTCCTGCAGCAAAGCACCCCCACAACATGATGCTGCCACCCCCATGCTTCACAGTTGTGATGGTGTTCTTCGGCTTGCAAGCCTCACCCTTTTTCCTCCAAACATAACGATGGTCATTATGGACAAACAAAACTTTCTCCAAAAAGATCTTTGTACCCATGTGAACTTTCAAACAGTAGTCTGGCTTTTTAATGGTAGTTTTGGAGCAGTGGCTTCTTCCTTGCTGAGCATTCATTCAGGTTATGTCGATATAGGACTAATTTTACTGTGGATATAGATACTTGTCTACCTGTTTTCTCCAGCATCTTCACAAGGTCCTTTGTTGTTGTTGTGGGATTGATTTGCACTTTTTGCACCAAACTACGTTAATCTCTAGTAGACAGAATGCATCTCCTTCCTGAGCGGTATGATGGCTGCGTGGTCCCATGGTGTTTATACTTGCGTACTATTGTTTGTACAGATGAATGTGGTGCCTTCAGGTGTTTGGAAATTGCTCCCAAGGATGAACCAGATTGTGGAGGTCCAAAATTTAAAAGGTTTTGGCAGATTTCTTTTGATTTTCCCATGATGAGGCACAGAGTTTGAATACCTTAAAATACATCCACAAGTACATCTCCAATTGACTCAAATTAGCCTATCAGAAGCGAATTGGCAAATTACCTGCTGAAATAAAAAGCTGCTTAAAGGCACAGTTAACTTAGTGTATGTAAACTTCTGACCCATTGGAATTGTGATATAGTCTATTAAAATTGAAACAATCTGTCTGTAAACAATTGTTGTAAAAATTACTTGTGTAACGCACAAAGCAGATGTCCTAAACGACTTGCCAAATCTATAGTGTGCTAATATGAAATCTGTTGAGTGGTAAAAAATGAGTTTTAATGACTTCAACCTAAGTGTATGAAAATGTCTGACTTCAAGTGTATATATTATATGCATATCTATCTATCTACACATATACATATACTGAGGGCCAAAAGTACAGATGTTGCTGTTTCGGAAGGAAATTGGCACTTTAATTCACCAAAGTAGCATTCACCTGATCACAAAGTATAGTCATTATAGGACATTAGGGTTGTGCCGATGGATGATATCATCGTCCATCGTGATGGCTGACCAACATCACGATGTAGAGCCACCATCGTGATGCCACACCCCCTTTTGCGAGTCTTGCTAGTGTGACTCACTAATCCTAGTCTCTTCTATAGTTAACCTAAAAACTTTACAGGGATTGCTCTGTAAATTAAATTGAGAATATAACTAATGCATATATGCTATTTTAAATACTGTAGTATATGCCAGAGACGTGACGTGTTAGTCTGTGAAAATACCGTGTCAGGCAGGCTACACAAATATTGATCTTGACATTGTTAGCTTCTTGTCTTTTTTTTACATGTCTTACACTGTACATTTAGATTACAATATTTTATGTTGTAGGCTACAAGAAAATAGCCTTTATTAATTAATTATTAGTAGTTGTAGTATCTCAGAAAATCTTGCTCATTGTCACATAGCTCTTGTATACACTGAAGCGGCAGTTTAAGATAAACCCAGACCAGCGAACGTCAAATAACTTTTGTCTGGTTAATACTTTTAAAGAAAAATTTCCTTGGCCATAAATCCATAATGTCAAATCAAATGAAAGAAACAAGGTGAATATGAATAACACACATTTATTAAAACATAGAAGAACAACAAATAAAGAACAAGAAAACGGGAACAACACTCAGACTCGGCATTAACATTTCACTTATAATTAGCAGCACAATTAACTTCAGCACAGGCTACAAACTAAATTATATTATTGAAATATTGTAAAGTGGTCATATGAACTACACAAATGAATGTTTAAAAAATAATATGCAAAATCGAATAGCTCCGCAACGGATGGCGAAAAATGCGTAAAGAAGTCTAATATCTTTCACCATAGACCATGTTTAAATTTCGATGTTTCTGGCCAGAAATACCAACATATTCACTTTATCTGGTTTTAATAAGCTGCGGATTGGAGTAACTACACTACCCGCTGTGCTGAAGACCCGCTCTGATGGAGTACTGGTAGCACATATGCACAGATATTTCCGTGCTAATCTTGCCATCAACGGAAACCTTTTGTCGTTCGTTTTCCACCAAGTCAGCGGGTCCTCTTCCCCATCAGTGGCCATTTCCTGCAGGTACATGGTCATTTCTGCCTCGACCTTTTGCTCATCAGTGAGTAAAATAACGAAATTATAGTTTTTAAGTGGAAAATAGTATTTATGTAAAGAGATATATTAAAATAAAAAGTGCACAACTCTTCTTAAGTGAAAGCTAAAAAAAAAAATGCTTCACGTGTCGTGCAACCTACTGATAAAGCGCCGACGAGTCATTAGTTGGGTTAGTAAAATAACAAAATTATAATTTTTCATATAATTTTTGAAAATTATATGAAATTATATAATCCCCCCGCCCCACCCCACCCCACCGACGATATCATTGTCCATCGCGATGTTTTACAGTCAACATCGTCAACTGCCAATTTAGGGGACATCGCCCAACACTATAGGACTTTACTGATGTAAAAAATCAGCACCATCACTATTTGAAAAAGTCCTTTTTGATCAAATCTAGACAGGCCCCATTTCCTGCACCTTATCCTTGAGTAATCATGCTAAATTGCTAACTTTGTACTAGAAAATCACTTGCCATTATATCAAACACAGCTGAGATCTACTTGGTTCATTAAATTGTCTTTGTGTTTGTTTTTGAGTTGCCACAGTATGCAATAGACTGGCATGTCTTTAGGTCAATATTAGGTCAAAAATGGCAAAAAAAGAAAGAAAAGAAACCGCATTCTCTACAAACTCATCAGTCAATCACTGTTTGAGGAAAGAAGGCTATACGATGCTTGAAATTGTAAACCGAAAATGTCATACAAAGGTGTACACTACAGTCTTTAAAGACAAAGGACAACTGGCTCTAACAAGGACAGAAAGAGATGTGGGAGGCCAGATGTACAACTAAACAAGAAGATTAGTACATCAGAGACTCTAGTTTGAGAAATAGACACCTCACATGTCCTCAGCTGACAGCTTTATTGAATTCTACCTGCTCAATACCAGTTTCATGTGCAACAGTAAAGAGAAGACTCAGGGGTGTAGGCCTTATGGGAAGAAATGCAAAGAAAAAACACTTTTGAAATGGAAAAACAAAAAGAAAAGGTTAGAGTGGGCAACAAACAAAGACATTGGACAAGAGATAATTGGAAAAGTGTTGTATGGATCTTAAACCCATTGAGCTTTTGTGGGATCAGCTTGACTATAAGTTGCGTGAGAAGTATCCGACAAGAAAGTCATTGCTGCACGTGGATGATTTTTTGATTATAACTCTTTGAAGTAGTTTAAGAAGTTCTGATTTATCTTTTTTTTAAACTGTAATAGTAATTTTTCACGTTATCAATGTCCTGATTATACATTGTGATCAGTTGAATGCCACTTTGGTGAATGAAAGTACCAATTACTTTCCATAAGAGCAAAATCTGTACATTATTCACAACCTTTGGCAACCAGTATATACAGGATTGTGCAAAAGTCTTAGTCACATAAGATATTTCACAAAAACATTTATCTTAAGATTATTATTTATATCTTCAGCTTTAGTGTGTCAATAGGAAATACAAATGTTAGACTCACAAACATTGCTTTTGCAAATAGAAAAGAACAGGGAGCCCTGCAACAGATGTCATGGCCCTCACAAAGCCCCCCACTGAACATTGTGTCAGTCTGAGATTACATAAAGCTACAGAAGCAATTAAGACATCCTAAATAGACAGAAGAACTGTGGCAAATTCTCCAAGAATCTTGGAACATCCTTTCTGCCAATAACCAAGAAAAACTGTGTCCAGGTGTGCCTCGGAGAATTGGTGCTGTTTTAAAGGCAAAGGTAATGTGGAATGTGCCTCTGGGCTGTCAAGGTCAAAACAGGAAAAATAATACCATAAAACCGCAGTAAAACGAATCAATATGACACGTGAACTGACTGGAGTCACTATTCACTTTGTGAATATTAAAAATATCTCCTTTTGTTATCCGCAGTACACAGAAAGTCAAGGGTTTGGAGCAACATGATGGTGTGAAAATAAATAATGACAGAATCTTTTATTTTTGGGCAAACAATTAATTTAAATGATGGACAACTTTGACCAATGACAGTTATGTAAAATTTGATTGACAGCAGATAGGACAATTGATAATAGAAAAACTAACAAACAAATAAAACTGCAACAACCAAATCAACCAATTTTGGAATATCATATATAAATAACTGCTTTCCATTTTGTCAAATGTTATCAATTACTATACTGAATATTGTACAATTGTACTAACAATATATTTAAATTACTCTTTTAATTATAAAACTGGGTCTTTTTAATGTATTTATCTATGTTTAGACATTTATAATTGACCACATAATCAACAATTGTTTATTGTGATTTAACAATTTCTCAAATGATTACTGAGTGGTACAAATGGGTCCACACAGATATTACGCATTATTAGCATTACACGTTTGTCTATTCAATATCTAGCACTTCAGTAGAATATTCTCCAACGATCATATGCATAATAGTGGAGACCTGTTTTGAGTGCAGACAGAAGAATTAGCATTTGAGGTCCCTGTCAAGGCAATTTGTGATGAGTGGGGAAAAAGTGCAACCACAACATGGCAGTAAGAACACACTGTTCTAAAGAAATTCTCTCCAGCTACGAAGATTTCTGCTAAGTGTAAGTATTTGTGTGATTTTAGACATTTTAAACCATCAGCATTCCAACCTGATTAATATAATTGAGAGAGATTTATCGTATTTAGCTGTTCTGCTCATGACGTCAATTTGTAGGCCAACCCTTGGAAGGCTAATTCGTCATGGTTTCCCTTGGGAATTTCTAATGGGTTTTTAGAACAGCGGTTTTTGCTTTATGAGTAAAATAAGATCTGATGTTAACAATACTTGAAGAGACTTCTGTGTTTTGTTCTACAACATTAATTACACACATTCATACATTAAATTGCATGTCAGTGTCCCATTAATTACTTGTCATTTGTCTAGTATGTATGCTAGATTTCATGCTTGACGATTAACATTTAATTGAAAGGATAAACATTGCAGTCTTTATGTACAACTCATTAGCAACTAAAGCGTGGTTAACACTGTATGATTTTGGCTACAATTTGCTGTCTGAGACAAATATCGTGCAACAAAAATTATTTCTCTTGCCATACAGCAAAATCATCAGTCTTTGATTGCTTAGTGTGACTTGTTCACTGACGACCGATTAACTGCCTTCCCATTGAATCTTGGCTTCCTCCTTGGCTCTTACACTGACAAGATGTGATGAAACACCCAGTCAGCACTGTTAATCAGGGAAATTGGGAAAAAAGTCTTGGGTATGATGTGTATCATAAAGTCTGACATAATGTCCCACTGTGTGCCATGGCTTTTACCCACAGATCATATTGTAAGGTCTGACATGCAGCAATCATGAAGGACCTTTTTTTTTTTTTTAGGACTATAAACTGACCATACACATTGCGCTATTGGTGATAGAAACTAAAGTACAATTCAACCTCTCTCTCACTATATACTATTAGGAACATCTGTATACCTACTTAATCATGTGATTAATCAGCAAATCATGTGGCAGCAGTGCAAGGCATAAAACCATGCAGATATGGGTCCTGACCCAGCCTAAGTTAATGAACAAATCAACCATCAGAATGGGGAAAATGTATTCTCAGTGATTCTGATCGTGGCATGATTGTTGGTGCCAGATGGGCTGGTTTGAGTATTTCTGTTACTGCTGATCTCCTGGGATTTTCACACACAGCAGTCTCTATAGTTTACTCAAAATGTTGCCAAAACTAAAAACCTCCAGTGAGTGGCAGTTCTGCAGACGGAAATGCCTTGTTGATGAGAGAGGTTAACCGAGAATTGGTTCAGATGGGCTACAGTAACTCAGATAACCACTCTGTTCATTTGTAGAGAGCAGAATAGCATCTCAGAACTACAACAGTAGAAGACCACGTCGGGCACTTTATTAGGTCAATAGTGTTCCTAATATAGTGCTCAGTGAGTGTATCTTTGATCAAAGTAATTTCCGCAATAATCAGTCCTGCATTTTCCATTGCTCATATGTGGTTCTTCCACTTTTTAGGAGAGCAGACATGTTTCCTCTTTGTAGATTTGAAATGTCAGCCCCTATTCAGGTTTGATTAACCTCAACAACAGTACCTCAGAATTTGGGGAGATAAACAACACAACAACAGAGTAGAATGAAACAACAACAGCAAATATATAGCTCAGCAAAAGATGCAACAAAACAAACAGATCTGAGACTTGAAACACAGCTCTTCCTTGGCAGCAGTGAAGTTGTGGTTGCTATGGCAGTGGCTTCCAGAATGGGCCAGCATGTGAGATAGAAGTTGATTAGTTTAGGAAACAGGGGGTAGAAGTGTTATATTAACACACACACACACTCCTATGGGCATGAACAGGCACACACACAAATAACAGGTACAGACATAAATAAAGACACACAAACTCACCTAGGGCTATCAGTCAATAATTAGACTCTGTAGCTCATGATATAAACCAGTTCCTGAATCTCCGCAGGCAGAAACACTGCGCCAGTATTCCGTGGCCTGATGCACACTGTGTGGAGCAAACAGGCCCTGGCTCAGTGCTCCCAATCAGGATTTAAGCATCTGAGGATGTGACCATCCGTTTGAGGACTTCACGCCAATCCCCATTTTCTCCCTCAATCTGTCAATTTTAATTATTATTCCTCCTTTAGGGCATGACTTCACAATACAGCTCCCTTCATTTCCCATTCTTTGTCAATAAAGACAAACAACATAATTCATTTGAAGGATAAAAGCAATTGCCAACATTGTGGACACAGTGTACAGATATAATCATGCGATTCACGTTTCTAAGCAAGCAATAGTGCTAGCCACAACTGAGGCAATTTTTAGGAAAAATAACCTGATAATCTTTGGAATTAGAAGGTTAGACTTCATCCCAAATGTTCTGCATGCTCTAAGCTATTCAAATCCATCAGTGACTTGCTATAAATAAGCACATTCCACAGTTTGCTCTCAATTACCCTCAACACATAAACAGTTTCATAGGCTGTTGTTTACCACTGAATAATGCGAACCAACAGCTTGTGGCAAACTGGAACTACTGACAGCAATCTTAAGTTTTTTTTTTAAACCCCCAAAAGACTGAAGATTGCACTCAAGAATTCTATTAAACAATTGGCTGATTAATCCTCTTAAAGTGAAATCAAACATCTGATGGTGTCGGCATATATAAATACTCATTTGCATGATTCAAGTTCAGTAAAAGAATACATTATGTGAACTGACAGAAAATAAATCAGCGGCATATTTTTTTCTAGTGTGCATTGTGTAAGCAGAGGTTTGAGAAGAACAGTCTTCCCTTGATGTCAGAAAACTCCAACTAATAAACTTTTTACAATTCTTAAAATTGAAGTGTACATTTTCTGTGATACTAGCACCACCAAACATAATTGCAAAAATATAGATGGTTTAAAAACAGGTTTCCTAAACACTCTGTTATTGGTCATAGAAAAGATAGCGGTAACACTTTAAGTTTCTATTTGGTTATGTTTGTTATGTTAATATATAAAAATGCAATAATTAATTGCTAGCTCATGTTAGTCGATAATGCATTTACTACTGTTAATATACAATCACTGAACAATTAGGAACACCTGTACACCAACTTATTTATGCAATTATCTTATCAGCCAATTGTGTGGCAGCAGTGCAAAGCATAAAACCATGTAGATACAGGTCAGGAGCTTCAGTTAATGTTCACATCAACCATCAGAATGATAAAAATAAAATAAAAATGACCTCAGTGATTGACCGTGGCATGATTGTTGGTGCCAGATGGGCTAGTTTGAGTATTTCTGTAACTGCTGATCTCCTGGGATTTTCACGCACAACATACTCTAGAATTTACTAGAATTTAGAATGGTGCCAAAAACAAAAACAAAACATCCAGTGAACAGCAGTTCTGCAGATGGAAATGCCTTGTTGATGAGAGAGGTCAACAGAGAATGGCCAGACTGGTTCAAGCTGACAGAAAGGCTATGGTAACTCCGATGACTCTCTGTACAATTGTAGTGAGCAGAATAGCATCACAGAGTGCACAACATGTCAAAACCTGTGGTAGATGGGCTACAACAGCAGACAACCACGTCTGGCACTTTATTAGGACTATAGTGTTTCTAATATAGTGCTCAGTGAGTGTATATGTTTTATTATAAAAATAAATAAGTATATGTTGCAATTAACATTAAACAAGATGAATAAATGCTGTAAAAGTAGGGATGTTATTTTTATTGATTGTGTGGCCCTGAAAGATTGTGAAATGAGTCTACTGATCCACTCTTTATGAAACCTAATGGCCAAATAAAAAGAACATTAAAATCGCTGCAATATTTACAATATTGCTTAATTTTTTATCATCAGCAACATCACCGTGATTATATTGTGAATATTTGATATATCGCCCAGCCCTTTGTACAAGCACCGTTTATTGTTAGTTCATGTTAACAAATGATTTAAATAACTTTAACAAATGACATTTTTTTGTAAAGTGTTACCAAGATTGAATTGTCCCAAACTCACGCCATTGGTCAAGCAAATGTTGCTAAGTCGGATTGGTTGGGATGCTTTTATCTACGAATGGCTTACCTATAAATGTAATAGGAGAAATTATGCAAAACAATTATACCAATTTAACTATGACAACATATCCTTTCATCCGTCCATCCACTCATCCAGCTATCCATTTAGCAATTAAACTGTTTGCTACACAAACTGAGCCCCATCTGTTCTTTAAAATCAACCTGTTTTAATCATTTAAATAGAATTTTGGAAAATGTACAAACACAAGCCCACTATTGGGACTATGGAGTTGCACTAAACATTATAATTCAATTAATTAATGTTATGTTTCTCTTTTGTTAGCCAAGGAGGTCATTCTCCAGAGAAAAAACATTGACAGAATTAGGCAGAAAAAGATTAATAGTTATTCAATATATACATTTTTCTCTGCAAGCTGCTCTGGAAAACACAGTACAGACAAATAAACACACAAAAAACAACAACACAGAACATGGCAGAATGACACACTCTCATCCCCAAAGCAACAAGAGGTGAGGACAAAGAGCATGGCCAAGCAAGCCAGTAATCCCTGGATGAACTACAACTCACTCCTTCACACCCAAAGACAAAGACATGAAATGCAAGCGAGAGACTAGTTAAGCAATTCATATAAGCACATACTAACTCACAAAGGGTTGCACAGTAAAATGAGATTACATTCACCCAGTGCCAAACAGAGGAAATAAGCCAGATTTCAGAATAATAGAGCCAGAGACGTGGGAACATAAAAATGTTTATGTGTAAAATGTAAATCGTGTTTTCTGCCAGTGTGGGTACATGCGTGTTTTTTACCTCTCTGTTTGGCCAGCAGGCTTTCAGAATTGCCTGACTCCTGAAGAACAGTAGTAGGTGGATGTCCTGATCGCTGAGGCTGAAAGAATGTTCTAGAATCTGCAGCACATCAATTCTGGGTCGTACCGGTTTAGTGTCGTCTCCACAAAAAGATCGCAGCCATGCCAGCATGTCCTCAGATGTCACCAAATTCCTGCTAAAACATGAATGTAAAACAGCCTTAAAATCACATAAAATCAGTAAATGTATGGAAACATTAAAGGTACCACTGAATATTTTGGTATACTGTTTGGCTAGATGATCCATAATGTGTCCATGGACTTTATATCACCAACATCAAGATTTTAGGTTAAAATATATATGAATGTATAAGGGAAAGTGTACATTTTAGGCTGTTTAAAAGGTCTCCATTTAGTTTTAGTTTTACACAAATCAGAAACCTTTTCACCATTTTTGTAAATGCCCCTGCAGTGTGACAATTTATCAAAAGAATAAATATGCCATAGTCCCTCAATTAATATGAGGTCATAAAAGCTTGTGCATAAAAATGATAAAACAATTAGCAAAATGCTGTTCAAAATAGTTTTATATTGAGTTTTGCATACCACACTGCTGGACATGTCAACTACCCATGTTCACAAAGTCCATATTACAGTACCTGTATAATTTAATACAATAATAGTAACAATTTGTTTTTAACGTTTAAAAAAAAAAAAAAAAAAAAAAAAAGCGTTTTAAGTGTTTTACTCAGTACAGTATTTACCCGAATACTGTTTAAAACATTTCGCCCCATTAGAATCAGCTGTAAAGTAGCCATGTGTAGCACGCATGCTATGCATTTTTTTAATGTATTGTAAATTGGTGTCTTTTACCATATTGCAAAAAAAAAACACCTAATACCTGGGGCAAAATCTTGTAAAATAGTATGGATTAAGTTGTACGGACTACTTTAATGGTTTGTTAATGAGTCACTTGGTAAAGATTCTGCACAAATGCTCTTATTGTGAAGAAAAAATAAACGGCTTAGAGTAAATAATAACAGAATTGTATTTTTTAGGTGAACTATGCCTTTAATTATAGCAGTGGTATGGTATTATAATGCCCACTAAACAGTACCATATGGCCATATGACTTTTTACATGACATACCGGAGGTCAAACGGGCGGCATTCGGCATCAGTAATGGTAAAAGGGGACAATGCAACAAAGGACACACTCACCCGCTCTGCACATTAGTGTGCACTGCTTCTACAATTCCTTCCCGTATCTTCAAGGGTTCTGCATAATCTTTCAAAGCGTCCTTGTCACCACTGAAAACAAAAACACACACACATTCACGAACAAAACTTGAGTTTTGGTTCAATGTCTTGAGGCTCCAAACTTAGTGTGTGTGTGAACGAGAGAGAGCGAGAGAGAGCGAGAGAGAGAGAGAGAGTGTTCATGCGTGTGTGTGTATGTGTACACCAAATGAAAGGATTTTCACAGTGAGCTATCTTAACGTCCTTCTGAAAATCTCTAGCTGCAGGGCTCCTTCCTCCCTTCTATTCTGGACTTGCCTGTCTCCCTCAATTAAATTTGTGTTTCTTTTATGCTTCTATGCATGAGGTTGTGCCACTTAATTATGTTTCTGTTAAAGGAATAGTTCATCCAAAATTAATTATTTACTCACCCTCATGTTGTTCTGAAACAGTGTGACTTTCTTATTCGGAACACAAAAGATGTTTAACTGAATACATCAGTCCATCTTTTCAATACAATGGTAAGGGTGGTGCTTTACTTTAAAGCTGAAGTGTCTAACGTTTTTGGTGCTAGAATAAGTTATTTTGTGTGTGTGTGTGGTGGTGGTGGTGGGGGGGGGGGGGTCTTTGCCATTCTCCATGATATCACCTAAAGCTTTGTTTTGTTGTTTGCTTCAGCAATGTTCAAAGTATGTTACGCCTCTCCTTCTCTGTTTGGTTTGAAGATATTGCAAGTCAATACAACATGAGCAATGTTTCAGTAGGGATGACAGTTTTCCTTGTGCAGCTTCCAAAACATTCAAGTTTCAAAATCCTCTGTATAATACATACTATTATTTACTTCAGCTATCTCCCCGACTGTATCAAATCACAGTCTGTGTAGATGCTGTACAAAGAACCCCAGTGATTTATTTTCTCTGTTGCAGCCACTGCTGTAGCACTTAATTAGCAGAGCGCTGGTTGGGACACATTTTTTCTGCTTTGCCCTTGTTGTAATCTGCACTGTAGTCCATTTTATTGCTACATCATCATTAAAATGTTCATGCAGATTTAAATTCAAAATAATTAGTTTGACATTCCTTTTTGTACTCTGGTAATAAGTTTAAAGACTTTACTTTAAAATCCAACATTAATTAAATCTTCCAACGTCACAATGATTTTACACCGTGACCTAAAATATTCCACATACAGCCCTAGATTTTCTGAGGAAAATCTGAGTGTTGTTTGACAATGCAAAACTCCCCACCATGGTGGTAGGGAGTTGTGGGTGGCAGAGGTGTATAGCAACATAGTAAACAAAAATAAAAAGCTACTAAAAGGGGTAGTTCACCCAAAAATGAAAATGTTCTCATAATTTACTCACCCTCATGCCATCCTAGATGTGTATAACCTTTTTCTTCTGCTGGACACAAATTAAGCTTTTTAGAAGACTATCTCAGCTCTGTCAGTCCACACAATAAAAGTATATGTTGGCCAGAATTTTGAAGGTTCAAAAAGAAAACAAAAGCAGCATAAAATTTATCCATAAGACTTAAATTGTTAAATGTATATATTCATAAGCTATATGATATGTGTGGGTGAGAAACAGATTAAAATGTAAGTAATTTTTTACTATAAATTCTCTTTTCTGCCCAGTAGGTAGCGATATGCCAAAAAAAAAAATTGCCAAAAACAAAAGAATAATAATGTGAAAGAGAAAGTGGAGATTAATGGTAAAAAGGGAGACTTTTATGTAGCCTTTACATGTTTTTTGGACTTTCAAAGTTCTGGCCACCATTCACTTGCATTGTATGGACCTAGAAGGCTGAGACATTTTTCTAACTATCTTCGTTTTTGTTCAGCAGAAGAAAGTCACACATCTGGGATGGCATGAGTATGAGTAAAAGATAAGATAATTTAAATTTTTTGGTGAACTTTCCTTTTAAGTACATTTTTATTCAAGTATAAATATTTCTGTTGGCTTTCACATTTATTTCACAACATTTTGAAAGAGAAAAAATTATATTTTACTCCAATATATTTCTCCAGATTCTTTTATTATTTCTGTGACTGAAAACCGTAAAAAATAACACAGCTGCAAATGTAAACTCCATGCAGCTCTGTGATAGTGGCATCCAATTTGCAAATCAAACACTTAAGTCAAATCTTTTGGTCAATTTGATTCTTTTGAATCAGTCAATATGATTCAAAGACAGTCTGAATGATTTGTTTGTGAATCAGAAAATCTGAATCAAAATCACAAGGTGAGCGTGTGCCAGACAACGTGTGTCTCCACAGAGTAATGTAAACAGAAAAGACTGTTTATGTAAGTGTTTTGGGTATACACTGGCAGCCAAAAATTTGGAATAATGTACAGATGTTGCAGTTTCGGAAGGAAACTGGCACTTTAATTCACCAAAGCAGCATTCAACTGATCACAAAGTATAGTCATTATAGGACATTACTAATGTAAAAAACAGCTCCATCACTATTTGAAAAAGTCCTTTTTGATCAAATCTAGAGAGGCCCCATTTCCAGCAGCCATCACTCCTGCACCTTATCCTTGAGTAATCATGCTAAATTGCTAATTTGATCCTAGAAAATAACTTGCCATTAAATCAAACACAGTTGAAAGTGAATGAAGCTCAACAATGTCTTTGTGTTTGTTTTTTGAGTTGCCACAGTATGCAATAGACTGGCATGTCTTAAGGTCAATATTAGGTCAAAAATGGCAAAAAAAGAAACTGTTTTCTATAGAAACTCGTCAGTCAATCATTGTTTTGAGGAAAGAAGGCTATATAATGTTTGAAACTGAAAACCAAAGATTGCATACAAAGGTGTACACTACAGTTTTCAAAGACAAAGGAAAACTGGCAGAAAGAGATGTGGGAGGCCAGATGTACAACTAAACAAGAAGATTAGTACATCAGAGTCTCTAGTTTGAGAAATAGACACCTCACATGTCCTCAGCTGACAGCTTTATTGAATTCTACCCACTCAACACCAGTTTCATGTGCAACAGTAAAGAGAAGACTCGGGGGTAATGGAAAAATAGCAACGAATAAGCCACTTTTGAAACATAAAACCAAAATGAAAAGGTTAGAGTGGGCAAAGAATCACAGACATTGGACAACAGATAACTGGAAAAGAGTGTTATGGATCTTAACCCCATTGAGCTTTTGTGGGATCAGCTAGACTGTAAGGTGTGTGAGAAGTGCCCGACAAGTCAGCCACATCTATGACCACATCTATGGCAAGTGCTACAGGACGTGTGGTGAAATGTCACCCGAGCATCTAGACAATCTGACAGATATAATGCCAAGGATCTGCAAAGCTGTCATTGCTGCACATTGAGGATTTTTTTTTATTATAACTCTTTGAAGTTGTTTAATATGTTCTGAAATTTTCACTGGCCCCAACACAAAAATGACAAATAGCTGTTTTTATCATAATGGCTGTAAAAAAAAATATGTTCAAAGATAAATATTTTGTACATATCATATTTATTTATTTTTTAATTGTATTAGTAATTTTTCAAGTTTTTAATGTCCTAACTATACATTAGGACCAGTTGAATGCCACTTTTTTCTCATAAGAGCAAAATCTGTACATAATTTCAAACTTTTTGCCACCACTGTAAATTAATTAATTTGAGGCATTTTGGCTAAAACATTATGAACATTCTGAAATGAGTTGCCATGGATATAATTTACTGTAATGTATGCGTTTTACTTGTACTTTTTATATTTAAGACAATATAATATCAGTTACTTTAATACTTTTAAGAATTAAAAGTATTTTTTCTCTATCAATTTACATGAAGGTATTTTTACTTTTACATGAGTATGACATTTGGGTACTTATGCAACACTGGTGGGTGGTAGCAAGGGCATTGCTATGTGATTGCTAAGGTGTTCTCAAGGTTTCTAGGTATATCTAGTATGTTCTGGCTGGTTGCTTTCTAGCTCAAAAGAGCCCATTCCCAAGTATTTTTGATATTCCCAAATGTTTTGATATAGACCTTATTCACAACAGCGCTATCTTTGATTTTTGATGGGAATGACAATGATGCAATAGGGATAGAAGTGCAGACACTTCAATGGGTTGTAAAGTTGTTTAAAGTGTTTTTGATCATTCCACTGATGACACTTTGAAACATATCTTTCAAAGACATTTCATTAGACAAAAAACTCCCGGAGTTGAGGAAAATTCAATGTAATCTAGGAGCTTTTTGATAGTTTTATTGTTCTCAAGTCCAATCGGTTATAAAAGTAATAGCACACCTCTCTTCAATGGTAAAATTTGCGTTATCATACCTGTCTGTTGCACAAACGATTTAGATAGTCTTCAACATTAAATGTTTCTGCTGAAGAATCATTTGAAAAGACTTAAAAGTCTTTTTCACAGTCTAGAATGTTGAACAAATAGACACATGCACTAAAATGACTTATGCATGTACACATATCTTTTTGAATGACACTTACAAAAATGACTGTGGTTGCATTGTGGTACGGTGATAGCATCAACAGAATGATACATTGATGTACATTATGGTACTATTTGATCACCATAGACATAAGCATGGTACTATAAGGTAGTTCAAGGACATTACCCTATATTGCATTTATAGTTTAGCTAGTTAAACCAATAAAGCAATTTCTTGAATTTTGGCATCATCAATATTACTGCAGTGCTCCTTTAGCTCCAAATCAAAGATCCGGCAATACTCCTGTAACATGGAGAACATAATGCTTCAGAAGCTCAACTGGTACAGCATAGCACAAGCAATGGCAAGGTTACAGATTTGATTCCCTGGGAAAGCATATACTGTACAATATGATGAATGTTAAATTTTAAGTTGTTTTGGATGGAAGTGTCCACTAAATGCATAAGGGTAAAGCAAAAGTACCCTTAAAACCTTGCTTTGGATATATTTTTTTTTTCCAATGACCAATCACCTAACCAAACATGTAAGACCCAATAAAGTCTGGGAAATGACACAAGGCAGATTGGAACTCTGGTGGCCCTTATAAGTGCAACTGCCACCCACATTTCAAATGCATTTAAGCAATATTCTGGATTCCCACTCTTTTTGACCAAATCAAGGCATTTGTGATGACTGGATACATATTTTTTAAAATGACTTTGATTCTGACCATAAACCGTTTTCTACTACTTAATTGAAAATAACTTACTCAAAGGAACAATTCCAATATTGTCGTGAATATTGTCCTGAAAAATATTCACTTATTTTTATTCTTGTTATTGTATTGTTTGTGCACTGGAAGCTTCTGCCACCACGTCAAATTCCTTGTATGTGATTCTGATTCACTGACTAATCAGACAGCAAAATGGCTTGCAAGCAAGTTTTACTCAACCCAAGAGCAATATCTAGGCCTTTAAATATTTTAGAGCAGAGATAAACTGGTAAAAATGCATTCATTACAGACATTTCAATGACTTATGAGATATTATTACTTTCCATGACTTTTCCAGGCCTGGAAAACAAAACTTTAAAATTCTCAGATATTTCCAGGCTTTCTCTGACCATGGGGACCCTGAATATTCCTGTTGAATATTTCCTTCAATCATATAATACATAATCCAAAAGTTTCATTTTAATTGAAGAACACTGTGATACTAAATTATTATAATTTAATCTAGAAATGTCAACCATTGACAGCTTTTACATCTGCAGGTTTCAAATTTCCTTAAAAATTCAGGCCACAAACAAATCAAGAAGAGTTAAGAATGCAGTTTTATGAAATAAACTTTCCTCAATAGTTTAACAATTAGCAATACCCAAGATATCATATTGTTAATGTTTAATTTTCCCACCTCTACAAATCAGCAATTAGCGGCAGAAGACAGAAGACATGTATTAGGGTTTAAGCAATTACCCAGAATGTGAATCACTCCAGCGGGGAGAATGGGAGAGAGGGGGAGGAATGGTTCACATAAAAGCTTGCGTTTCTAACAGTGTTATCAATCTTTTTTTTCTTTCTTTATTTTATCCCCTTTTCTCCCAGTTTGGAATGCACAACTTGCCATGTGCCCCATTGAGAGTGAGAACCCCTAATCATGACCATAAGGAGGTTACACCATGTGACCCTACCCTCCCTAGCTACCGGGCCAATTTATTTGCATAGGAGACTTGGCTGGAGTCACTCAGCATGCCCTGGATTCAAACTCACGACTCCAGGGGTGGTAGTCAGCATCAATACTCGCTGAGCTACCCAGGCCCCCAGTGTACACAATCTTAATTTTTCTGACTATCATTTTCTCTAATTCTTTACTAATCCCCCTTGATTACATATCGAATTTAAGCATCTGATCAACCCACACTAGAGCACATCTTGCAACTTCTGTCGTTGTTTATTCACCCTCATGTCATTCTAAACCCATATCCTCTTTTTTTCTTTTGTTTTGTATTTTTTGTCTTTTTCCTTTAGAACACAAAAGGAAAATTTTGATGCATCTTCTTGCAGCTTTTTTCAATAAAAGGACAGTTCATACCAATCACGACTAATTGCAAAAAAAAAAAAAAAAGAACAAGACACCATAAAACCACCATTCTTCTGAGGCATTCATCAACTTTAAGAGAAATAGACTGAAATTTAAGTAATTATTTACTGATAATCTTTCGTTACACAAACTGTTCACTCAAAAACTGTTGTAACCAGATCATTGAGTCAGTGAGTCATCAATGAAAAATGTATTCTGATTTATGAGTCATAGGTGAGTCACTACACCACCACAAGGACCTAGAGTGCATTGGGCATTCTAAATTGGGGAGAAAAAGGTAAAGAAAAAAATCATCTATACCTCATTGTGTGGAACTGTATTGGAGAATTGTTTTTTGTCTAAAGAAACACAAACCTCTAAATACACAACCCAGGATATTAATAGTAATAATAATTACTATACACTGTGTCCATTCTCAACGCATGTTACTAGCGAATCGATCTATCAAGCATCTACATCTGAGATGGGGTTTGTGTGGAGTGCCTAGATATTGCACACCATGAGCCCTATGCATGCTGTGAGTGTGTGACAGAGCAGTGCTCATGCCTTTTGTAATACGCAGCACATGAAAACTATATATGTATTTATAAAACAGCTTTTTCATGATTTACAGAACAATTGTGTGTCTTCAAGAGACTTTAAATCAAATGAACAAGTTATATGGACTACTTTGATGGAGCTTTTATGGTTTTGTTATGTCATATTGTGCATGACAGCAATGACCATTAATAACACATTGGTAACAGAACCAATACCAATCCAGGTATCAGATAGGTGCTTCCCTACTTTTAAAATGCTTCTTTGTCTTTTTGGAACTTTACAGTTGCTGTGTGATGATTATTCAAGAAATCTACATTTGTGCTCCATGGAAAAAATAACAGCATACAGATTTGGAATGAGTTGGAATTTGAGGTGTATGAGTGTATAATGACAGAATTTTTGGGTGAGCTATTCCTTTCAATCGAAAACTTTCCTGGAGTTCAGAATTTCTATTATTATTAAGAACACAGTGTTTTAGGAGCCAGCCAGCAGGGGAAGGTTTTGACCTCCTAAAAGCAGATGAAAGATAAGAAAAAGAGACAAAGTGAAATGTAAAAAAAAGAGAGCAAATGCCGGGGCAGAGGCCAAAGCTGTGTTTAACTCAATCAAGCAAAAACACATCCAGCCTGACATAGGTTAATAGACAGAAAGGCTGTGAAGACAGACAGAGAGAGAGAGAGACAAAGAGAGAAAGGGAAGGAGAAATCATCACAGGAAACGAGCTAGAGCATAAAACACAGAGTAAAAATGAGGGTGATATTAAGAAAAAGACATTGGCAAAGAGAAACAGGCAGAACTGTAGCTCATAGTACCTAAGAGCAGTTATGATTCGCTCTACTGCATCCTGTACTATGCTCTTCGGCGACAGGTTGCTCATTCCCACGGCGACCGAGAGCAGCTGCTCAATTTGTTCAAGAGGCTGTCCATCCATGGCCATTGTGATGGCCAGATGGTGTACCTTAGATTGCTGTGACCTGGACAGGTCATAAATGTGACTATACTTCTGCATGCGCTCCTAAAACATGGAGAGTAGAAAAAAGAGAAGAATAAAAAAGACATAAACACTAACTCAGGGTGGGAACACATTATTCTCTATTTCTTTCCCATCCTCTGGCAATAATCAATGAGCAATATGTGCTGAGACAAAAACAAACAGCTGTTTTGTAGCCCTAAATGTCTGCAGAGAAATTTAGAACAATACAGGAGAAGACAAATGAGAAACAAGATTATTATTGTTCAAGAAAATGATTACGAAGACAAAAATAAGCAGCAAAAATTTATTTTTATTAACTAAAATATAAACGTTGTATGCAAAAGATATAAATATAATATAAAAAACTAAAATAATATTTTGTATATAAATACATAAAACAAAATGTTTCATGTTTTCAATCAACATAAAATACTATGCAGGGCTCAATGCCAATCATTTTTTCTACTGGCCTTAATGGGCCAGTGCTTCAGATTTTTACTGGCCCTGCCAAAGTTTTCACTGGGCCCAACACAAAAATGACAAATAGCTGTTTTTACCATAATGGCTGTAAAAAAAATATGTTCAAAGATAAATATTTTTTACATATCTTATGTTTTTAATATAATATCCCCCAGGGTCCTGTGTAGCTCAGCGTGTAAAGACACTGACTACCACGCCTAGAGTCGCGAGTTCGAATCAAGGGCGTGCTAAGTGACTTCAGCCAGGTCTCCTAAGCAACCAAATTGGCCCGGTTGCTAAGGAAGGGAGAGTCACATGGGGTAACCTCCTTGTGGTCACTATAATGTGTGGTTCTTGCTCTCAGTGGGGCGTGTGGTGAGTTGTGTGTGGATGCCGTGGAGAATAGTGTGGGCCTCCACACGCTCTGCGTCCCCGCAGTAACGTGCTCAACAGGCCACGTGATAAGATGCGCGGATTGATGGTTTCAGATGCGGAGGCAACTTAGAATTGTCCTCAACCACCCAGATTGAGGCGATACAATATACCACCACTTAGAGCGCACTGGGAATTGGGCATCCCAAATTTGGGAGAAAAAGGAGAGAAAAAAAATACAATGTCCCCCAAAATTGAATTACATTTCTAATTAGCAAGATATGATTTATGCCTTATGTAATCCCATATATGCACTTTACAGATATAAATTCATAAATACATCATATTCAATTCAGCCGTCCTGAGATTTACACATGTGTTTTTAAGCCAAGAGTTCTGTGGAGAAAATGATGGGTTTTTGGTCACCCGTTTAGTCATGCTGTCATGCAACTTTTGCCCATGTGTAGTTTTTTCACAAGAAGGATCAAAGTTTATTCACTGAGTTAAAGATTTGATTATTGGCTGGGAGAACAGACTTGCTACTAAATCGGTTGTGATGTCTAATATACAGTACGTAGATATTAGGCCTGATCTGTGAATTAACAATGTGTATATCACGTGAAATCAGACAACCCAAACGAGACCGACACTGACTGATATACAAAGAACAAAAACAAAAATACCCGTTTGGTCCAGAAATTAGAGATGTAACAGGTGTTTTCTGCGGATGATATGAAGTAGACTGTTTCAAATATTCATCTTCACCCTGCAGCTGAACAGCTCTTATAATAATAGCCTAATAGCCATAGTGATTGTGCTTCTTTTCATATCAAACGCCATTATCATGACGAATTAATGTTTACGTTTTGAAATATTACCTAATTAAATATATACTTCCATTTTGGATATTGAGCAGCTTGTGATTTCCAGACACGTGTATAACTGGGGTTTAACAAAGTTTATTACGTCTCATTCGGCGCTTCATCTCTGAAGGCGAATTAATGACTTTGTTCGCTCCATGTCATTTTTGTGCTCTCTCGCTAGTTGTTTGCTTGCACTAATGTTATAAATGCAGACAGTTCTAGTAACTGGCATGAATCTTTCTCACACCAAGCCCCGGGCCATCAGGCAGTCCTTATTGTCAAGCCCTGCTATGATTTTATTAATCTCCAAAGCCTGACAAATTTAAATAAAACTAGTAATTTCCAAAGATACAAATTAAATGACTATTTTGAACAACTATTTAACTAAAATAAAAACTGGTGTTTGCAAAAGACTGAAAACTAAACTAAAACTATACATTTGCACTAATATACAAACAATACATTTAAATTAATGTTAGATAATATGATTTAATTATTTTCCAAAGCATAATATTAGACTGCTGGCATAAACTAAAGAAAAAAAAGACACTAAAACTAGTAGATTTCCAAAGTTAAAAATAAGATTAATATTATGAACAGCTATTTTACTCTTAAACAATTATTTATGAAACTTTCAAACTAGGAGTGAAATTTTTTTTAACTAAAATAAAAAAAGGTGATTGCAAAAGATTAAAAATTAAACTGAAACTATAAATTTGCACTAATTTTCACATTTCCAATCAACCTTACCAAAGTATGATTTATTAAATCTTTAAAGACTATTGGCGTACAAAAAAGAAAAAACATACAAAAACTGGTAATTTTCCAAAGATACAAATTATATTACTCTTATGAATAATTAAATTTGAATTAAAACTAACAACTTCACTCAAATTCAAAATACAAAACAATAAAACATTTAAACTAGTGACATTTTCTTAAGCATAATAACCCTGGTATGAAACTGGTGAGAATGGTTGAAAACTGAGGCTCATCTTTTTCACTTACATAAACACACACATTCAACGCAATTTCCCAGATTGTGTACATCCTGATGGGAGCATGTTGTGACACGGTGAAGGTCTGCTGGTAATGAGATACGTCAGTTTCTGTCACAAAAGTGTATGCTGTAGAAATAAATCCATATATTTCCATATACAAATGGCTCGATGGATGTGTATTAAGAAACCACAGGCTGACATGCTCACTGCTACTATCGTGCAGACAAGACACCAGCTACAAACCTGCCAATCAATCAGACCAAATGTCACACAAGACTGGAAAGTGAGAAATTGTGAATCAGGAAGGGAGAAAAGGAGCAAGAAAATGAGAATGAGAGAGAGTGAACTCTGAGTGGAGAGATGTACACTTGTAAATTGATATCTAAGGCCCTGTTAACACCTGGTATTAAGATCGGTCTCAGGTAATCCAATCACAAGTGGACAATGCAAAATACAGAAGTAAACAGGTTTGTGATCGCTCAAACCAAATTCGGGAGTCGTTAGAAATGCACGTGATGCAAATTACATGCATGTTAATACAGTACCAGGTGTAAATGCTGATCTGTCACGGCTGACCATTTTTAATTGGATCACCCGAGATGGATGTTAATACCGGGTCCCTTAAGATCGCATAAATGTGCATGAGATCATATTTCTTAGTGTATAAGATTATAAAAAAAGAAAATTTGTGAATAACCTTTCTTAAAGTGTGTATTTGTATGGGAGATTACCTCTTTGCTTCTCTTGAGTGACAAAGGGAATGCATGGCTCAGAGTCTCAAGATGAGCAAGAGACTGTTGCAGATGAGTGAGGGCGGGGTGAAAGTTGGAGATGGAGTTTTCACTTCTGTCATCATTGCTCTTTTTCTTACTCTTGTCACTAATGCTTTTCAGAGCCTTCTGTGCATGCTTGGTAATCTCCAGTCTGGCCTCTACAGACATCTAAACACAAAAGACAAGAATACACATTAAATCACTTAAAAAAAATTAAAACTACATAATGATTCAGCTTATAAAAAAAAAGAACCTTTATACAGAACACCACCTACACCATATGTAACTAAACATGAAACACAATTGTTATAGCAAAAAGAGCTGTGTGTATGTTTCATTTCCATGTTTACATTTACTTCCATGCATTTGGCAGATGCTTTTATTCAAAGTCATTTAAAGTGCATTAAAGGTATACATTTTATTCGGTATGTGTACTCCCTGGTAATCAAATCCATGACCTTAGTGTTGCAAGTGCCATGTTCTACCAGTTGAACAATAGGAACTGTATGTGTATTGCCAACCCATGACTCTTTCTTGTCTAACACAGCGGCTTAATTTCTATTTATGCTGCTTGTACATTAAACACACACACACAGGCGCGCACACACACACACACACACACACACACACACCTACAAAACACCCTAAATGAGCTTCTGTAATCAAAAGGCAAACTGCTAATGTTTGTTGGCCCCTGGAGCATTCAAATGATGTCATTGTAATGATTGTTATGTTGAAATAACGTTGTAATAATTAGAGCAGTACAAAGCAAGTTACAAACACTCAATCCCATAAACACTCCCACTCTCGCCATTGAATTAAGAGCTGCATTGATTTGGTACTCCAGGATTCCACAGGGAGTAAAAACCAATGACATGTGCCATGCCTCTGCTATAGATTATGTGCAAAGAGTGAGTAAATACAGTTAATATGCGTGCGTGTGTGTGTGTGTGATAGCAGGTGGGTGTAGGAGGGGAGTGTTGGAGGTAAACCATGGATGTGTAAGATGTATCCAGGGATGTGGGGTATACAGAAATGTGTTCATGCTGAGATTTATCTAGATGAGAAATGAGATGAGAGCAGATGATATGACATTGTTACAAGTGGGGATTATAATACTGAGATGTTCAGGAAACACAGGTTACCTCTGATATGCAAGATTTGAATCTGCGTTCAAGCAAGCCAGGCTCGGGCACAGGAGGTAATGCTATGCTGTGAAATCTAAGGTTGTGTGGGCCCATTCTGGGGGATGTCATTTCTATGGATGACTACAGATTATTTTTACTGATAAGTATCATGTAGGGTTCCTATAGCTTAACTGGTAGAGGACGGCACTAGCAACTGTAAGGTCTTGTGTAAGAATCCCAGTAAACACATATATTTCGATGCACTGTCACTCTGGATCAAAGGAATTGCCAAATGCATAAAAGCAAATGTTAAGTGACATCTCTACTTCACCACTCTTGAAAAGCACCAACCTCAAAAGATCTGCCCCTTTCTGCATTTGACTCACCTTATTAGCTGCTTCAGGGAAAAGGTGATGGCATTCAGGAAGTCAACAGCATCTAAGGGCAGCAGATGGTCAAAATATTTGGCACAGGTGTCATAGGCATGCAGGAAGTCTTGATCACTCTGGGGGGGGTCATCTTTAGCACATGCTGATCCCCTTCCCAGAAGAGTTTATGTAGCCAGGTGGTGTGGACAGCACTAGAGGTGAGCAGTTCACCTACCCTCTGGGGGATTTGAGGGGCCAGTTTGGAGACTGATAGCACATTCTGGCTGGTCAGTACTGGTACCAGAGCTTTCAGAGGATCAGAATCCTCATCTATTAGCTTCTTATAGTCCAGACCTAAGCAAATACATAATATAGTAAACTCACTAAGAGGACCAAAACATGATTCAAAACATTAAACATAATGCAACATAATGAATGGGGAACTGAGTGTTTCCCTTGTGTGCTTTGCCTCCAAGTGAGGGCAACATCCTGCATACAGTCCATTTTCACATGAGCAGGATAACTTATAAAAACTGCAGGTGCTGTGACGTCATTTTTGCATCATTGCCCGGTATGGATTCGAGCAAATGTTGACTAAGTTATGTGAATTTAGTTCTAGTAGAAACCCAACCCGGTACTGGACAAAGCACAGTGTTTTTATAACAATTATTTAGATAATTTGGTTGTATCTTATTTCCATTGTGCTGTGGCTTAATTTAGTTGTGTTGTGGCTTATTTTCTTTGTGTTTTCAGCCTTTATTTGCTTTGCTAATTTGGTTGTGTTGTGCATTAGTTGGGCACCGTATCACTACATTTTGTGATTTATTACCCTGGTATTAATAAAAAATAAATACAATTAAAAAAGTAATCTGCTGCAATGGGGTTTCAAATGCAGCTGAGGGAGTGACAGTAAATTTGATATTGAATCCATCGCTCTCTATTTCTATCTGTGGAAAGGTAAAGGTGAATGCAAAAATAATATCTGCTGTATGCATAGCCTTCCATTCACTGCTTTCCATATACAGTTAATCTCTACGTTCCAAACCGGGAAATGTGAAAAGGGTACAATTTGGTACTGTGTTGGGCTAAAATGTGCTTTGGAGTATATAAATATATCTTCTTTTTTTTTAATAATTTTTTTATCATTATTATTTTTTTAATGCATTCTTTTTACCATCACATATAAAATGTTGATTAAAATGGATAGTTATCATATTTTTGGTAGGGGCCAGGTGGGCAGCAAAGTAAGTAAAAAATCTGAACTCATGCAGGAAAAATCTTTATTTTTGAGCTATTATGAATACACTAAATGTCCCCTTCGGGACAGACTTCCTCTGTAATAATCTGAAATAAGATGTTTATTGTGGTTTCAAGCTTTTTTTTTCTCTCTCTCTCAATCAGTGTGACTAGGTGTAGACTTGGCATGCCTCCAGGATGTATCAAGTCGGACAGACACATTACACTGACATACACGGCCTCATCAGGGCATTAAATATTTAAAAACCTGCCTATGAGATTGGGTCCGTCTCTCCACAGGGGCCAGCAGGGCATTCAACACATAGACACACTCAGACAGAGACGTGGACAAGATGGTGTTATCTCCATCCCTTGGGTTGTGGCAGATGCTAAGAACAGTCTCCAGTCTACAAGACTGTGTGTGGGGGCATGCATCTGAGAGAGAAAGAGTGTGTTTTCGGTGCCTACTATGTGTGTGTTTAAAAAGGGGATGTATCAGCCGAGACAGTGTGAAAACTCTCCGAAACAGTCCTTCCAGACCTTTCACACCCTCTAACAACAGAAATACACCAGTCCGAGGTGACCAACTTTAAAAATGTTTCATATAAACAAAAGAAGAAAAAAAAAAAAGATGTCAACATGTAGTAGCTCTTCTCATTTGTTTTCAATGGCAGGACTTTACCTGCTGCAGTTTATACTCTTAAGATAATTATCTAAAAAATGGAAACTAACTTACTCTGAGTTTATGACTATGAATGAGAGGTGCCGGACGAATTAGCGGCATATTAGAAAACAGCGGTTTTCAACTGGAAAATATAGGTTCTGATAGAGTTGCGTACGGCAGAGTATAAACAATGATAAATACAGATGACAGAATTCAACTAACCATATAATTGTGTATAGTTTGGATATGAAAAAAAAAACTATAGGCCAATTAACTTTTAAACTGGAGGAAAAAACAATTCCTGTATCATTTGTTCAAAAAACAAAAAAGGCATTTAATCAAACTCTACTGTATTTTGGTGAAAATGCTTCTCCCACTTGCAAGAAGCAAGCCAATTTAGGCAAATGTCAAAATTGACAGGTAGCATGTAATTTGACTAAATTTCAATTATTTAAAATTTCATTTTGGTACTTGATATCCAATGTAAAATCAAAGACCAACTGAGAACCACTTCAAATGACCAGCATAACAAAATCCTGTGTATATTTATATGTTTGTAAAATATTGAGATAAAAATTACATTAGTGAAAACATGAAATATTATTTGTGCTAAACAGGTTCTGTAGAATACATTTAATTATCACATTAGTATGCAGTGCAACAATAATAAAGAGAGACATTTAAAGAGGTATGTAGCTAGTAATAATAATAATAATAATAAAAACTGATTCAAACCTCTTCATCTACACTGTGTGATTTAAAATAATCTCTCTTAATTTATCAGAAAAGAACAAAGATGTATTGTGTGCGGGCTAATTAACATTCCTCTACTTTCATTCACACATGCATTGCTTAGCGACCCATTTCCTGTCTCAGCTGGTGAGAGATGGGTCTGATTATATGTGAAATTTCTAGTTATGGTGTTGATTTATATGCCTGCATGCATGAGCTGATTTACTGCTTCTTTTGTGTCACCAGGTCAGCTACACATTGATCCAATCCTTCTTTATTCAACTATTTTCCAGATTGCTATTGTGTGCAAACTGTTCTGCAAAATAAGGTCAACTGTGGCTAGGGATGTAACTAACGATTATTTTGATAATCAATTAATCTAACAATTACTAGAACGTTTATTTGACTACTCTACAATTATAGCAATGATTAATCAATAGCTGTTAACCAACTACTCAGCTTGTTCCCAGACTTAAAAGGTTGTATTTAGGGTTGCAGCGGTATACCGGTTACACAGTATACCACGGTATGAAAATGTACGTTTTTCATACCATGTACATTTGCTTATCTACGGTATTGAGAATCTCACCAGCCCATGCACATATCCTTTCCTCCTTGACTGCCTGTCAGACTCGTCAGTTTGCACCACACACACATACAGCAGAGAAAATGTCAGAGAAAAGCGAGGCGAGGGTGTCTGACATAAGTGAGTGTGTGTGTGTGTGAGTTAAAGACATGTTTCTCAACTGGTGGGTCACGACCCAAAAGTGGGTCGCAGGTTTATTCAGACTGGGTCGCGGACAGCAAGGAAAGAACAATGACATGGTTCTCCCATTGAAGATATTTCACTGGCCACCCAAGTGATAGCCTATTTAGGACTGCCTAGGTAGATTTAATGATAATCTCGCAATCAGCTAAAGGCTTCTCATCTGCACTTTCGCACAAGTGTAATGGAACCAACTTGTGATCATGATCTGCTCTTCTCTCTGGAGCGCACGTGCAACAACCGGGCTTCCCTCGATATTGCGGAGCGCAGACCTCAAAACTGATGTGACCAATTTCAATTCTAGTGAGACTTTACTAGTTTAAAGTGCTACGGAGGAAGTCAAGTCGAGCCTCTCAAACAGTAGGCAGCCGTGTTGCCAATTTTCTTCACAATAAGAAATGCAGAGTGACACATAGATTATGATTCAATAAATCGCGAGCCATCACGTCATAATCTAGCTGCATTAAGCATGCGCGATCGAGGGATAAGTGTCCCCATGGCAGGACACTAATGATGAGAGAATTAGCATTTTGGGTGAACTACCCCTTTAAACACGATTGCAGTGTTTAGAGAACTGCTTAGTGAATCTGCCTCTAAATATCTTTCTTCTGATGCAACTAACCTCGGTACCTTGTTAACGTGACTTTGTTTCCAAGTTAAAGTAGAGCAGCACCAGGCAATAAGATTTCCTTGGTGAACGGACTGTGGGCATTTTGTGGGTGTGGGAGACACTTACCGATGGCAACAGCTTTGAGCTTCTTGAGCAGTTTGAGGTGTGTGAAGGGCTTCATTGCAGTGGGAGGGAAGTAGTTACCACAGCCACAGTTTTCCAGAAGGGTGAAGTAGAACAGGAGTTGGAGCTGATCAGTTCCAGCTACACTGGGGTACACATATTTAGTCATGTGAATGTAGAAGGCTACGGGATCGGTCTTAAGAGTCTCAAACAGGCCCAGAGCCTCTGTCCGGCTCTCGATGTCTTTAGTAGAGAGACTGAAGAGAGAAAGAGAATGAGTGAAATGAGAGATTGATGGAGATGAGAGACTGACAGATGAGAAGTCGTAAACAATGCCCATTACAGCTTCGATCACTCAACCTTTTTAAATTGCTAATGGAGGATCAATTTAGGAAATGCATGGCCATTTCCCCCCCAATTGTCACCCAAAACAAGACAAAGTACATTAATGTCGATCTAAATGCTGCAACTGCCCACTTGTGCGGGAGAATTAATTTTTTCTTTAATCTAAAATAACTTTCATTTACGTTTACATTTACGCATTTGGCAGACATTTTTATCCAAAGCGACTTACAGTGCATTTATTACAGGGACAATCCCCCGGAGCAACCTGGAGTTAAGTCCCTTGCCCAAGTACACAATTCGTCCCCTTGGAATTATAAGGTTCTATCTGCGTTCTGAGCAGTTTTGAGATATTGAGCTTTAAAGTTTTTGCATTACATATAGGAAAATTTATATGGGGAACAAGTTTCTTTCAAACATGAAAATAACAGGGACCCTATATGTATTCTAAATATACAATATCAAAATCCTCTAAAATTTGTAAATGGGGATTTTTGGAATGGGTCAAATGCAGATAGAACCTTCTAATTCTAAAAAAACACTTTTCGCTTAGAATTATAAGGTTCTATCTGCCAAAACATTATTTGAACATTAAATATAAAATTAATGTTGTAACAATGTCTCAATATGTGTTAGAAAGTAAAATGTTATCCTTTATAATGACATTTATTTCATATTTTTAGCACTTTCATGCATTTAGGACATTTCAAATTAAGCAAGGTAGGTCTAAATATTTTGTCCAGAGCAGTTAATTTTTGGTACCAATTTGGTGGGTAATTAAACACATTATTGCAGAAATTGTTACTTTAATTTTTCTTTTGTTTAGACAGAAAGCAGCTACTGTAATACATCTGAGCAGGACTTTATTCCACCTAAAGTGGGCCAGGTAAAATGGCTTTCTCTCTAGACATCAGTATGGCTGAAATAACATGGTAACGTTTATTGTTGTAATTAAGACCCCATGAATTCAATTGTTGACTATTTGACCTTTAAGGCTTAATATTGTAAAAATTAAGACATTTTAAGACTTTAAAAACTGCAAGAAAACAGACATGATTCAGCAAATTAATTCATTAAGTTTAATAATCATTGAAAAATTATACACTGACTATATCAAAAAATCACAAACTCATTTTTTAAAACACAGAACTATAATACTCCCTGTGACTCATTTTTTAAAACACAGACTTATAATACTCTCTATCTGCTAGTGCCATGAATTTAAACATGGACTTAATGTCACTCATCTTCGCCTCTGAGATGATGCTCTGTTTGGGGAGTACCCTTGGTTTGGGTAAAATGGATGTAGGTGCCAGGCTTCTCATGTGTTTGCTTGGTCCTCTTATGTCTACTTTAACTCTTGGCTCTGCATGTGATTTTGTGTAATGAAGAGTATATGGACACTGATCAAACACAAGCTGTGACACTTCAAAAAATGGAACCTGTTTGTACTGAAACAGCTTGGAACATGCCTGAAAGTCATAGAAATCTATTCTCTTCATCTGTATGATTTCATATGGGTTGTTCCTGTTCACCTTCAATAAGATGCGCAAGAAAGACAGTGGTGAATAGAATTCAGACACTGCCATTGCCTTTTCAATATGGCTGTGCATATTGTCTACCTCCTGCACTGCGGAGTGGCCTGGAGTAGAGTATTTCATTGTCGATCTTGAGGTTTCTTAAAAATTTTGCATTGCGTGCCATTATCCTCTCAGATATTTTGTTTCTGCGATCTTTTCTGTATTCAAGGAAAAAGCCGGCGACACGACATATAAAGTTGATCCTGATTGGTCCTCTTCTGTTCATTCGAAGTGCTGATTGGCTAACGCAGATAGAACCGTATAGAGCCAAGTTAGAGTTCGACTTTGTAGATAGAACCTTTTTGTTTTTTCAATAAAAAGTCCCAGAATGTACACAACTTAAAAAAAAAACATCACATAATGTAAATAAGTTGTCACAGAATAAGAATATGTGAATAACTCAATTTTGACAAAAATGTCAGATAGAATTCCAAGGGGACGAATTGTGGTGGCTGTGGGGATCAAACCAGCGACCTTCTGATTAACAGTTATGTGCTTTAGCCCTCTACACCACCACCACACTTCAAAACCACCACTTCAAACTACTTAGTCCATTAAACTTAATTCACTCTGGTTTGACCACTCCATCCCATGACAAACTGAAAATTTAAATTTTAAGTAGTGAATAATAGTCTATGGCAAGCATTTACCTACCCACTGTAAATCGGATGTCAGGTTGGGATTATATGGGTGTCATGTTTTATGTTAGAGCTGCCCTGATTTCCATAATTTATCTCCACAGTGACTTCATAAGCAGGCTTGTGGGCTGGCCCTCCACCTCACTCTAATTGAATGGCTTTTCAGTAAAGATAAACAGCTTTATGCGCCACAGAAATATCTTATAACAATTTTGATGCATGGAAATGTTTTATAGGGCTGGGTTATCAATAAATTACTATGTGAACCTTCAATGACTGCCAAGTCCATTTATTTTGCAAGTCTATATATGAGGGTGTATGTGTGAGAGAGGAAGAGAGATAGAAAGGGACGGAATCAGAAACAGTGAAAAAGGCAACGCAAGCTTGCTGACTTGCAAACAGGTCAAGAAACAGAACATACAGTGTGATGCAACCTAATGAAGCACACAGGTCTAGGTGGCACAACATTTGAGTTGGTAAACATGGTGCGTGCATGTGATTATTGTGTTAGAGTTAATCATATTCACAGTTAATCCAACATTACCACTAAATGAGGGAGCTGCAGGCTGCATGTGGCCATTTGGACCAAGCCCAAAACCTATCCATTGTCTACAGAGTGCAATCTCTGTGGACCTAAACTCATTTTTAATGGATACGGCTATACCGGCTGGAGGCATAATGTCCTCAGGCCAGAAAGAGAGACAGAGAAAGAGTGTGTGTATGTGAGGGAGACAAAGAAACAGAAGCCTAAACAGGGACAGAAACAGGTAGAAGAAACAGAGGCAGAGGTTGAAGCTGAAGCAAACGAATAGGCTGAAACATATTGACAGAGACATATTGCAAAAGTTCTGTCAGATCTAGGCCCTGACCATTAATAGTCTCGGGCAGCAAGGCCTTTGTCTATAATGGCAAAAGTTCTGAGGCTCTTTAGACCTTATTCACAGTAGCGCCATCTTTGATTTTTGAGGGGAATGAAAATGAGTCTGTGAGGGATAGACTCATAGTGTCTTCAATGGTATGCACTGTTTAAAGCTATCAAATAGCTCCTAGATAACATCTAAGTCATGTTGTCTGGAGGTTTTTTGTCTACTGAAATTTCTTGGCAAGGAGTGATCCGAAAACACTAAGTGAAGAGTCTATCCCTTACACCAGGGTTTTTCAACCATTTGCACACTGCGACCCACTTTTTTTAAATGCCAGTCATCAATGATCCACCATGGGGTTTTGCGGAAAAAATGTATAGGTACTTAATTAATCTACATATGTTTATATGCTTTTAGTATAGCGGCATAATATCTACAGCCCAGTATGTGTAGCTTTGGTGCTGCTGGTTGAAGTTTTCAGACAATCTCTTGAACCGTATGATCTTGAATGATTTTGCTGTGACACCATCAGACCAGTTTAAAACTACATTATGTAAATTTTGTAACTTGTATGTAACTAATAAAACTGCATACGTCTTGTGGAAGAGCATTGTTTTGGTTGTGCTTTGGCTCTGCGGATGTATGTGATTCGAGGCACCGGTGTACACATGGATACAGGACATGGAAAAATAAATAATGAAATGAATGTTTTGAAAGAAAATACGTTACAAAAGTAAGGCAACGTTCGTTAACATAAGACATAAAGATTACTAGTCTGATAAGGTCAAACGTTGTTAAGTTTTAATAACTGCAGGAAATTCTGGCCAAATAGACCATGGTAGTAACTAATTTATAGATTGTCATTATTACCAACCAGCGGTCAACATAATTTCAAGACTCACATGTCCTTGGCAAGCCTAGGACTAAAGGATTTATTTATATAAAGGGCATGCAAGGCTAAGTAAAGAGACCTTGTCCAAAAAGATCAATTCGTAGCATTGATGGATTATTGTGATTGGACAGCTAATAATTAATGTCAGAGAAATGCAGCCTTTTACTTACAGTAGTTTATGTAAACCTGGAGATAATAACATGATTCAACAATAGAGGTCACTGTTCCCCCAAACATTGCAAAAGTACAGTTCTATCCTAATTGGTCATTTGTACTCATGACAGAAAAGATCTCGCGACCCAGCAGACAATGATCCGTGACCCACTTTTGGGTTGCAACCCATGGTTGAGAAACCCTGCCTTACAGCCTCGTTAGCATTCCTGTCAAAAATCAAAGATGGTGCTGCTGTGAATAAGGTCTACAACAGCTTTAACTGGCCAAGAACCACACACTTAAACAGGAAGAACCATCGAAATTACACGAAATGTAACATAATGAATCACAGTCGGTTTTGTCATTATTTGCCGAATGGGGGTGGGTGTATCTGAGATATACTATTGCAAAATGAAAGACTGTCGTGGGGAAAATGTTCTTTTTTAATGTTGAGAACCATGGAAAAATTTAGTAAAAATGAGGAAAGTGTCAAAATACAGCACAAAAAACCTTGAAACAGTCTTACACAGATTAGTGTGGACTGGCCATCTATTTCTGTGTGCTTCTACTCACAGAACTTCCCTCAAACCAGCAAAACAGTTTAGGACTAACTTGAGAAAGGCTGATATTACATTAAGCCTTATAATACAAAACAATTCAGAAAAGATCCAGATGTCAGGGAAAAAGATCCAATTTCACCCTGGATATAATTACAATTTAACTAGCCACAAACTATGCATATTTTAGGTTGAAAATCAGTGCAATGGAAACCTCAGCTTGGCCATGAATGAAGTGAAAAAGAAAGCAATGTGATTTCTATGCAATCAAAATATCTATCCAATTTGGAACAGCAATTAGAATTTGGCTGAATATATTCCAGTCAGTTATAGATCCTAGTGCATCATGTGTTAGTAAAGCATGGATCCTCATGTGAATCAGGAATTTGACACATTTTACAAAAGCCTGATTAAAGCTCTGCATTCAGGGTTTTGTGTGAGTATCTCCGTATTCAGAAAATAACCAATAGAAACATCTAAATATTAATGACCCAAACAATCTTTTTCAAGCCCTTAAAACACCTGAAGGAAACATTGAAAAAAGCCCTCTCATTCAGCTGCTCCTGAGGCTCCTCACACAGACAAATATGACTAATACAACTACCAATAATCAGCCTCAGGACACAGACGTGATTATCCACACCCTTAGCCCTAAGAAAATTAACAATCCACTAAAAGAAAATGACCTTACTTACTGGACAGAAACAATGCAAACAACTACAATGGTATTTGGTCCAAAATAGTAAAAAATAGCAAAATAGCATACTTGATCTCAGTGAGAGACAATGCATTGAGAACAAAAAATTACAAGGTTGAAAAACAGATGTACAAAAAGCTGGCAGTCAAGAGATTGCAAAGTTTGCTTGCACCTTAGCCAAGGAGTGCTAGAGACAGAACAGCACTTCATTACCATCTGTCCTTCTAACCATGCAAAACTTATACAAAGAAATCAATCCAAAATTTTACAAAATGTGTCTTAAATTCAGAAAATTGGAGAATAATACACAATTTTAGCACCTTTTAGATGAAAAAAAGATTTGAATTGAGGCAAAGGCTAAAAGGAGCAACTATTTCTATGCAGCTCAAATAAAGACAGAAATTGTCCTTCATACGTGGCTAAACATGAACTAATTTATAAAATACTTAAATTCAGAAAGCAACAGATGAGCTCAAATATGACTAGGTTGAAGCTATAAATTTAATTATACAAGACTAATCCAAGTTGTAGTAATAAATCTGAAAATCCACAAACAGGCCAGATGCTTAAAGGGATATTTCAGCAAAAAAAAATATTCTCTCGTCTCATCATTTACTCAACCTCATGCCATCCAGTATGTGTGACCTTTTTTCTTCTGCAGAACACAAATGAAGATTTTTAGAAGAATATCTCAGCATACTTGAATTGTATGGATCTACAGATCTATATTCTTCTAAAAATATTCTTGTATGTGTTTTGCCAAAGAAAGCAAGTCATACACATCTGGGATGGCATGAGGATGAGTAAATGATGAGAGAATTTACAGGTTTGGGTGAACTTTTCCTTTTAAAACCTAAAATGAATGGTCAAAAAACAATTTAAAAAGAAGCATTTCAGATGCTAATAAGCATGGAAGGATTCTCACTTATACTAAATATGCTAAGTCACATGACTGCATGTCAGAGAGAGAGAGAGAGAGAGAGAGAGAGAGAGAGAGAGAGAGAGATACCCCTTATTATACATATTGAAAAATGATCCCTCAAATTTTGGACACACCTAAATTCAAGTTCCCCTAACACATTGCAACATGAAGCCCTTAAAACCCAAGAGCTGAAGCCTAAAACCAGTCCCCTTTGTCAGCTGGCTCTGAAACTCACAAACCCACTGTCACGATTCCCTTGTTGTCTGCCCTGGGTTTCACTTGTCATTGTTAAATGTACTACACTTCCCAGAATCCACCTGCCATCACCACTGCCATTTTGTTCATTGTTCTCACCTGTGTCTAATTCAGTCATCACTCCCTGGTTATTTAAGCCCTGCTTTTTGTTCACTCCTTGTGGTTTGTTGTATGTTGTAGCGTGGTATGTGTCCTCCTGCCCTATTGTTTTAGTTTATGTTTTGTTTCCCCATTGTGGGCTTTCCTTTGTGTTTTGCCTGTATTCTAATCAGTAAAGAAACCTGCATTTAGATCCTCTCTCCTCGCTGCCTCATTCGTAACAGAACGAACCACCGACAATGGATCTAGCAGCGTTCCTCAGAGAGCTGACAGAGGCAGACTTATCAGTGCGGGAGTTCACCCACTTATTCTCCAGCGTGGCCAGTTACTCCGGCTGGAACGACGAGGTCCTGAAGGTAGCGTACCGGTTCGGCTTACCAAAACATCGATGGTGGGAGTTACCGGAGACCGGAGACTACACCTGGCGGGAGTATGTGGGACTCATCTTGGAGGAATTCGCTGCCGGGGAGCCACCTCTCCTGATTCCGGCTCCCGCCTCTGGGCTTTCCACGCCTTCCACGGTCAGCGAGCCAGAGCCGACGCCCTCCACGGTCAGTGAGCCAGCGCCTGTAGCCTCAGACGTCAGTGAGCCAGCGCCTGTAGCCTCAGATGTTCCTGAGCCAGCGCCTGTAGCCTCAGACTTTCCTGAGCCAGCGCTTGTAGCCTCGACCGCCCAAGAGCCAACGCCTCCCGAGATTCCTAGAGCTCCGCCTTCCGAGCCTTCCAGAGCTCCGCCTTCCGAGCCTTCCAGAGCTCCGCCTTCCGAGCCTTCCAGAGCTCCGCCTTCCGAGCCTCCCGAGCTTTCCAGAGCGCCGCCTTCCGAGCCTCCCGAGCTTTCCAGAGCGCCGCCTCCCGAGCTTTCCAGGGCTCCGCCTCCCGAGCTTTCCAGGGCTCCGCCTCTCAAGCCTTCCAGGGCTTCGCTTCTGGAGCGTCCTACGGCGCCACCTCCCTCGGCTCCACCTCCAGAACCTTCCAGACCTCCGCCTCTAGAGCCTCCTACGGCACCACCTCCATCGGCTCCGCCTCTAGAGCCTCCTACGGCGCCGCCTCCCTCGGCTCTGCCGCCTGAGCCTCCTACGGCTCCGCCTTGTCCTTGTCCTGTGGCCAGCTCTCAGGCCACCTGACCCAGTCCCCGTCTTGTGCTCCCCTTGGACTGTCTGTCTGCCCCTTGTGCCCCCGTGGACTGCTCGCCTGCCCTCTGTGCCCCCTTGGACTGTCTGTCTGCCCCTTGTGCCCCCGTGGACTGCTCTCCTGCCCTTTGTGCCCCCTTGGACTTCCTGTCTGCCCCTTGTGCTCCCTTGGTCTGTCTGTCTGCCCCTTGTGCCCCCTTGGACTGTCTGTCTGCCCCTTGTGCCCCCGTGGACTGCTCTCCTGCCCTTTGTGCCCCCTTGGACTTCCTGTCTGCCCCTTGTGCTCCCTTGGTCTGTCTGTTTGCCCCTTGTGCTCCTCTGGTCTGTCTGTTTGCCCCCCTCAGAGAAAAAAATTTTTTTCATTTATTTTTTCTCTGAGGAGCGTCTGGAAGCCGCTCCTTTGAGGGGGGGCTATGTCACGATTCCCTTGTTGTCTGCCCTGGGTTTCACTTGACATTGTTAAATGTACTACACTTCCCAGAATCCACCTGCAATCACCACTGCCATTTTGTTCATTGTTCTCACCTGTGTCTAATTCAGTCATCACTCCCTGGTTATTTAAGCCCTGCTTTTTGTTCACTCCTTGTGGTTTGTTGTATGTTGTAGCCTGGTATGTGTCCTCCTGCCCTATTGTTTTAGTTTATGTTTTGTTTCCCCATTGTGGGCTTTCCTTTGTGTTTTGCCTGTATTCTAATCAATAAAGAAACCTGCATTTAGATCCTCTCTCCTCGCTGCCTCATTCGTAACACCCGCTAACAACTAACAAACACCAGATTCAGACCAGCACTGCTGAACAAAACCAGATCACAATAAACCAAATCATAAAAGAGAGCAAAAATTCATATTTGGACCATTGGTAAAATGAAAGTAAAAACCAAAGCAAATTGTAACGTTATCGGGCCCTAAACAGAAAGTATATTCTGGCAGAATATCTGCACACTGAAAGAGATCCAAAACAGAGACAGATCCTCACCAAATACAGACTCAGTGATAAAAGTCTGGCCATAGAAAAAGGCAGAAACAGACAAACATGGCTTCCAAAGGAAGAAGGAGTCTGTGCTCACTGTGACACGGGTGAGGTCGAGACAGAGACAAACTTTCTCCTTCACTGTGAGAAATTTACAGAGTTGAGAGAGAGAGATACCTCCACAAACTCTCAAACCTCATGCCACAGTTTTCCAGTTTGGCAGAAACTGATCAGATGCTGGTGTTACTGGGGGAGGACCATCATGCATCAGTTGCAGCTAAATTCATTTTTGAGCTGCACACCCTCAGAAACCAATCACTGCCTTAATGTACTTCATTCACAGTACTTTTATTTTCTTATGTTCATAATGTCCTGTTAAATGCATATTCTATTTTATATTTTATATTGTATTATGTTATTATAGTTTTTATTTTATTTGATTCATTACCTTGACCTTATTTTAATTCTAACTTATTATTATTTGTCTTGTCATTATCTGTTTTGTGTATTAATGCTTTGGCAATATTGTATGTAAACAGAATCATGCCAATAAAGTACTTTTAAATTGAAAATTGAATTCAGAGAGAGAGAGAGAGAGATTTAGAGCGATTAAACCCAGTGAGATATGGAGAGAGATTGATTAGACCAAGCTTTGAACAATGATTCAGTGACATATTAACCATGCGGGGGGATCAGACACCAGTTTGAAAAAAAAAAAATTTAATATACAGAGGTTGCTTTTCTACATGATTGTAAGTCTGGCAAATCAAAAGACAGATCAACTGGAAGCCAGTCTTTGCATTCATTTAGTGTAATCTTCTGTCTGTGCGCTAGGGTCACAGGTTTCTGACATGCTGGGGACCTCACATTGAGGAAATAAAATAACAGTTGCTTGAGGACGACACCAATGTTGTTGTTTTTTACTGATGTTTGGCAGCTCATTCCTCTAAAACTGCAAAGTGAGCATAACATCTTTAATGTGTGCACTGGTAAAGTGTGTTTGTGTCTTACCCACTATCAGTAAACAGAAACTCAAGGTGAGTCATGTGCACTTCCCAAAGGGGAATGCTGTACCGCTGAGCCAAAGAGCATGAGATCTCGTACACACTCTCATTCAATGTCCTAGACAGAGAGAGAGACAGGCAAAAAGTGATGGAGTTAAGAAAAGGAACATAAAATGACAAAGGGTAAGATGAACAAGACAATGTCAATCATTCTTTAATTGAAACATTTATACATTTAAGCCCAGCATACTAAAATCTATAAACACAAACAAAAACGCAGGTAGAAATTCTGCTAAAACTGTTGTAGAAAGAACAAGACCCAGAGCAATTGCTCAGTGTCTTGATCTCTTTTGTTCTTGGACAAATCTTGGCCAAATTTGCAGGCCATTAAAGGCCAGGAGTAAACAAATTAGGGCTATGTAATGTCAACTAACTTACAATCTATAATACATATATAGCAACACATACACCATGATTCAATTCAGTGCGAATTTCAAATTGGAATGTTTGAATCTCTTGCTCGGTTCACTTCACTTTTTTACAGTACAGCAGCTCTGACGTCACTGAGAAATGCCGGATTCAGATTGTTCTTATTTAAATGACCTGCTTCTGCATTCATTGAACTGTAAGATGTGAATAAATGCACACATGAAAACAATTATACAAGAATCTAAATAAACAATACAATATTATGAGAAAAATAATTGTGATATACTGACATATCACTGCACTGGTAAAGCCCTTCGATAAATACGTAAAATTCCAGAGCCCTGATGTTCGGAAAGAATGATTGGATCTATTCTCTGGCTGCTTCTACAATTCAGATCTACACTATCTGCTGGAACATCAATTGTAGAGTCAAACTGAATCGCCAAACTTTGTTAAACCTTGGCCACTCCAACCCTGTGATTTTAGTCCTCATGTGCCTCAAAGCTAGGGCTGTGGTTTGGATCAATTATCAATCCTGATACATGACTCTCCACTAGTTTCTAGAAGAGAAACTCATTCTCATAGGACATGCAGATTAAAAGGTGTGGGAGCATCCATGTCCATCTCTTTCAACTTTGGACACAATGTTCTAAGATGATGTTCTCTGTTGTTTAAAAAAACTGAGTTTCTGTGTCAGGTCTGGACTCAATAACAGGCACTAGGCCATTTCTATAAAGAAACCAAGTAAATAGATCAACCAGCACAAATTACTGTACATCAAGTGAAGTGTTGCTTAGAATTAAAACGTCTTTACATTGGACTAGGGTGGCAATGGTATGAGATTTTCACGGTATGATAACCGTCTCAGAAAATATCATGGTTTCACGGTATACGGTATTACACAATTACTATTATCAGTGAAAACAGCTCTCCGCTGAACATCGACGGCTCCTCTGTGGAGATCGTCAAGAGCACCAAATTCCTTGGTGTTCACCTGGCGGAGAACCTCACCTGGTCCCTCAACACCAGCTCTATCACCAAGAAAGCCCAGCAGTGTTTCTACTTTCTTCGAAGGCTGAGGAAAGCACATATCCCACCCCCCATCCTCACTACATTCTATAGAGGGACTATTGAGAGCATCCTGAGAAGCTGCATCCCTGCCTGGTTTGGGACTTACACCGTTTCGGACCGCAAAGCCCTGCAGAGGATAGTGAGGACAGCTGAGAAGATCATTGGGGTCTCTCTTCCCTCCATCAAAGACATTTACAAAAAACACTGTATCCGCAAAGCAATCAGCATTGTGGATGACCCCACACACCCCTCACACAAACTCTTTACCCTCCTGCCATCTGGCAAGAGGTACCGAAGCATTCGGGCTAGAGGTCAACCGATTAATCGGCCGGCCGATTTTTTGCATTTTTTAACATAATCGGCATCGGCCAATATCCAAGTATATCAAGCCGATAATTAGGCAGGCGCATCTGTGGGCAGCCTAGTGTTGTTGTGGAACACGTGTTCGACGCACGCTGCCCCTAGAGTCATTTTCCAGCAGAGTAAGCAGACCTCATCCAGTGCCTAAGGAAGGAGCTAAGTTCCTTGGAGAAAACAGTAAGGATTAAATTTGTATAACTTCTTTATATTTAATTAAAAACTTCTGATATGTTACTGCCAACTTCAAGAAAAAACGCGACAAACACAATGATGACAAACCTTGGATATTGATAGCGTAGTTGAAGTTGCATTATCACAGCAGAAGGGTTGCTATCATGTCACAATAAGCAAGCAAGAATTTAGCAATTACAGACAGTGAATCTGAGACTTTTATTTGTTCTGTTTGTGTGTCTTATATTTGAGAGGGTTGTCACTCAATGCAGAGAAATAAGTAATAAAAATATACCAACGCACCATAGGCTATTGAAGGACTGGCTTTGTAAGCTTGGACGTTATCGGTTCTGCTGTCAGTACTGGAGAAATTAAGAAAATACATTTATTATTGCTATAAAGAGAATGTTATTTTATCTCGCCAGACATTTCTATGTATAATAATATGAAACCATTTGTCTTTGATGCAATTTAGCTATTCGCAGACAGAGAGAGAGAGAGAGATCTCTCACGCGGTGCTACAGCGAGCACAACAAGAGCCCTGCTTAATGAGTGACAGAACTAAACATTCAAACGTAGCCTGGTTTAGATCTGTGATTATTAGTCTGATTTTATTTTAGATTTCGCCTTCCAAAGATTATAAAAAGAATATTTATACATAAGCCGCATTCTGTCTAGCACAACTTCCTTCCCTTCACAGCGGTGCACTGACATTTCTCCATAAAACTCAAACTTAACGTCAGAATCAGCACGATCGGTGATTGTTGTAAAATGCAGTCTAGCTACTGCTGCTAAATTGCGGGACACATTTAATAATAAAAAGAGCGCAAGAGATACCGTTCCCAAGGCGGCGCGCACTCCGATACAGACCACAACGAGACAAGCAAAGTATAGGCTAATTTGGGTTTCATGTGCGCGTCTAAACGATCAAATATACACAAAAATATTTCAAAACGACCGGCTTGGAGATTCACTTAAACACAGTTTATGTCTTAAATGGACGTAGTTATGGAAATAGTTGGGAGAAAATATGCTGCATCAGGAGCCTATTAGATCTGAACTCGGTCTTAAAGGGGAAGCAGTCTAATAAACATGCTGACGATTGAGCCATTACTGCGAATCAAACAACAAAAGGCAAAGAGAAAATCACTTACAGCTCTTGAATGAATAACTTCTGCATTAATAAGCATTAATCTATCTATGATAAACTATGCAGTGTTATTTTACAATTGATTACTTTATTAGATTTCTTTTTAGACCACACCTGAACAGTAATGTTAGTAGACCTTCCTGAAATTAAATCACTGTGCCTATATAACGTTTATCTTTGTTTAATATATATATATATATATATATACACACAGGTGAAAATCGAAAAATTTGAATATCGTGCAAAAGTTCATTAATTTCAGTAATTCAACTTAAAAGGTGAAACTAATATATTATATAGACTCATTACAAGCAAAGTAAGATATTTCAAGCCTTTATTTGATATAATTTTGATGATTATGGCTTACAGCTTATGAAAACCCCAAATTCAGAATCTCAGAAAATTAGAATATTGTGAAAAGGTTCAGTATTGTAGGCTCAAAGTGTCACACTCTAATCAGCTAAACACCTGCAAAGGGTTCCTGAGCCTTTAAATGGTCTCTCAGTCTGGTTCAGTTGAATTCACAATCATGGGGAAGACTGCTGACCTGACAGTTGTGCAGAAAACCATCATTGACACCCTCCACAAGGAGGGAAAGCCTAAAAGGTAATTGCAAAAGAAGTTGGATGTTCTCAAAGTGCTGTATCAAAGCACATTAATAGAAAGTTAAGTGGAAGGGAAAAGTGTGGAAGAAAAAGGTGCACAAGCAGCAGGGATGACCGTAGCCTGGAGAGGATTGTCAGGAAAAGGCCATTCAAATGTGTGGAGGAGCTTCACAAGGAGTGGACTGAGGCTGGAGTTACTGCATCAAGAGCCACCACACACAGACGGGTCCTGGACATGGGCTTCAAATGTCAAACGTCTTACCTGGGCTAAAGAAAAAAAGAACTGGTCTGTTGCTCAGTGGTCCAAAGTCCTCTTTTCTGATGAGAGCAAATTTTGCATCTCATTTGGAAACCAAGGTCCCAGAGTCTGGAGGAAGAATGGAGAGGCACACAATCCAAGATGCTTGAAGTCCAGTGTGAAGTTTCCACAGTCTGTGTTGGTTTGGGGAGCCATGTCATCGGCTGGTGTTAGTCCACTGTGCTTTATTAAGTCCAGAGTCAACGCAGCCGTCTACCGGGACATTTTAGAGCACTTCATGGTTCCTTCAGCAGACAAGCTTTATGGAGATGCTGACTTCATTTTCCAGCAGGACTTGGCACCTGCCCACACTGCCAAAAGTACCAAAACCTGGTTCAATGACCATGGTATTACTGTGCTTGATTGGCCAGCAAACTCGCTTGACCTGAACCCCATATAGAATCTATGGGGCATTGCCAAGAGAAAGATGAGAGACATGAGACCAAACAATGCAGAAGAGCTGAAGGCCGCTATTGAAGCATCTTGGTCTTCCATAACACCTCAGCAGTGCCACAGGCTGATAGCATCCATGCCACGCCGCATTGAGGCAGTAATTAATGCAAAAGGGGCCCAAACCAAGTACTGAGTACATATGCATGATTATACTTTTCAGAGGGCCGACATTTCTGTATTTAAAATCCTTTTTTTATTGATTTCATGTAATATTCTAATTTTCTGAGATCCTGAATTTGGGGTTTTCATAAGCTGTAAGCCATAATCATCAAAATTATATCAAATAAAGGCTTGAAATATCTTACTTTGCTTGTAATGGGTCTATATAATATATTAGTTTCACCTTTTAAGTTGAATTACTGAAATTAATGAACTTTTGCACGATATTCTAATTTTTCGAGTTTCACCTGTATATATATATATATATATATATATATATATATATATATATATATATATATATATATATATATATATATATATATATATATACGGTATTCTTAACGGTTCTATTTGTTATATATATAACAAAAAGAACCGTTAAGAATACCGTTAAAGTACCGGATCGATAAGCAGTATCGGAAAGAGTAGTAATACCATTAAAACCTTAACGATACCCATCCCTAGTTATGCCTGTGCTTCTCTTGGATGCTCTGAATATTGGATTATGTGTCTGGATTGCCCCTTAATTAAAGCTGCATTTGGATCTCAACCTTCGTGTCTCAGAGCAGTTCGTAACACCTGATTTGTTTATTTAATATATTTGTTATACAATATTTATACAATATGTTTTCACATTATACATTTTTAATGTAAGTCTACAAGTGCAGATAGGTCAAGTGTTCAATAAATGTATTTGTTGAGAAATTTTGTCTATCTTAAGTAATTATTTGTGTTACATTTTATCTTTCAAATAAGAGGTTATAAACAAGCACATATCGGCAAAATATCGGACAAAATAAATCGGCAGCATTAATCGGCCGACCCGGATTTCAAAAGATCGGCATCGGCCTGAAAAAAAAAAACAATATCGGTCGACCTCTAATTCGGGCCCTCACGGCCAGACTGTGTAACAGCTTCTTCCTTCAAGTCATCAGATTCCTCAATACTCAGAGACTGGTTTGACACACACACACACACACACACACACACACACACACACACACACACACACGTGGCATGAGTTGCACTTTAATTACTGTCACTTTATAACTGTCTGCTACCTCAATAACTGCTATGTGCATAGAAAACTATCTCATAGTATGTTATGTTTATGTTTTAGAAACTGTCATCTTTTTGCACTACTGTGTACTGGTCGGCGCTGCACTGTCTCTCACTGTGCCTATTGTCCTGTTCATTGTCAGAAATTTCTTGTACTGTCCTGTACTTTTTGCACATGTTTGCATGTGCACTTTATATAGGTATATATAGGTATTTTATATAGGTATTTTATTTAGTTGTGTAGTCTCATGTGGTTCTGTGTTTGTCCTATGTTGTTTTTATGTAGCACCATGGTCCTGGAGGAACGTTGTCTCGTGTGTACTGTACTAACTGTATATGGTTGAAACGACAATAAAAACCACTTGACTATTTTTTTTTTTTTTGAGCAAACACTATATTATAATTGAAACTTGAAACCATTTATTTTATTGAAGTATGTGTAAAAAAAAAGTCTCCCTTTTGAAAATAAAACAAATAGAAAAAATAAGAAAGCTAACAGAATTATAATTATAATTATAATAATAAATCGAATTATAAACATGATAAAAAAAATTGCATGTAACTATAACATGTTATATAACTAAAGCATTTTAGTTTATATGTTAAATTAACTACTAAATGAAAAATAACATCAGCTGTTTGAGCTTTTAAAGTAATGTCCTGTGATTATTAACAGTTAACATATACTGCTCCTGTCTGTACCTTTAACTCAGTGGTTCTCAACTGGTTTTGCTTCAGGACAGATTTTACATTGGAAATCAAGTGGTGACCTGCCACAGATTAAACATAACCTGTATTTAATATATCCTGGGTTGCATTTTCTTTAATGTTGCATAGTTTTGTTCATGGTATTCCAGTACAAGGACATGCATCAAGTGACATTATTTTTGTTGTTAATGTCAATTTTTGTTGTTGATGTCAACTTTTGACTTTCATCACACAACAGAATAACACAGACTGCTTGACTATGATAAATGAATACTGCAAGAGTTAGATTAATATACAGGCGTGAAGGGATTTCAACGTTTCTAAACTGCACAAATAATAAATACATTTACATATTCGTCTCTGGCTTGCTTTTGCTCGCATGTCAATGATTACTCCTCCGTGTGTCAATGATGCCGAGATCTATCTATTATCACTGAGAAGGTTTACCTGCAAAATTAGTAGCACCAAACATCACAAGCAGCCTCAAGAATGAACACAGAGTAGCCGTATAACACTTTTCCTAGAGCAGAATATTGCACTACAGATCGCTAAGTTTGATCAAAGGGGAAAGCCAGATATAAATAGCGCACTCGCGTGCATGGTTGCCAGATTGCACAAAATAAGTATAACATTAGGCGGTATATTTCCAATTTGCGGAAGTATACATTTCAAACTTGGGGTGTTTCGTCTCTTATCTGGCAACCATGAGCATGGTAAATGTTTGTGGAGACACATTATGTCCCAATTCAAATTAACTGAAATATCCAATGAAAAATAAAAACGCTTTTACGATAAATGAGGCTGTAAATTGCCCATGTCTGCTTTAGCTGTTTGCGAGATTATCATTAAATCTGCCTCAGCAGTCTTAAGTAGTCTATCACTCTGGCGGCCGCCGAAATATCTTCAATGGGAGAACCATGGCATTGCTCTTTCCTTGCTGTCCGCGACCCAGTCTGAATAAACCAGTTGAGAAACACCCCTTTAACTCTCACACACACACACACACACACACACACACACACACACACACACACACACACACACACACACTTCAGTCCCCCTCGGCTCGCTTCTCTCAGACATTTTCTCCGCTGCATTTGCGTGTGTCGCAAGTTGACGAGTCTGACAGGCAGACAATGAGGAAAGGAGATGCGCATGCGCATGTGAGATTCTCTGTCCGGTTGCATTTTTTTCTCAATACCGTAGATAAGCAAATGTACATGGTATGATAACCGTCAATTTTCAAACCGTGGTATACCGTGAAACCGCTATACCGCTGCAACCCTACATTGGACACACGTCAGTTTGATTTAATAATGAACTTCTCAGGATCTTAAGCATCTTTTGATCAAAATTCTTAAGCTGAAATGAGTGCAAATTTAGATTTCGTTACAAAACCATTATTTTGATTTAGATTTGTTTTATTTAGTTAAATGGATACATTGGAAATGATAGTGAAGGAAAAGCAGCAACAAGTGACCAGCAAACCCCTCCAATACCATTAAAAATGCAAACCATGTAGATAACTCAAAGCTGGATGAGAGAATGCCTCGAGTTTGCAAAGCTGTAATCTCGTCAAAGGGTGGTTACTTTGAAGATGGCAAAATATATGTATTTCCATACTTCCTTTATCCTAATATTACTTCATAGTATTGATGACTTTACTATTATTCTAAATGTTAGATATATACAGAATGAGTAGGTGTGACCAAAATTGACCAGACAGTTAGTGTATGTCAGAATTATGAAACAAAAAATGTTTAAAAAAAAAAAGAAAAAAGTGAATCAGGACCCGTATTTATTGAGACACACCCTGCCTGTTTTAATGTAATTATTCTGGGGAATAAAATGTGGCGAACAACTCAACATTTAACACCTGCCATATCCTAGAGAGATGCAATTTGATTAAAGATAAGAATCAATAAAAGAAACAGCTTGGAAACCAAGATCAAACTAAAAGTGTATTTGTACACATAGAAACACGATACTTACTCAGCCAGGCCCAGAATAGTTTCTTTCTTGTACTGGTTGTCGTTGCTGAATCTCTGGACATCGATCCCTCGGCCAAGTCCCTGCAAAACTTGAGCCTGAGTCAAGTCTGTCAGTCTCTCGCTGTAGAGTCGCAACTGTCCAATCAGAGCCTCCAGTTCCTCATCCAACCAATCACATCCAGTGTGATCTGTCACATGCTTTGTCACTAGACGAATCAGCACTCTTGGATCAGCCTAGATGGAAACAAGATCAAATGAATACTGTTAAAAGGAATGGCCTGTAAGACTGCAACAAAAATTCTCAATTCAAACACTTACCAAAAAACCAAGCTCATGCAAAGAGAGGTCGCAATAGTTTAAGTGTGACAAACCTGCAAATTGATATGACTAGAATACTTGTGACCAATAGCATATTGAAATATCACACACACCGACCTCTTGGTTCAATACAAGGAATAAATATTTCAAAGATGCATGTTTTTATTGCTGCAGGAAAGTGAGTAGATGGTATATTTTAACATGTTGAATATATTATTTGTGATATATTATTTATTAAAAATAGAAGCCCTCAAACTTATCATATCCTGTCCGCTACAGTGTATGAAGCAATTTTGAATGCTCAAATCATAGTGTAACCACAGCTTTATAAGGTAGCTCCCAACATACACAATATAAAACCTTGCAGCTCACTTTTTTTGGAGAAAAGCTATATTGTTTCAATATTAGTATATCAATATGACTAATTACATTGAAACTGTTATGCTAAACTCTATAAGAATTTGAATAAAGTGTAATCCATAAATGGCCAGGTTAAGAGACTTGACATAAAAACAGAATATAGAACGATTATACACTAATCTATATGGAAATTATTACAACGACACACCAGGAGTGTGATAACAGACTCTGATAATGGAACACTGCGTGGGATTGCGTATCATTGAACTCCGACCATTACACAGCACATATTCTGAACTGAAAATATAATAGGTATAAGAGTGAGAGTTATAAGAAAAGGCACATGAATATATAACAGAGGTAGAAGAGTGAGAGTAATAAGAAAAGGGACATGAAAATAAAAACATTAAAAGAAATGAAGTGTAGCAAAAAAGAGATGAGTTAAAGAAGACAAAGCACAGAGCAGAATAACGGGATTAGAGAGGGAGAGATAGAAAAGACATTGGAGCGACCAAAGGACACGAGTACTGGCATCTATGGCTTGAGTGCAGGGAAAATATTATGGATGGATATGGTGTGGATTTGAACACCATATCTGCAGCAAGCTCTTTCATGCTGAAATGTCTTTATCCAACTATTCAGTTCCTTGCTCTATCATACTTTGTCTTAACAGAGTGACAGTCCAACCTCAAGCAATGCTCACCCGGTAGCTTATCTGTCAATACTCATCCATCTAGACCCTTCCTGGCATTCAAACCTGGCCTGTGCTTCATGCCCATGTAATCAGGCACATAGCGCCTGTGAGTCTGCATGTGTACTATACAATAACTAAACCCGTGGTTGATGTGCTCAGGGATTCAGGTGGGTTTTGGATAGTAATTAACATACAGTTGAAGTCAGAAGTATACGTACACTTAGGTTGAAGTCATTAAAACAATTTTTTTTATCCCCTTTTCTTGACATCATGGGAAAATAAAAATAAATCAGACAAGACCTCAGAAAAAAGTCTGGTTCATCCTTGGGAGCAATTTCCAAATACAAATGAATTCCAAATACCTGAATCTGATAGATCATTTGTGGGCAGAACTGAAAAAGCTTGTGCAAGCAATGAGGCATACAAACCTGACTTTGTTACAACAGTTCTGTCTGGAGGAATGGTCCAAAACATTTGATTCAAGTTAAGCTATTTATAGGCAATGATACCAAATACTAACAAATTGTATAGTTAACAACTGGGAATGTTATGAAATAAATAAAAGCTGATATAAATCATTCTTTTTTACTATTATTCTGATATTTCACATTCTTAAAATAAAGTTGTTATCTGTTGTGATCCTAAGACAGGGTATGTTTTCTACAAATAAATATCAGGAATTGTGAAACGATTTGGTCCCTTCATGTAGGACAGTTTATTGCAGTGTCCTAAATTCTAATGCTAGACCATTTGGACTTTTAGGATTAATATTTTGTGGCATCAAAAATCAATAGAATGTTGCGGAAAACTGGTATGTGCTTACAAATACCTATTTAAATGTAATGGCTGTGTGGGTGGGTGGAATACAGTATGTCCTTCAGATGTGCTATGTATATGTGTGTGTTTAATGTAGGCTATGATGAATGGTTGGCAGCAGTTCTCAATCTGTGTACCTAGCAGTTTGTCTGCCTCACTCTCACCCTGACAATTAAAGTTGAAGTCGTCCACGTAATGGGACAGAGGGCAATTTGGTTTGCTCACCGTATATGTTGCGACGCTCACTATAGGGATAATATATAATAATGTGTGTGCTTTGAAATGGAAAAAGGGGCATTTGCAACGAATGCGGTTTTCTTTTTACGCTTCTTGCATTTTTTATTGCATTGAGAATGTGTGAGCATCTCATGCATTTGCAACGAATGTGGTTTTCTTTTTGCGCTTCTTGCATTTTTTATTGCATTTATTTGAGTGCAAGACACAGAAACAACATTTTGAACAACAATATCCCTTTCCCGAGAAACAATAGTGGGGAGATGGGGAACAGTGTTTTGTCCCTCTCTAATCGAGCCATTTTTGGAGCAGACCCATTTTTGGAGCAGACCCGGAGGGATTCACAGGCTCTGCTTTCCGATTCAAAGGGCTGTACCCGTCAGGAGAGCTTTTGCTTATATAGCTGCATATACTGATATGCAGGTGCCTGTGAGGCAGCAGGTATGGGGCTTTTTGTTGGGCACTGGCTTGAAACAGAGCGAGGGCAAACCGGCTGTGATATACTCTGTGTGGGCATAAAGTGTCTCATAGCCTGTGTCTGCTGCTGAATCGCTACATAATGCTCAGCAAACTTATTCATAGAGCCGCCAAAATGGCCGGCTGGAGACACTGGAGCATCCAAAAGAGTGGCTTTTTCCTCATCACAAATTTCTACCCTGGAGCACCACCATTGTGTGGAGTGCTGATACAGCTTGTTCTGCTGTCGAGTAAGCCAGTGCGGACATTTATTAACACGGTTTGGAAGGATGTAGATGTGTACTGCTACCGCCTCCTACACAGGGGGTAATTGGGCATAACCGTTTTCTTTCCCATGATCCACATTAAAGAGGATGGCGTCACTGCGTGAGTGCGCCATATAAGGTTGCGCACCAGGACTTGAATAGTTTGTTATTAACTTCGGGGAAGAATTGTGCGGGATGCTGCCGTTTGACCATTCATCGAGGCGAGACTGTTCAGGTTCCTCTGGGGGAGACCAGTCAGGTTGAAGCTCTTCGACTGCCCTTATATGGACACGGAGCATCTCCCTGTCAATGGCGCGTGCATGTTCCTCGCATCTCGCACACAGCGTAATGGGAAACATGCGCTATGGGAAACATGGGTTTTATAAAAAAACGCTTCCCGCCAAACACGGAATTTTCCGGGTATCCGTGTTTTAGGTGGTATACGGTAAGGAAGACCCGTGCGCATGTTTTGAAAGAGTACGCAACTCTTTGATCAAAGAAACAGACTGCGATCGTCTCAAACGTGAAGTGGAACACCATACTAATACTAAAGCACTTGTTTGATAAAAATGCCTTTTTCTCAGCTTTTTGTCCGAAATGTTGTTTTTGACAAAACCTACCTCTGTTCAAGTGGCAATAAAAAAAGAACAAATTAAGATAAAATAAAATCGTTTTTTTTTTGCCTAAAAGCAGAGGCTCAGATCTTTATTTTGATATATTGCATCTTCATATATTCATGGAAGAAAATATTCTGCGGGCCATTAAAATTTAGCGAAAATCGTCAAAAACCCTGGCGGTGGCTGGCAACTTTTTTTAAAAACGCTGGCGGGGAAAGAGTTAAACAGCATCTTGACAGTATACATAAGTCTTATATATATTCTTATATACAAGTCATCTGAAGCCATACGATCACTTTGTGATGAACAGAATTGTGTCATTTTTCACTCAAATATCGAAACAAATCAGTCGTTAAAATAAAACCTCAAATGGTAATCATTGCGTCTCATGACCAAACATCATGATGTATTGTTGCAAGGACTAACGTAGACACCATATTTGATTTAAGTGCCTTATTAATTATTTGATTTGAACTAGGGTGAGCACATTTTGACAATTTTCATTTTGGGTGAACTATTCCTTTAAATAGAAAAATAAATCTATTTAAAAGGATTAAAGCATCGCTTACTCATTCCTAATTCACAGAGAGACGAGAACAAAAAAAAAATAAAAAAATCACACAGCATATTAAAATGAACATCTATCAACATCAAATAAAGGGCAGATGACTAATCACTGCTTCCTTGCTGGTATTCAGCATGTAATATTAAATTACCAGCTCATGAAAGACACTGCACAGGCACTAAACTGAACACTTGTATTTACAAGTAAATCGTTAATAATGTATTTATAAAGCAACACTAGCTTTGTAAATGGATTTCAAAAAGCAAATGTAGTCTTTTAGCTGTCTTGCCATTTTATAAACAACCACGAAGTGGTGTTCTATCTGTTATTCCACACAAACAAATGGATGGGTGTGCTGTAGCCTTGTGGTTTAAGATCTGGGCTGGTAACCGAATTGTATATTATGTTAAATTAGTTTTTCATGTTATTGAGACGTTATAGACTTTACATCAGGAATTTGCATTATTAGTTCTGATTCAAAGTAATGGTCAGCATCATCCAATCACTGCCAACCATGTTAAAATAAAACCATACATTATATCCCATGTCTGTCAAACATGTTGTGTGGTCCAAACATAATCTGCAGCCTGAAACTGAACTTTTGATAGGAAGTTTGGATTGAATGCACTTAGCTACATAGAGAGCTATAGGATGCTCTCTTGCTCCCTATTTAGGGAATGACTTAACCTCCAGTGTGCTGTTTGTCTGCACTAGTTTCAGAACAATTCAAAATGCACCTTATTTTCATTCTTACTCCATATTAAGCCTCTGAAAGCAAAAATGTTCAGCTTTTAGATGTATCCATTGATTCTCAATGTGACAATGTACAGTAAATATAGGATTTCTAAGGAAAAGATGCGTATACATTAGCGTACATTGTTTGTCTGCATGGGGTTTTGCGATAAATCGCTCAAATTTAAATAATGGCATATCGGATGAAACGTATGTAATAATTTAAATAGGTTTCTTACCAGATGTAAGCTGTGGTTGTGAATTGTGTATATGAGGGTCTTAACAGTAATTGGTAATTAACTGTTTTGAATACTTAACTGAGTTAGGAGTACTGAACACAACTTAATTTGATGATTTTAAATCATTTAAAAAAAAAAAAATCAATATACTTGAATGCATTTCAGCAAAGAGTAATTGGAAGTGACAATAAAACGGCAAGATCAGTCATTGTATATGTTTATTCTCCCAGATCCTCTTGGTGCAACAATATCTACTCTTGTTTACTGTTCTTATGCTCTGCAGGAGAGACATATTTTGAACGAGGTCTCCCTTAGTTAGAAGGAACACAAATGTTCATGATGGCAAATTTAAATTAACATACCTAATTCAACAAAAACGTTTGTGTTGCGCAAAACCCCAAAAACGTCAAAATGCAAACTTAATTTGAATGATACCTAATTTAAGATTGCTATGCCTTAAGCACATCGCCATGCGATACGTCGTTTGCGGAAAGTCAATGGGCATGGCAATGACGTTTTGATATTTTTGTGCAAGCACGTGCTAAGTCACAAGTGGGTTGGCGAAACTGCATAAAAAGCACTAATGGGCTGGGTCAAGTGCAGTTTAATTCTGAGGTCCTTCTCTGGTCACTTCACCGTCTGCGTCCTATTATATATTCAATTTCATGTCAAACAGCGTCGATATAAATGAAGGCAGCACGTTCATAAGAATTTGCCCATTTATAATAATAATAAACTTATTATTATTATTAATCATACCGATGTAATGATACACAAATCATGGCTAGTATTAAAAGTAATTGATAGCTCTTTGATATCATCTGCTTGTGGAATCCACAAACTGCATATAGTTTAGACTGAACTGAGTTTAGACTTTGCGTCGAGATTAGACGTGCTTCTCAAACATCTTACAGCAATGACCAGTTTTCAGGAAAATAGCACATTGCGCTTTGTTGCACTTCATTGACACACCCACAGTTTGTGTACATACACCCATAGATACACTCCCACCCACCTACTTGTGCTGGCACAAAAATTTAGCTTAGAATTAGCACTCTCAGGAAAATTGGATAAGACCTGGCACACAGTTGTTGCGTGTAGTGCTGTAGCTAGTGCGGTCAAGAAAATAGAGCCCATAATCACAGAATGTTCAAAAACGGCATTCTTTGAACACATACGAGGACAAAAACATCGCAAAGCATGAATTATCCAGGGATTGCACTGCTTTCCATTTCAACAGAATAGACAACAAAAACAACATTGGTTGGAGCAGCAAACACTTGCTCACAGATAGTAGGTGTCACAGTGTAACAGGATCACAGTCTCATTCCTACACCAAGAACATAATTATGCACTTAGATTTGAAAGAAACATCTTGTTGGGCTTCATTTGCAATGCAAAGGCAGCGTGCTGTTTCAGATGGAGCGGAATTCATCCACAGGCCTGACTGCATGCTCCTACAGACCTACTTACTTTCAATAACCACATATACATATGTTGCCTGTGATAGTGATAATATCTGAGGGGGATCCACTCTGAGACAAAGGGAAAAATAGCAAAGGAAGGCAGAATGATGGATATATGTCAGGCGAGAGAGATACGAGGAGACAGAGCGATTATGTGTTATGTGTGAGAGAGAGCAAGTTTAAATTAAGAGAAATAGAAGCATAAATAGATTAACATGAAATAAATGAGTGATAAGCTGGAAAGAAGGAAAGCAAAAAACAAATTAAGAGATGGATGGATAAAAAAAATAATTTAAAGGGGTACAAATTGCAGAGTCATTTGAAGACTTGTTTTACAGCTTGCCATCTGTGAGGCCATCTTCTTTAACAAATATCACCAAACTCAACTTGAAATGTCAGAGAACAATTATCTTGAAAAAAAAAAAAGAAACACGTGAGAACAGAACATAACATTCTTTCTCACTCTCAGTGGAAATGGATTTTCTCTACAATTTAACCAAAGCCACACAGATGTACATTACGATCCATTAAGAAGAGTGTTCAGATGGATGTGTGAATTGCTTTATGGTGTACACTAAGCACTGCCCACTTATAACCTCGACTTTCTTTGAAAAATAAATCTGAGTGCACCTGTGGGCAGCGTGTGGCCATGCATCCATACATTGTAACCTTAAAACTTCTACAAACCAGTGATTTACCTCCATGACCTTTCTATTGCTTTTAAAAGGGGAGTCCATTCAATGTTTCTGAGTGAATTTCTGAGGAAATGGATGTGTGAGAGATATTAAATGGAGCAAAAAACTTAAAGGTTTTATTATTTTATTTTCAGTCAAGTAATAAATGGAACATTGCTAAAAGCACATAAATAAAAGACTTCTGAAATTCAATATTTATCTGTTTTACAGAAAGTGTTTTATCTCAAGTGATTTACATTACACTGTTGGCACCAACCAGGAGCGCCCTGGGATTTACTGCTTTGCTCAAAGGCAAAACGGTGACTCAATAAGGGAATCTCACAAAATTTGCAGTTCATAGGTTTAAATCTCCAATAATTCCATTAATTCAAGGTGAAGTGTGTAATTTCTGTGCTACTAGCATCACAAAACAGAAGTGCAAATATATATATTTTTTATAAGTTTCCTGCCCCAAACTCACACCCAATACTCTGCTTACCAAAACCTGAACAATTGCCTCCAGTGGCCAAAGCCAGTAATGTTGTTAAACATTTTGACGTGTGAGCTCCAACACGTGCAAATTGATGCAAAAATGTCTGATAAGGAATGGTGCTTGATAGTAATTTGGCAGGATGCAGTCGATTTCAGGCATGAACATTTAGAAGCAAAATGACAATTTCCAAAGAGATATATAAAAAAAATAAATACATACTAAAAATACTGTTTTGATAGTACCACAGGAGGCACAGTGTTTATTATTTTTTTGGTTGATAAATGTATGAATATAAAAATTGCACACTTTTAAAGGGGCATTCAGTAGTTCATTCAGTATTATATGTTACATAAAACAACAAAATAAAGCCTGAAAATATTCAAATCGCAAATTAGTGCAACTTAGAATTATTGAGGTAGAAATATTATAAGTATTTCACATAGCACTTAATGGACAAGTATGGACATATATCAAATGAAAGCTCTCAATCCCAAGAATGTGACTATACAGTTTATTTTTATGCCCTATTACTACAGTTTGAAAGATTTTTAAAAAGAATAAAAAAGTGAAATATGATTTCACGTCTCTTTCATATGCCGATCACTGCTGCTGTAAGTCCCAAGTAGCCAAAAACTTTATATCTGCTCTTACCACAGGTATTTTTGTAAAATATTTGCCACTGATGATACAATATATATCATTGCAAAAAGGGAGGAACCCTGCTTTCTAATGACACCTAGATTGAGCTTCTAATCCAAGGGTGGTGTATAAACTGAATATTAGACAATCTCTATGGACATTTTTTTTCCCACAGTGCTTGCTGCTATCTAGTGAAATAAAACAATACTTTTCCAAGCGAGATATAGTGAACAGAACCAGAATTACATGCTTACAAAGCTAGGACAACACATATACATATATATATATATATATATATATATATATATATATATATATATATATATATATATATATATATATACACACACACACACATATATACACTCACCTAAAGGATTATTAGGAACACCTGTTCAATTTCTCATTAATGCAATTATCTAATCAACCAATCACATGGCAGTTACTTCAATGCATTTAGGGGTGTGGTCCTGGTCAAGACAATCTCCTGAACTCCAAACTGAATGTCAGAATGGGAAAGAAAGGTGATTTAAGCAATTTTGAGCATGGCATGGTTGTTAGTGCCAGACGGGCCGGTCTGAGTATTTCACAATCTGCTCAGTTACTGGGATTTTCACGAACAACTATTTCTAGGGTTTACAAAGAATGGTGTGAAAAGGGAAAAACATCCAGTATGAGGCAGTCCTGTGGGCGAAAATGCCTTGTTGATGCTAGAGGTCAGAGGAGAATGGGCCGACTGATTCAAGCTGATAGAAGAGCAAATTTGCCTGAAATAACCACTTGTTACAACCGAGGTATGCAGCAAAGCATTTTTGAAGCCACAACAGGCACAACCTTGAGGCGGATGGGCTACAACAGCAGAAGACCCCACCGGGTACCACTCATCTCCACTACAAATAGGAAAAAGAGGCTACAATTTGCAAGAGCTCACCAAAACTGGACAGTTGAAGACTGGAAAAATGTTGCCTGATCTGATGAGTCTCGATTTCTGTTGAGACATTCAGATGGTAAAGTCAGAATTTGGCGTAAACAGAATGAGAACTTGGATCCATCATGCCTTGTTACCACTGTGCAGGCTGGTGGTGGTGGTGTAATGGTGTGGGGGATGTTTTCTTGGCACACTTTAGGCCCCTTAGTGCCAATTGGGCATCGTTTAAATGCCACGGCCTACCTGAGCATTGTTTCTGACCATGTCCATCCCTTTATGGCCACCATGTACCCATCCTCTGATGGCTACTTCCAGCAGGATAATGCACCATGTCACAAAGCTCGAATCATTTCAAATTGGTTTCTTGAACATGACAATGAGTTCACTGTACTAAAATGGCCCCCCACATTCACCAAATCTCAACCCAATAGAGCATCTTTGGGATGTGGTGGAACGGGAGCTTTGTGCCCTGGATGTGCATCCCACAAATCTCCATCAACTGCAAGATGCTATCCTAACAATACGGGCCAACATTTCTAAAGAATGCTTTCAGCACCTTGTTGAATCAATGCCATGTATAATTAAGGCAGTTCTGAAGGCGAAAGGGGGTCAAACACAGTATTAGTATGGTGTTCCTAATAATCCTTTAGGTGAGTGTATATATATATATATATTTATTTATTTATTTATTTATTTATTTTGCAATTAATCCACAGTATGTATAAATGGTGAGATTCTACATTTGAGTTTGAAAAATTACAGGCAGCAGTCCAAAAATGCACCAGAGTTTAAGGGGTTAAAAGGAACTATCAGCTTTGAATAGCTGTTTTAAAAAAAAAAAGCACATGATGGCCTGATTTAAATAAAATGTCATTTTTAACACATTTTGAAAGCTGGGACTTTGGAAGATTGCCTCTGTGATATTTGTGAAATCATTACAAAATCACAATAAAGCTTTATATTCTACACACTGCAATATAATTACAATACCTTTTCTCAAGATTTTTGTCATCCAAACTGTTCAGACTGTAGCTAAAGAGAGAGCTGATAACTAAGTGACACCTCTCAGAAATGAACTGTGAAGTTTCAGTCTCTCAGTGCTGAAACAAACACAGATGTTTTAAAGCTCAAGCTTTAATGACTTCAGTTCACAGAATTAGCTTGCAGGTCTAGTTCATTAAAACAAAATGTCTTCAAACTGCCACCATCATGTCTGCAGTATAAAAAGTCTTTATTAAAACTTTGCCTAAATATTAGAATATCAAAGCAATTCTCTTATCAGTTTCTTTCCATTTTTGTCACTTTAACTCTTTTTCTAGGCCATATTCTGCAGAAAACAAAGATAGTAGGCTACATTTCATAATTATACATATATTGTAGCCCCAAAACATAAAGTATTTGGACATTTATAAGACACTAAAATGTAATAGTGCAGAACCTTTAATATTTCTAAGTAACCCCGCTTAAGGCCTACTTTATATTTACACCCTCATGTGACAAGAAACTTTGTCAAGCGATATATATCGGCAGCTGGTATATTATTGGCCTATAACTGGGAAAATTAAAATTGTATTATTACGCCAATAATGGAATTACCCTTGATAATTGGTTATGGTATATTTAAATAGTTGACTAACTTTGAATGAATTAGTTAGCAGCTCCAGTTTAAAGGTTTAAAAGGCAAAAAGTGAAATTTTAAGTTATCATATTGGCCACAATGGGCTGTGAATTATCGGTTACTGGTATCTGCCCATAAATTTCATATCAGTGAATCCCTAATATCAGTTACATACAAAAGTTTGGAATCATGTGCAATTGTTGCTGTTTCGGAAGGAAATTGGTACTTTAATTCACCGAAGTGGCCTTCAACTGATCAGAAAGTATAGTCAGGACATTACTGATGTAATAACAAGTAATTTTTGATCAAACCTAGACAGGCCCCATTTCCAGCAGCCATCATTCCAACACCTTATCCTTGAGTAATCCTAAATTGCTAATTTGGTCCTTGAAAATAACTTGCCATTAAATCAAACACAGTTGAAAGCTATTAGGTTTGTTAAATGAAGCTTAACATTGTGTTTGTTTTTGAGTTGCCACAGGACTCTAACAAGGACAGAAAGAGATGTGGGAGGCCAGATGTACAATTAAACAAGAGGTTAAGTACATCAGAATCTCTAGTTTGACGCCTCACATGTCCTCAGCTGACAGCTTTATTGAATTCTACCCGCTCAACACCAGTTTCATGTACAACATTAAAGAGAAGAGTCATGGGTGCAGGCCTTATGGGAAGAATTGCAAAGAAAAAGCCACTTTTGAAACAGAAAAAGAAAAGGTTGGAGTGGGTAAAGAAACACAGACATTGGACAACAGATAATTGGAAAAGATTGTTATGGATCTTAACCCCATTGAGCTTTTCTGGGATCAGCTAGACTGTAAGGTGTGTGAGAAGTGCCTGACAAGACAGCCACATCTATGGCAAGTGCTACAGGAAGTGTGTGGTGAAATGTCACCCGATTATCTGGACAAACTGACAAGGGACTGCAAAGCTGTCATTGCTGCATGTGGAGGATTTTTTGATAAGAACACTTTGAAGTAATGTTTTTTTTTCCTATAATGACTATACATTGTGATCAGTTGAATGTCACTTTGGTGAATAAAAGAACCAATTTCTTTCCATAAGAGCAAAATCTGTAAATTATTCAAAACCAGTTGGTTGCCAGTGTAGGTGTGTCACTGTTCTTCTTTTTTTTCATGGTTTGGATTCTTAAAAAAAGCTGCATTTATCTAAATCTTCTCTTAACCTCTGCTCATGAGATACGATGGTGCAATAAACCCATGACTCACATCATGCGAGAACCTGTGATGAATGTTCAAGCCCTATTGTTTGCTTACGACAATTTGTAAATGCTGAACTACACGCTGAAGATTCTATTATGAACACTAATAATACGGTGTTTTTGTAAGGAAAAAGACAGTATAAATTGAACAGACAGCAACAGCAACCATGTAAGGACACCTTTCACCTTGTTAACCAACAACTCTCAAAGTGAACTGAGAGAAGCATGTATAAGAGAGGGAGTTAAAGGAGAGAGGGGGGGTGTTGAGGTGTAACAGAGGGTGAAAATGCAAGATGTAATAATGATAAAGGACAGAGAGAGAGAGAGAGAGATAGATAAGGCAATCACAAAGAGCAATTACTAACAAATTTAATATTTTTGAGCTCAGCATAATTGTTAAAATGTACACTCACAAGAAAAGAAGCGCTCAGCTAAAAGATGCAAAATTTGCAGGGAAGCGGTAAAGTGCTGCCATGTGTAATGCAGATAAACCAGAAATATTACATGAAAAGAGGAATGGAATGACACCGTAGGAGGGGTGTAAAAGATGCAGAGGTGGAATGTGGAGCGAAAGGGGAAAACAAATAGAGAAAAGGCTGTCATACAATTTTATCGGGCCTTTTCAAGGTGAGAATTTTTATTGTACCGCTAATGAATTCTGTTCTTGACTCGTGTAAGTGATTGGAAACTTGCTAAAGCGCAAGATAAAGAAGGACTATGGAATGGAGAGTGAGAAAGAGAGAGATAAAGGTGTATGTGCTTGCTTACTCTGTAAAGTGGACTGCATTTGTCTTTAAAGCAGTGTGCAAGGCGAGAGTAGATCTGGAGAGAGTAGTAATACGCTGCTAAATGTAGAGACATTGCCGATGGGGGCTGCTTCTCAAAACACGCGTTAGCATCCAACACCTGAAAAAGACAGGTTCTTCCCCCAAGCCATCAGACTTCTCAATACTCAGAGACTGGTTTGACACACACGTGTCCTGAGTTGCACTTTAATTACTGTCACTTTATAACTGTCTGCTACCTCAATAACTGCTATGTGCATAGAACATTATCTCATAGTATGTTATGTTTACATTTTTAGAAACTGTCATCTTTTTGCACTACTGAGTACTGGTCGGCGCTGCACTGTCTATTGTCCTGTTCATTGTCAGTAATTTGTTGTACTGTCCTGTACTTTTTGCACATGTTTGCACGTGCACTTTATATAGGTATATATAGGTAGTTTATATAGGTATTTTATTTCGTTGTGTAGTCTCATGTGGTCCTATGTTGGTCCTTTGTTGTTTTTATGTAGCACCATGGTCCTGGAGGAACGTTGTTTCGTTTTGCTGTGTACTGTACTAACTGTATATGGTTGAAACAACAATAAAAACCACTTGACTTGACTTGACTTGACAAAGTGTTCTTGAGTAACAACCATATTTGTGTACAGGTATGACTTTTGAATGATCTTGTTCAACAGCTTACAGTAGCAGTTTATCTGAATGAATGAAACCAAAGTCAACTTACTTTTCTATTCTTACATTAGCTGTGAATAACAAATTTAACTATAGTTACTAAAGTAAATACACTGTAAATACTAATCTAAAAATGTACAACATCAACAAATGTTCACAACTTAATAGTTTGAATTAAGTTACTGTTACTCTCTAAACTCTAAAGTTGTCATTAATAAAAACAATAAAGAGGTACTAAATAGACAGTACTGGAAATGTAATATTTTGGAATCATAATTCAAATATATACGTCCTTTAAATTTTGTCTTCAAGTACTACTAACTCAAAATGATCAAGTACACTATTAACACTGTGTGGGATACCCATAAGCCTTTGTGCTTGAATAAATTATGTATGTTTGGTCAATACAAGGGAACTTATGTAGAAATATAATAATTAATTCTTATGACTATTTTTGTTGTTTTGTTGAAGATGGTTAATAGTTGTGATTTGTGTGAAGTCACCATTAGGGTGTTAAGTGTCACCTCTGGTGAACTTTGAGCCTGTTAAATTTAAGTTATTCTTCTCTACTCTAAAAATGCAGATTTATGTGTATTTAGAAGTACTGAGGAGAATCCAATGTGCTATACAGCAAACCAAGAGTCCAGTCATCATTTTCTTTATACTGTAAAAGACGTGCAATAACGCAATTTAAACAATTAAATAAAAACAATAATACTTTATTCACAGATAATTTTATTTGTAACTAGTAGACTGTACTAGTCAACCTTAAGGTCAACTAATTAGATTTTAAAGTTTATCAAAGACATCACAATTGATATGGCATTTTTTTATAAATATATCTAATCAAGGAGTTCATCTGTAAAATCTTAATTAACACCAGCAGTGTTGAATGTTAGTGGGACAGCTCCTTTGGAAAGACAGAGACAGGAAGAGTGACTAAAACCTTTAGATGACACAGAGCATCCAACCCCTCAACCCCTCAGTGCAATGCTCTATCAGTTGCATAAAATGCACAATTTGATAATGCTCAAATATACTTCAAAATGTATTTGTTTATGTAATGCAGATGTTAAAATGTATCAATTTACAAGTCATGCACTAAAGTAAAAGTGCTACTTAGTAAGGCATGTTTGAAACTTGCAGCTAATGTCCCTTATGAGCCGCACAAGTACTTTGAGTGAGTGAACATCTCAGGAACTCCAACTGAAATTATGAGAGGAGGACAATGGCCACATTAATATCCAATCTATTTAAACTGAATTTCACATGATAATGAACTGAAAGGTACTGTATCACATGGGGTATGCAATCAATTACAAGCCCATCAAGATCATTTTCATACAAATCCATTAGGGCATTAACCGATCCAAATCAGAAAAACATAATAATACTTTGAATCAAGGCTTATAACATGGCTTTAATGTTCCAGGACAGAGGCATAAGAATTGATATTTAGATATGTATAAATGACTTTTTCATACCACATGCTTTTCACAGATGAGAAAGAGCAAGAAATAAATAGTTCCAGAAAAAGAAAATCTTAATCTATGCCACCAGTGCTCCAACATGCCCTCCCACCCACACACACACACACACACACACACACACACACACACACACACACACACACACAGCTATCATTATGAGGACTCTCTATAGACATAATGATTTTTATACTGTACGAACTAGATATTCTATCCCCTAAACCTAACCCTCACAAAAACGTTCTGCATTTTTACATTTTCAATAAAACATTGTTTAGTATGTTTTTTAAACTATTTGAATTATGGGGACACTAGAACTGTTTCCATAAACCCCATTTATAGCATAATACCCTTGTAATTACCAGTTTGTAACCTAAAAAAGTCCTCTTAAACCACTTAAACCTGCCCACACACACACTTACAGAGAAAGTACTGCAAATAGAGCAGTCAGACTCACCTGAGGAAGAGCCAGTAAGTAGGCCAGGGCGAGTGTCATATCTTTGGGAAAGGCATCACTGGCAAGCTGAAGAAGCACTGTGAAATGACAGAGGATATGGAGGGAAAAAAAGGAATGAATATTTCAGAGTTATTAATGCAGAGAAGCATGTCCTTGCAACACTCTAAAATGACAAGACAAAAATAGAGTAAGAGAGAGAGTGAGAGGGGGAACCACAGAGGTAAGAGAAGAAAATGAATCAGTACAGGTCTCAATGGTAGTGCATAAACTTGAAATGTGACTGTGACAACAAAACTGAGAATGACATCAGACATCATCAGAACATACTCTTCCTTCAACCAATAAATGTTTATTTACAGTAAAGCAACAAGCCACAAGGATCCAACATTTACAGTGATTTTACCACAGTTAAGGGGTGAGATTAAGTGGACTGCACTTTTATAAAACACCAGAAAAAGTAGTGATAAATGACCCCAATGTTCAATTAATAAGTACATTTTTTAGTAATAATAAAAAAAAATTATATGTTGTCAAGTAATATCTGCCTAGTCTCAACAAACTAGTTACCATGCCTACATTTTTGCTAAATGTTATTACGTGACTTGTATGGTTCACAGAGCTTGGTAAAATGAACATTGCAGGGGCTAAAAAATAAATATTATTTTTATTTACTTTCACACAAATTCACAGTAAAACGGCAAATTATCCGTTCATAAATACTTTTCGCCCTGTTCCTAATACAATGCTCTCTCATGACATCAATGTTACTAAAGTGAATGTTTTGTAAGGCGAATAAGTACATTTTTAATGTTTGCATTACATAATCAACTACACAGCCTGGCCAAAAAAAATTAAAATAAATGCCGTTTTGATTTAAATAAGCAGATCGTTAAGAGCCTATGATTGGATCCTTATTGTAGTTATTAATATGTGTAGCCTGTGGGTTTGAAACGGTCTTTGTTTCTCTCTCTCATTTTGTTCCTTCATCGCTTCGGCTCGCTTTCACTCCCCCCGTGTTGCTTTGGTACCTAATGTGGGTGGGAGTGGTTAGAAATTGAGAGCAGGCAGGTATATAGGCACCTGGGGTCCTCATGCCGAGAGTGATACATTGTAGCTAGCTGCCAACGGGTTGGAGTGCAGCAGTGTTCCGGGGTGCTGTTTATAGTGCAAGGTGTTGCGAGTGACTGCCAACAGCACTACTGTTTGTGTGTGTATGCTTCCGAAACATGTTGGAATGCCTAGATTGATGAACACAGAGGAGCGTTTCGTGACCCTGGTGAAGTGGTGAAGCGCCAAAACACTGTCTACCCACGCAATCGTTAGACTGCAGGCAGGGGCTACAGCCAATCCATTGTCGGCTGCTGTTCTCTTGAATATGTTTAAATGTGTATGAATGTGCAGGTGCTGTTTTTTTTTAGACACTTTTCGTTAATGTTTATTTCTTTTTTTTTTTCTTTTCTTTTCTCGCTAACCGGTGGGTTGTAAGAGATTTGTGTTAGTGAACCAATTGTGACCACCGGCTAGCGATTTCTTCTTTTCTTATTTGTTGTTGGTTTTATCCCTCTCCCCAGTAATAGTCTTGGGGTGGATTGGGCCCATAGGATAGACTAGCGCACCAGGTTCTAGCCTAGTTTCCTTAGTGCTTCACCCATTTTGGAACCAATGTGTGCAGTGTAATGCTGTGACGTGTGCACCTTTTAGAAATGGCTCAAGGAGCATGATTGCTGTGATTGCGTAGGCTGAGTTTATAGTGTTGGTTCTACCTTAAGGGTGTGCCTTAGTTCACGTGTGGTATTGAAACCTAGGCCTGGGCAAGCTTGTAATCCGGTGGCCCACCCTGCTATGGCTTATCCCTATGTCAAATGATGTATGTTCGTGTTATTTATTGATAACCAAAAGCGACTCATTTTTAACTGAAACAAAAATAAAGATTGTATTTTTTTTACTTTGTTAAACTAAGCCTGTGCATGTGTTTTTTTTGTTGCCACATAGAGTCCCCTTGCTCTTACTAGTCCTGTTCAAGGGGTGGCGTAGTTAGTACTGCCATAGCCCTATGGGGGGGGGCTACATTTTGGCGTAGTTGGCAGGGTAACATTTGAGTCGCTAGGTTAGTCTACTTAAGCAGCACCTGTGTGTGTGTGTGTGTGTGTGTGTGGGTGTGTCTGTGAGAGAGAGAATACGCAGACGTGTATAAGAGAACAGCAGCTGGCAACAATATGAGTGACGGAGAGGAGTCTGCGGGGGAGTTACAGCAGCTGCGACGACGCTTGGAGCAGCTCCAGGCTGAAAATGAGAGACTTTCGGGGGGTGGGACAGCGGGCACTGCTAGTAGCAGTGCTACTAGTACCCAGCCTGTTCGACGGGAGCAAGCGCTCTTTATACCTCGAGAGCGGCGGTGCCCGAAGTTTTCTGGCTCTGCAATTGCAGGGTCTTTGTCTGTCGAAGAATGGATTGAAGAAGCGAAAAGTTGTATTCGGGCAACGCATATGTCTAATTTTGACAAGGCATTGTTTTTGTTTGATCACTTAGAGGGTGAAGCCCGAAATGAGGTTAAGTACCGTCCTACAGCCACACGTGAAAACCCTGAGTCGATAATTGAAGTCTTAAGGGAAGTGTATGGGTGTGCTAAGTCGTATGTGTACTGGCAACAGCGTTTCTTTAATAGAAAGCAGAAGGACAATGAAAGTTTGTTTGAGTTTTCTCATGCGTTAATGGAAATGTTGGATAAAGTAAAACAGTCAAATGAAGGTGCCATCAGAAACCCTGATATTGTTCTGCGAGACCAGTTCTGTGAAAATGTCTCTGATTCTATGTTACGTAGAGAACTCAAGAGATTGGTACGAGCAGATAGCGGGTTGACTCTTCTAGCCATACGGAAGGAAGCTATAAGGTGGGTGCAGGAGGGTCAGTCCAACCGAGACCGTAGTTACCGTACTCCAGGAGTAAGCAGTGAAGCTCAGGTTGTGTCGCATTGCGTTACAGCCCCCCAGTCATCAGAATTCGCTGAACTAAAAGACTTGGTCCTTAAGCAACAAGCTCAGTTGGACATGCTCGTAAGGCAGTTAGGACATCCTAGTGGTAGATCACAGGCCCCTCCACCACACCGGGGTGGGCGATACAAACGCGCCCCCAATGGTCAGCCCATTTGTCTGCGGTGCGATCAACCAGGCCATATAGCCCGCTATTGCCAGGCAGCTCCCTCCACCCATAATAGTAGGTCAGTTCCAGGGTTGCCCCCTGATATCCCCCCTAACCTAGCATCAGGCCCAGACAACCTCCTTAGCCAGTCGGGAAACTAACAACTCCCAGTGTGCAGAGCCACACACTGGGAAGGGATGTGTATGGCTCATTGCATCCTCAATCATACGATAAGTTAGTCAAAAATTGTCCTGTATTGTCTGTTTTAATGGGAGACGTAACAGTTCCCTACTTGATTGACACGGGGTCAATGGTGACCACCATCACCGAGAGTTTCTTTCGAGAGCATTTCCATCACCTACAAAAGAAAGATTGTAGATGGCTTGGGCTTAAGGCCGCTAATGGTTTAGACATCCCCTATGTTGGTTACCTAGAGTTGGATGTGGGGGTATTGGGGCAATGCATTCCGGGGAGGGGAATTTTAATTGTTAAAGACCCAGAGAATAGCATTCTTAAAGACCGCAAGCTCATAACACCCGGGATACTGGGAATGAATGTAATTGGGGAATGTTATCAGGTCCTTTTTAAACAACATGGCTCACAGCTCTTCCACTTCCCACCTGTGAAATCGGCGGCACCGGCAGCCCGTCGTGCATTGAGACACTGTGAACAGATCCAGGCCATTGTAAATGCACCGAAGCCGTTCAAAGTGAAAGTCCATGGGAAAGGGGCAGTCTGTCTTGAGGCAGGAGCCCTAACCATGGTACCGGTTACATGCCCCCAGCTTGAGTCTGCAGCGTTTTTGCTAGAGCCCCTGGGCTTTGACGAGGAGCAATTGCCTGAAGGCCTATTGGTGTCCCCTACTCTGGTGCCGGTGAGAAAGGGTTTTGTATATGCCCCTGTAGTGAACGTTGGTAACACAAAGGTATGGTTGCCCCCACGCCACCCTATTGGCACTGTACAAGTTGTGGCTGCGGCTGCAACCGGAACCGCTGCTTCCATATCAGTCGACCCTTTATGGGAGCAGTGTCAAGCTTATGTCTCAACACAGGGGGTAGTTGAGTGTTGCAGTTTCCCTGAGTTCACGGCGCCAGACTTCCCGGGGTTGACCCAGCAACAAGCTGCTGAGGCCAGGGCCCTCCTTGTCCAGTATAGTAACATCTTTTCCCAAGGGGAGGGAGACCTAGGATGCACATCTTTAATCAGCCATGAGATTCCCCTGTTGGACAATGCTCCTGTTCGGCAGCCATACCGTAGAATTCCACCCTCCCAGTATGAAACAGTAAAGGCACACATCCAACAGCTCTTAGATAGTAAAGTCATCAGAGAAAGTAGCAGTCCATATTCTTCTCCGATAGTCTTGGTGACTAAGAAGGATGGGAGTTTGCGCCTCTGTGTAGATTACAGGCAGTTAAACGCAAAAACCCGCCGTGACGCATATCCACTTCCTCGTATAGAAGAATCGTTGGATGCACTTTCGGGTGCGAAATGGTTTTCCACCTTGGACCTTGCAAGTGGATACAATCAGGTTCCAATGGTGGAGCAGGATAAATCAAAGACTGCCTTCTGTACACCGTTTGGCCTGTTTGAGTTTAACAGAATGGCCTTCGGACTGTGTAATGCACCTGGAACGTTCCAGCGTTTGATGGAGCGTATGTTCAGCGATTGCAGATACCAGTCCGTTCTACTGTACCTGGACGATGTGATCGTCTTTTCTACCACCGTTCAGCAGCATCTGGAAAGACTGGGAGAGGTGTTTTCCCGTCTGCAAAAACAGGGACTAAAAGTAAAACTGTCAAAATGCCACTTCTTCCAGCACCAGGTCAGTTACTTGGGGCATGTGGTCTCTGCTGAGGGAGTTGCTACGGATCCTGCCAAGATAGAGGTGGTCAAGGAGTGGAGACGTCCTGGACACCTGGCTGAATTACGATCTTTCCTCGGTTTCGCGAGCTATTATCGGCGCTTCGTGGAGGGATTTTCAAAGTTGGCAGCCCCACTTCACCAGCTGGTAGGTAGACTCAGCGGACCCCGAAGAAAGGGAAAGACCCCCCCAGTTCCCCTGGCCTCGGCATGGGACGAAGGATGTGAGCGAGCATTCCTGTCTCTGAAGGAGCGACTTACCTCGGCTCCAGTGCTGGCATATGCCGACTTTAAGAAGCCCTTCATCTTGGAGGTAGATGCCAGTCATGGAGGCCTTGGTGCAGTCCTCTCCCAAGAGCATGAAGGGAAGGTGCGTCCAGTCGCATTTGCCAGTCGGGGACTCAGAGCTGCTGAAAGAAATATGGAGAATTATAGCTCCATGAAGCTGGAACTACTTGCGGTAAAGTGGGCAGTAACGGAGAAGTTCCGTGAATATTTGCTGGGGAACCATTTCTCAATCCTCACTGACAATAACCCCCTGAGCCATCTGCTTACGGCAAAGCTGGGCGCAACCGAGCAGCGGTGGGCTTCTCAGCTGGCGTCATTCAATTTTACCCTCAGATATCGGCCGGGCAAGAGCAATCAGAACGCGGATGCTCTTTCTCGTCAGTATCTGGAACGTTTCACCGTCGGGATGGAGGTCCCCGCATTGGGTGCATTGACCAGCCTTGGTCTGACGCCTGTCCTAGAGGGCCAATGCGGGGAGGTGGTGGCCTTACCGGGGCGTACACCTCAGGATCTAAGTTCACTTCAGGAAGCTGACCCAGACCCGTGAAGAAGTACTATCAAGAAGGGCGATGGCCATGGGCAGCGGAGCGTGAAGTGTTGCCCAAATCCAGCAGAGCCCTGCTCCGACACTGGGGCCGCCTAGTCGACGAGGAAGGAGTTCTTTATCACCTGATTCATGCAACAGGGGGAGGTCCGGAGACTCTCCAGCTATTGCTGCCCCAGTGCCTGCAAGCAGAAGTTCTGCGGAGTGTCCATGACGAGCAAGGGCACCAAGGCACGGAAAGAACACTCCAGCTACTCCGGAGTCGATGTTTTTGGCCCAGTATGACTAAAGATGCTGAACAGTGGTGCCAGCAGTGCCAGCGATGCGTTGTGGGGAAGGCTGTCCAGCCCAAAGTCCGTACATATTGGACCACGATGCAAGCCACTCGACCAAATGAAATCTTGGCTCTTGACTTTACTCTGCTAGAGCCGGCTAGTGATGGCCGAGAGAATGTCCTGATCCTCACAGATATATTCACGAAGTACTCGCAGGCTGTCCCTACTAAAGACCAAAAAGCGCACACAGTGGCCAGGGCTTTGGTGCAGCAATGGTTCCATAGGTTTGGTCCCCCAGCTCGTATACACTCCGACCGAGGACGAAACTTCGAGAGCCTCTTGATCCGGCAACTGTGTCATATGTACGGTATACAAAAGAGCCGCACCACTCCGTACCATCCTCAAGGTAATGCCCAATGCGAGCGGTTCAACCGCACACTCCACGACTTGCTGCGCACCCTACCCGAGACAGAGAAGCATCGTTGGCCACACCATCTGCCTCACCTCACCTTTGCCTATAATGTTACCCCTCACCAGACCACAGGGCATACCCCATATTATCTGATGTTTGGCCACCATCCAAGACTGCCAGTTGATTTCTTGCTTGGTACCAGGGAGGCTGTCCCAGACACCAACACCCTAGAAGAGTGGGTTGAAAAACACCAGCAAAGCGTTAGGATGGCTCATGAACACGTCAGACAGAGATCAGAAGAACTGGCCCTCAGGCGGAACCAGAGCCATAATGATCAGGTGAATGATGCCGGCTTCCAAGAAGGGGATTTGATCTATCTGCGGAACCACCCCTATGGGAGAAATAAAATCCAGGACTACTGGAACTCTGTAGCCTATCGAGTTGTGCGCTGCCCTTCTGGAGCAGGAGCGGTATACACGGTGATCCCTGCAGATGCGGGTGGATCTGTTCGACAGGTGCATCGTTCTGAGATGCGCGGCGTCCCTGCGGGATTGAGGCCCGGGCCTGGTGGGTTCCCTGGTCCAGCTCGGGAAGAGGAGACCTCTAAAGGCCCTCCTGTTGGTGAGGATGGTTATGCCCGGGACGTGATCATTTGGTATGGTGCTGAACAAGAGCCCCAAGCTGCACCTGCTTCAACCGGCACTTCAGCGTTGGAGGAAAGTGACATTGAAGATACAGCTGAGGTGTCTGAGGACAACACTGTGGCCATGCGCCGTTCAGCGAGGTCTACGGCAGGGCAACATTCCAATCCTTACCATCTACCTAGGTCGACTAGGGGCATAAATTATGGTCCATCAGAAATAGAGGATGAAGACTCCCGGATATGAGGTGTCATCGTCGGGCCGCCAATTCATTTGGAGGGGGTGGATTGTAGCCTGTGGGTTTGAAACGGTCTTTGTTTCTCTCTCTCATCTCGTTCCTTCATCGCTTCGGCTCGCTTTCACTCCCCCCGTGTTGCTTTGGTACCTAATGTGGGTGGGAGTGGTTAGAAATTGAGAGCAGGCAGGTATATAGGCACCTGGGGTCCTCATGCCGAGAGTGATACATTGTAGCTAGCTGCCAACGGGTTGGAGTGCAGCAGTGTTCCGGGGTGCTGTTTATAGTGCAAGGTGTTGCGAGTGACTGCCAACAGCACTACTGTTTGTGTGTGTATGCTTCCGAAACATGTTGGAATGCCTAGATTGATGAACACAGAGGAGCGTTTCGTGACCCTGGTGAAGTGGTGAAGCCAAAACACTGTCTACCCACGCAATCGTTAGACTGCAGGCAGGGGCTACAGCCAATCCATTGTCGGCTGCTGTTCTCTTGAATATGTTTAAATGTGTATGAATGTGCAGGTGCTGTTTTTTTTAGACACTTTTCGTTAATGTTTATTTCTTTTTTTTTTCTTTTCTTTTCTCGCTAACCGGTGGGTTGTAAGAGATTTGTGTTAGTGAACCAATTGTGACCACCGGCTAGCTGATTTCTTCTTTTCTTATTTGTTGTTGGTTTTATCCCTCTCCCCAGTAATAGTCTTGGGGTGGATTGGGCCCATAGGATAGACTAGCGCACCAGGTTCTAGCCTAGTTTCCTTAGTGCTTCACCCATTTTGGAACCAATGTGTGCAGTGTAATGCTGTGACGTGTGCACCTTTTAGAAATGGCTCAAGGAGCATGATTGCTGTGATTGCGTGAGGCTGAGTTTATAGTGTTGGTTCTACCTTAAGGGTGTGCCTTAGTTCACGTGTGGTATTGAAACCTAGGCCTGGGCAAGCTTGTAATCCGGTGGCCCACCCTGCTATGGCTTATCCCTATGTCAAATGATGTATGTTCGTGTTATTTATTGATAACCAAAAGCGACTCATTTTTAACTGAAACAAAAATAAAGATTGTATTTCTTTTACTTTGTTAAACTAAGCCTGTGCATGTGTTTTTTTTGTTGCCACATAGAGTCCCCTTGCTCTTACTAGTCCTGTTCAAGGGGTGGCGTAGTTAGTACTGCCATAGCCCTATGGGGGGGGGGGGGGCTACATATGATTCAGCTGGCAACAATTCTTTTAACCCTAACTGTTGCAGTGTGTAGCTTCTAATTTCTTAAACAACCATGTAGTAAGACGTATCCCATTATCCTGGAAAATATGTTACTGAGCTTCAGAATGGGCAAAAAACTGCCCAACGCATTATTAAAACCTGGAAGGATGGCGGAGAACCTACGCCTTCGCAGAAGAAATGTGGTTTTCAAAAAATCTTGAAGTCATATCGTAAAAAATCGACAGTAGAACTCACGCCATTGTTTAATAGTTAAAGTAAGAGCATTTCCACATGCACAATGTGATGCAAATTTTCAGGTTTGGGACTAAACAGCTGTGTGGCCTAAAGAAAGCCACTTGTTAGTGAGGCTAATCAGAAAAAACAACTTCAATTTGCTAGTGAGCATAAAGATTGGACTGTGGAGCAATGGAAAAAGGTCATATGGTCCGATGAGTCCAGATTTACCAATTCCAAAGCGATGCACCCGTCATGCATAATGCCCACTGTACAAGTCTCTGGAGGCAGTGTTATGATCTTGGGTTGCTTCATTTGGTCAGGTTTAAGCTCAGCAACGTTATGCGGCAATCAAATTAAGTGTGAGTGGAAAGTGTCATTGAAGCAGGTATGAAGTTTAGGTATAAGGTTTAGATTTATAGAGGAAGGCTTTGTTTATTTAAAACTTGATAAGACCACTAAGCTTAAAAACCTCATTTGTTTGGGAGAGAATTTAAAATCGCTTTTAGCGGCACTTCTGGACATTTCACCTCTAAACTGGCTTGATTGGTAAAGTAATATCAATTTTCAAAAATTTCACCACAGTGACATAATTTGAATGACATTAGCTTGAGAAATATTGCGTATTAGGGGCCTTTCTTACTATCTGTCTGCGCATTTTTTGTAACTGTTTGTTAACATACAAGCAGAAAACGGATTTCTTTGGTCGTTACACACTAGTGTTTTTTTTTTGTTTGTTTTTTGGTGTCTCGTGCTACGAACACGGCTTTTGTAGGACTGTGTACCAAGTAAAAGTAACTTTGAAACGCATCTCGAGACTTTGCTTCATTTTGTTGCTCTTCGTCTAGCTTTTTTGAATGCAAAAACATTTCAAAAGAGAATATAGAATTCCATTAATGTATGTTTGCAGGTGTGCATGTATAGGCTAGAGAGAGAGAGAGAGAGAGAGAGAGAGAGAGAGAGAGAGAGAGAGAGCGCTGATATGTTTCTTAAAGCTCACCAAAGGCAGAAAACAACTAATTTTAAATTTATCCAAAAGGTAAGCTTCTCTAACCATATGAGTAAACAAAACATCTGAGCCAAAACATTGCAATATCTTTGGGGATTATTTCGATCCTTATCCTTGAGCTGTGTGATCATGACCTTGAGTTTCTCTCTCTCTCTCTGTGTGTGTGTGTGTGTGTGTGTGTGTGTGTATGTGTGTGTGTGAGAGAGATCAATACGGATCTGACCACAAAAACATGGAGGGCTGAATTTAAACTTAAATTTAAGCCTGTAGTGACACACATTGGAACTGTATTTCCAAAGCTAAATAAGAAATTCTACTCTTAAAATAAAAGGCCTACTGCTGTGCAGACATATCCAGAGCTAGAATCTGCAATAATTTTTAGGTGTTGATATGAGTTTAATTTTTCAGGCAGCCCATCACTTCCCATTTCTCACAGGTCTGCATTGCAGAATGAGGTTTTATTCTGCTGTTTTAGGCCTGTGATGTTTCAAAGGTATTTTGTGTGTCAAACAATTCTTGGCAAGACAATCTAATCAAAACCATAGCCGGAGCAGAGGGAGACTTGCGTGTGCCTGAAATGACAAAGGCTGTAAGATTCCAAACAGTTTTCAGTTGGTTCTCTGTTGTTTGATGGCTTCTTTTGAGATATATGTCCTCAAAGTCCCTTTTATAATGAAAACTAGAGAGGTGTGGCTTTACTTAACACCATGTGGGTGCTAATCAGAGACGGAAGCTGTCATTACTTAAAGACTTGAGCTCTATTCTATTCTAGTACGTGTCATTGCGAGTGTAAAAAATGTGAGAGAGACTTAAAAAGACACTTTAAATATGCACAGTATGCATTGCAGATAAATAAGGTTTCAATCCATATGTGATGTATGCTGACTGAATAGCATTACATCAGACCTCAGCTATTGGTTTTTGCATAGTTATTACATTGTAATAGCCCATTTATAAGGGATAAAGTATCAAACACAGGAATAAACAGGTTTTGGTAGGTTTTGTTTATTTAAAACTCGATAGAGCATTAACCTTAAACTTAATTTGTTTGGATAAAATGTAACTATTTTAGAGCCCCTCAGTGGATATTTCACATGAAAAGAGATACATAATATAATTTTGCAAAAATGTTGCCACAGTAAACGAAATCAGGCTCCACAGTAAGAACTATTTCATATAATTATTTTCATTAGCAGAGCAAATAGAGAAAAAATACCTGACCATTTTGTGTCTAAATTAGAGCTGTCAAAATAAACATGTTAATGCATATGATTAATGTTAAGGTTTAACGTGTTATTATTTGTTGTTAGAACAACACACACACAACAGCCGTGTCAGTGATCAAATGACGAAGTAGCTCTCGATGCTATTTGTTGTTCAAAACCAGCCCAGATGGGATTTGTTACAGAAATTAAGTATTTTTCAGCCCAAGTAAGGCATATTTTAATTACCACAGAAGCACGCCAAGTCTTAACTATCACCAAAATGCAGAATGAGACGTTTTTGTCTGCAACCGATTTTCACATGTAGTTCAAAGCGGCACAAATGCCCTGACACAAAAAGATGAATGTGGTTTCACGATTGCTGTAAGAAAGCAGATAGCCACAGTATAATGACAGAATAATATTGTGGAGGATGAGAGTTTAAGAGATTTAATGTACATTGCAAGGAATATGCAATCTATGTAGGGAATAGCTCCAACTTTTTTGTTACTTGAATTGGTAATATTTTAGAGCATGTCTATCTTTATGGAAAATGTTAATAAAGCATTATATCACAACATTTCGATTAGTCTTCTTATCTTAGAAGGAAATAAATGCATTTTGACAATAAATATATATATATTTAGAGTGAAATTTCAGCAATTTCAAAATCTGCGCTTAATTGCGATAAACTATGAAAAATAAGGAGATTAATCGTGATTAAACATTTGAATTGACTGACAGCACTAGTCTAAATGTAAGATATTTAAAATTAACTTTCTGTTTATAGAACTGTTGTACAAACACAAAATCACACTTACAATCATGGTGTTGTATTGAATTACCTGCAGCCAATGCTTATTCAGTAAGGCAGCAGTATTGCTCATGTGATATTGCTTAAATCGCATGTACATATCTAAGTTAATTGACTTCTATGAATGTATTTTTCATATAGTTTCTCAAATGCGATGAAAAATAAAACCACAAAATGGTTAAGAATGTATTGACAAACTTGACCATATCAGTGGTAGCTAAATGAGGAAAATATCCTGTATTCATAATCATTAAGCCTTTCACACATAAGCAAGGATATTAGAGAGGAGCCAAGTACAATATCTAAACAAGAGCAAAGACATACGACTTTTCTTATAAAAAGTGAAGACTCTCACAGTATGTGAAGAGACAGCACACATTCTAACGCTTGGGTCATTCATTTAGCATTATCAGCTCAATGCAAGTACTTCCCTTTCACGTCACGTTCTCCCACACGAAGGTGACTTTACACTGGCTGTGAACGACAATGACACAGGCTGAATTAAAATGGCAGAAAGAGGTAAAGGTAGAATCACTATTTGCATTCTTACACCAAAATTCCAGGACCACTCCCGTCACTGCATCGATTTTCTCATTTGGCTCATCCATCTTGACTTAAGAGGCCTTGATATTTTGACTAGCTGCTATCTCTCTTATATCGGGAGGGTGAGTTATTTACTGTTGTCTGCTCGCAGTGAGTACACATTAATTAATCAATATGATGCTTTTCTACCAGACATGTGGCCAGTGAGTGGCGATACATCAGGAAAAGAAGAGGCCAGGCAGTGTGAGAGGCTGGTACCTAAAAAGCTGCCCTGGGGGCGAAAGATTACAGATTACAGTATTCCTAACAATGACAATGCAGCTAACAAGATGATTGATGCCGAAACTCTGAGCAGAAGCTTAAAAGTTTAGAAGTCACTATTGCTCTCTACCAAAACCTAGTAAGCTACCTTACTGCCTGCTCCTAACATAGGGTGCTACTCTCATTTGACAGAATCCTAAGGCCAGAAAAATACTTTCCACAAGTATGTGACGCAGACGCGAGCACTTGGCCAATGCACTGCAAAAGCACAGTCTTACTGATTATACTAACATACTTACAAGCATTATTGTGGTGGTAACATACCTCAGTACTCTTGGGGGGTGATAGAGTTACCTTAAAAAGGTGCAAGAAATGTACCGACTTCAACTCAATTATGCCGCAATATTCTTGTTTAACTGTTTGCTTAACAATTACAGTAGCTGACTTAAAAGTGAACTTACCATTGAATCGGACAAATGTCCACTATTCTAGCCCTTAAGGAAATGTTGAGAATGCAAGGCGGACTTGTGTTGAGCAATGAATCGCTATCTGACACATTTCAAAATCAAGCTTGCATAACTAGAAGTGTCTGCATTCCCGAATTTGCATAGAGTTGGTTGTGGGATTACCTGGAATCTCAGGTAACGATGACTGGTTTGGAATGCTCTACATAGGCATCAACTACACACATGTACATAGCGCTTCTCGTTAAAAGTGCACAGAAGATTTGACTTGAAAAATACACTGAACCACAATCAAGTATTGGATCAAATAGTCCTTTTTTAATTAAAATAAGAACTTTTAATCAATACTTTTCAGTATTGAATGAATTAACAAACAACAAATAATTGGCATTTCTCGCCGTATGTTATCATTTATTATTAAGCTTGTGGCAGTGTATTAATTAGAAACATGTGATGGTGCCTTATAATGCTAAAACGAAGCATCCTTTAAATAAATATTTCAGGTTCAATGCAAGTTAAGCTAAATCGACAGCAATTTAGGCATAGTATTGATTACCACAAAAACTATTTTGACTTGCCTCTCCTTTTCTTGCCTCACTTTAACATCAGGGTTAAAGCGATGCTCTTATAATAGAAGTGAATGGGGGCCAATCCGTAAACATTAAAATACTCACTATTTCAAAAGTATAAATACAAGACATAAACAATAAGTAGGGCTGGGACAACGCAAAAAATACGTCGACGCAAAATATGCGCGTCGATTCGTCAGACCCAAAACAAAGATGGCGGCCCCCGAGAGTAGTAGCAACACGAGTGGCTCCTCAGACTATCAGAAGTGCAAGGCACTCGTTCCTCTAAAGTATGGGAATTCTTTTACATTAAAGGAAACAATTCCGTGATATGTCGTCTTTGCAAAATGGAGATGGCCTTCCATTCTAGCACCACGGCAATGCACCAGCACCTGAAGAGGCGCCGCGCGCACACACGCACAGTATTCTTAAGGTGAAAGGAAAGTGTCAGAGTGTAAGTTGTTATTTGCATGTGAATGAAGATGCTTTTTTTCAGTATGTTCAACATAAATGTTGAATTCTGAATGTTTATTTTCATTATTTATTTTTTGTTGGAAAAGCACTTTCTGTATTAGCTTAAAGCCCCCAAGTTTACAATAGTTACTGTATTCTTTCAATAGCTCTAAGAAAGGGTGGCTGGGTCACCTTTTTATTTTTTTATTGAATGCTAGACATCAGAATGCATTATTTTGCTCTTGTACACTTTTACTTTAATTTTATTTTTGAGTTTAAGAAAAAGGTGAGTGGCAGAGTGTATTACTATGTTGTTGTTATTTTTATGTGAATGAAGAATTAAAAGATGCACTTTTTTCAGTAAGCTAGGACTATGTGTTTTCAACATAAATGTTCAATTCTGTTGGTTCAGGAAGGACGCCATGACAGGCTGCTGGCTCCCACTGTCGCTGTTAATTTTTATTTATTTTTTGTTGGAAAAGCACTTCTGTATTAGCTTAAAGCCCTCAAGTTTACATTGGTTACTGTATTCTTTCAATTGCTCTAAACAAGTATTTTGGGTGACCTTTTTATTTTTTTATTGAATGCTAGACATCAAGTTGTTGTTATTTTAATCTGAAAGAAGAATTACAAGATGCACTTTTTCAGTAAGCTAGGCCTATGTGTTTTCAAGGCTTCAAGGTTTTATTGAATGCTAACTCTGACTAAGAATGCATTACTTTGCACTTGTATAGTCTTTTATTTTGGAATTTTAAGAGCAATAAACATACATTGCAATGTTAAGGAATTAATTTTTTTTTCATTGAGATATGTAAATCAACATGTATAAATTGCTATTAGTCAATTAATAGGGAGATAATCGAATCGAAATCGAATCGGACTGGAAAAATGAATCGTTAGATTAATCGATGCATCGAAAAAATAATCGCTAGATTAATCGTTTAAAAAATAATCGTTTATCCCAGCCCTAACAATAAGGTTAAAATGATTTTAGTTTGATATAATCACTTACTAATCTATTCTATGTAAAGTTACAGCCAACTAAAAAAAAGTGTTGTTGTACAATGGCAATGTCAATAAAGACAAAAAAATGACAATTTAAACAACTTAGCTCAAATTATACATGTGTTTTAACAGAAAAAATTATGTAAAAGCTTTTAAAAAATTATAAGCTTCAGATTTCTGTCTTTAAACCCTCCAAAAATATTGATTTTTTGCTTTTCTTAAAGAAAAGGATGGATGAATCAAAATACATAGTTTGTGGTATTTATCAAATGCTGTCAATTGAGCTTAACTTGTTTTGAGCATGGAATATTCCTTTAAAGAAGCATAAGTTAGTTGCTTAATTTTCAGAACAGCCTTTGTTACAAGCATGCCTATGATGCCTCCTTAGACAGATCACTTTGTTTTGGAACAGAGAATCTAATGGGATTTGCTGTATGTTACATGCAAATGTTTATGTAAGAGCACTACCCTCTGTAGCAGGAAAGAGGTTCTGTCCCTCGCTTTTGGTTTCGGCGAGTTTGCCTGTTCGCAGTAAAACTTCAGCAAAGTCTTCGTGAGGTGCATAGTCATAGGAGGAATACACGTCTTCAGCCTGAAAAGTAAATACACACATAACACTCTAAATTTCATGTTTACATTTTTATTTATTTATTTTCAGAGCTGAGATTTTTCCTGAAAAAGATAAGGCTATGGGAATAACTGTGAATAAATGTGAAAGACAGTGAGAGAGAGAGAGAGAGAGAGAGAGAGAGAGAGAGAAAGTGTTAAAACTAGGGTCTGAATGTTGGTTCAAAAGTTTTTTTTTTTATATATATAAATGTATTCATGCATTTGTTCACTGATTAATTTTATTGATTATTTGTTCATTGCCTATGTAATGGCCAATGCTTTGGCAATACTGTACAAGTCATGCCAATAAAGCTCATTTGAATTGAATTGAGAGAGAGAGAAATGCAAACAGATGAGAGCCAGAAGGAAGGAGATATATGAAACAATACCCTATTGACATATGGATCATCGAAAAGCTCCTCATAGAAAGGACTGCACCGCTGCCTCTCTAGATCTGCGTTTTCACTGGCCATGCCAGTATGGCTTTTTTCCAAGCCCTGTCCCTGAGAGGAGATAAACGGTCATTAAACATTCATAGAATATTCATAAAACATTCACAGACATGCATGCAGGAGCCATTAATGTTTCAGCTGTGCTCATAAATGTTTGTAAGGCACTAGTGCTTTCTACCAAGGACGGAGAGCTGTTTGATTTTGGTCATGAGAAATAGTCACAATGGAAGGCCATTAGAAATGCAGAGCCTCTGCTTGTCATCGACCATTTCACAGGAAGGACAGGGGAAAATCTTGCAGATGGGGAACAGGAACAGGAAAAAAAGAGAAAAAAAAAATAGACACAGCAAAGACATCAGCTAGGAAGAAGTTCCTTTAACCATGCCAGGTTTTAATGGCCTAACAGACAGTGCCAAAAAAAATTACAGGCGAGTCTCACGGTTGAGCTCTGTCCAACCCGCCTGTGGCATTTGTGTGTGCCTGAATACATGAACCTTTCAAGTGATTTGAAAATGAGTAATGCATTATGGAGTTATATGCGTGATTACATTTCTGAGTGCGTCGAACAAAAACGTTTAGTTCAAATTTAAATGTGAGCAATGTGAATGTGTGACCCAAAAGCCAGGTTTAAGCTTGTTGCGTCCACGCAAAAAGTGACTTAATTGTGCTGTTTGTTTTAACATATTGCCCCCACAAGGCTCCATTTAAGATTCTGCCAAAATCCCAATTTTTTCTTTAATTGAATTTTGATGAATTTAAGGGTAGGTTGGCAGAGCAGATGTGCTTGTTTATCAAATACTTCTGTATCGCACACACCATGAAATTACTTGTTCCAACTCATCAGTTCTTCTTGTTTAGAAAGATTATTTAAATAAATATTTGTCCACTACTTTTTGTGAACTGAATAAAAAAAAAGCTTACGTGCAGTGGGCGAAGTAAGCTGAGGGACTCTCTCCACCAATGGGAGTCACTGACGGTGATCAGCACAGCTCTGGTGGTCATGGTGGTGTTGGGCAGGACCTCTATGGTGCGGGCCGTGGTTCTGTGCAGCAGGTCTGTGGGGTTAATTGAGCCAGGCACTGATCCAGGATAAGCAGTTCCTTGCTGTTGGCAAGAAAGGTTACACATGCATTAACCAAATTTTCTTTCTACGGTCGCCTCTGGCTTGCTCACTTGGGGTTTTAAGGCAGTGTTTTCAGTAAAGCTGCTTTGAAACGATATGTATAACAAGACCATTATGATGTAATTTAACACACAATAAAATCAAAATCATAAGGACGGCTGAAATGTTCAGGGCATGTATTTGTAAAGATTGAATACTAAAAACCTGACACAACAGGTTAATATCAGTGTCATATCAGTAAGTAGAATTCAACTGTACACTATGGTTAATAAACAGGTGCTAAACTCTATAAAGTCACCATGACACGCTGTTCACAATACATTTTACTTCCATAATTTGATGTGAAACAGCATATTCAAACGGTGAAAAGAGAAGACTTTTTCTAATGATGTATTAATCAGGAATGAAATGGATTGTGAAAAGTTGGCTTTACCTAGCAGCCTGGAGTCAGGTGGATGGAGAAAAGGGGTTGAAAAAGTGAAGGACTATGCACACCAAACGCAAATTTTCAGCATGATTTCTCACCGCGATCAACATTTTGAATCAAAACAATGCATTCCTAACGAGCCATTCTCACCAGGATAAACATTCGCACCACAAAAGTGCAGAGACAAATCAAAGGTTTTTTTTTACGGTGTGTCCATTTTTTTTCTTTGCCCCGATCAATAAAATATAAGCTTTAGATCATGTGACAGGAGTAGTTGCAGTTCCCAGAACCAGCGAAAATGGTGGCGCTAGCGCACAGAATTTTTTTTTGACCACCGACATTAAATACTTAAAGGTAAGACACCCTGAACCAGCAGCAAGTATGATTATTTCATTTGCATAAAATGTCTTTAAACACTGATGAAAAAACAACAACAAATGAACAGTAATTATGAGCGTGCATTACGCAGTGATTTAAAAAAGTACTTAACACAAGTATATAGAGTATGCATGGCAGTTGTATATAATCATTGTTGTTCCAAATGATTTGTTTTAATCTTTAATATTATTCTTTTACACTTGATTCATTCTAATCACCCCTCAGACTGTGTATACAGTACAGGATAACACTGTCAGTCAATTTGATTTCTCAATGGAGCAGTTTTAGAGCTTGTAATGGATGCATCTTTCCTATTTTTGAACGTATCTCTGCTGTGTAATGCGCTCATGATTTTTTTACTGGTTATCAATATGTTACAATGACCTTTGATACTGACAACAGAAATCTACATAACTGTTTTCAAAACAAGTAAATGTAAGCCATTCACAATTAAAGCAATTGTCATTTTGTTAAAACTTTATAAAAAGGTTCCATTCAATAACATTAGTTAATGCATTAGGTATCATGAACAAAGAATGAACAATATATTTTTACAGCATTTATTAATCGTAATGTCAGTTAATAAAAATACAATTGTTCATTATTAGTTCATGTTAGTTCATAGTGAATTAACTAAATGTTAACTAATACAACAACTGGCCGATCTTAGTGTTAAAAAGAAATCGGAGATCATTATCGGCCTCAAATTTCCTGATCGGTGCAACACTAACGGTGACAATTGTTTTAGGGTTTAATAGGCAGAAATGTGAAACGTACAATTTTATAAAAGCACTGACATTAATTCTTTTGTTAAAACTTCAGGCTGTAAAGTTGTTCAAAACATTATTTCTACAATTGTTTAACAGTTTATGGTGTTACATCGTCATGGCAAAGTTGTAATTTTGGATATAAATTTACACATAAAAGTTTAGCAAGAAATGTTATCACACTTAATTCATGTTAACACGCATATTGTTTATGTCTTGTGGCTATACTTTTGAAATGTAATATTAACATTTACGGATTTGTCCCATTCACTTCCATTGTAAGGGTCTAAATTTCCATCCATAAATTTTTAATTTTTTTAATTTTTTTTAAGAAAAGGAGGGACTAGTCGAAATACATTTTTATGGTAATCAGCATTATGCCAAAGAAGTATTAACTTGTATTGAACCCAGAAAATTCCTTTAATGCAGGTCAACTTGAATTTAGGGCAATGGACAGAACAAAAATGTATTTGTCAAAATGTACTGTGTTTTAGAGGTAAATACTTAATCCTGCCACTCACACTTTAAGCATTGATAACTGTTTTATGATAATTGCAATAGAAATAAAGTTGAAGTCAGAAGTTTACATACACTTTAGCCAAATATATTTAAACTCAGTTTTTCACAATTCTGACATTTAATCATAGAAAACATTTCCTGTCTTAGGTCAGTTAGGATCACTACTTTATTTTAAAAATTTGAAATGTCAGAATAACAGTAGAGATAATTATTTATTTCAGCTTTTATTTCTTTCATCACATTCCCTGTGGGTCATACGTTTACATACACTTTGTTAGTATTTGGTAGAATTGCCTTTAAATTGTTTAAATGGTTCAAACATTTTGGGTACCCTTCCACAAGCTTCTTACAATAAGTTGCTGGAATTTTGGCCCATTCCTCCAGACAGAACTGGTGTAATGGAATCAGGTTTTTAGGCCTCCTTGCTCATACACTGCCCACAAATTGTCTATTGGATTGAGGTCAGGGTTTTCGGATGGTCACTCCAATACATTGACTTTGTTGTCCTTAAGCCATTTTGCCAAAACTTTGGAGGTATGCTTTGGGGTCAGAAATTGCTCAAAAGGATGAACCAGACTTATGGAGGTCCACAATTTATTTTCTGAGGTCTTGACTGATTACTTTAGATTTTCCCATGATATCAAGCAAAGAGGCACTGAATTTGAAGGTAGGCCATAAAATAGATCAACAGATACACCTCCAATTGATTATAATAAGCCAATAATCCTATCAGAAGCTAATTGGCTAATTGTCTATAGGCTTGATATCATTTTCTGGAATTGTCCAAGCTGCTTAAAGGCACAGTTAACTTGTATGTAAACTTCTGACCCACTGGAATTGTGATATAGTCAATTAAATGTTAAACAATCTGTTTGTAAACAATTGTTGGAAAAAAATTACTCGTGTCATGCACCAAGCAGATGTCCTAAACGACTTGTCAAAACTATAGTCTGCTAATATGAAATGAGTGGTTAAAAAAATGGGTTTTAATTACTTCAATCTAAGTGTATGAAAACTTCTGACTTCAACTGTAAATTATTTATTTGTGCCAGAAGTGAACTTCAAAACATGCCAAATCAACATGAACAGTCTAAAACTTTTTTTTTTTTTTTTTTGTAAACTCATTATTCAAGTCCAATTATGCAGACTTTTGTAAACTGTAATTGCAAAACAAAGCATGTAAAAGAAGCACTGGTACAACATGCTGGACTACAACCAAACACTTTCTGTAAATGGGAGTATAATAAATAATTCATCAGGGGCTATAAAAGCTATCATGTTGCAATAAGGTGGCAAATATGCAAATTTCCTAAAGCTTGAGGAAAATGAGGGAGAATAAAGAAACCAACCAGGGAGAACAAAGACAACAACAACAACAAAAAAAGAGGAAATCCCAGCAGGGACAGAGATTTACATTTAATAATATAAAACAAAACCGCTACTATAGTCATCTTAGCGTGCTAAACTCAACATGCATTATGAATGAGAATATAGGCACAGAGACGTATAGTTGAAGTCAGAAGTTTACATACACTTAGGCTGAAGTCATTAAAACACATTTTTTAACCACTCTACAGATTTCATATTAGCAAACTATAGTTTTGGAAAGTTGTTTAGGACATAAACTTTGTGCATGACACAAGTAATTTTTCCAACAATTGTTTGCAGACAGATTGTTTCACTTTCAATTTACTATTTAATTTACATCAGTTCTGTCTGGAGGAATGGGCCAACATTCCAGCAACTTATTGTGAGAAGCTTGTGGAAAGATATGCAAAACATTTGACCCAAGTTAAACAATTTAAAGGCAATGCTACCAAATACTAACAAAGTGTATGTAAACTTCTGACAAAAAAATATAAAAGCCAAAATAAATCCTTCTCTCTATTATTATTCTGACATTTCATATTCTTAAAATAGTGATCCTAACTGACATAAGACAGGGAATGTTTTCTAAGATTAAATGTCAGGAATGATGACAAACTGAGTTTAAATGCACTTGGCTTAGGTGTATGTAAACTTCTGCCTTCAAATGTAAATTGACTCCTGAGTGAGAATCCATCAGTGGAGCAAAGCATTGCCAGCTCTCTGTAGAAACATGAAACAACTGAACCGAATATGGTTACACGTAACCACAATGTTAGGTGAACTTTTAGAAAATTTTAAAATAACAGGAGCAGAATGCAAGCACACACTCCCCTGCTCAGGAAAACCTCTTTATTGACCTCATGAATACTTTATGTCTGTTTTAAATGCACATTTAACAAATAATAAACAAACATACACACGCAAATGTATTCTCATGTGCACATGCATCTTTCTTATGGTGAGGTGAGGCAAGTTCTTGCTATGAGTATTTTTTTTTTTTTTTTTTTTTTACAGGCGGCACTGAGTTCAGTCAGAAGCTGTGCTTCATAGCCAACTATAATGTAATGAGCAGGGGGAAGATTGGTGTTCATGTATGGGTGTTCATGTAAAAGAATGTGATATAAAAAAAAAAATTTAAACCTTAAAAGGGGGAAAATGAAACAACATTTTAAACTTCTATGCCAGCTATACACTTATTGAGCACTTTATTAGGCACTTACACTGTTAGAGCACTTTATAACAATTTGGTCCTAATAAAGTGCTCAACGTGGTCTTCTGCTGTTGTAAACAATCCGCCACAAGGTTTGACATGTTGTGCATTCTAAGATCCTTTTCTGATTACTCTACAATTCTACAATTGCTTCTACAATTGTAGAGAGTGGTTATCTGAGTTACCGTAGCCTTTCTGTCAGCTCAAACCAGTCTGACCATTCTCTGTTGACCTCTCTCATCAACAAGGCATTCCGTCTGCAAAACTGCCACTCACTGGATGTTTTAGTTTTTTTGGCACCATTCTGAGTAAACTCTAGAGACTGCTGTGCATAAAATCCCAGGAGATCAGCAGTTACAGAAATACTTAAACCAGCCCATCTGTCACCAACAATCATGCCATGGTCGAAATCATTGAGATAATTTTTGTTCCCTTTCTGATTGTTGATGTGAACATTAACTGAAGCTCCTGACCTGTGTCTGCTTGATTTTATGCATTGCACTGCTTCCACACATTTGGCTTATTATATAATCGCATGTAATAAAGTGCTAAGTGAGTGTATATAAAATGCATTATAAATGTGCAATGGTCCAAAGTAAAACTGGCATACATTGATCAGTAATTTCAGTAATACATTAAAGTATATAATCATTTGAAATTGAATAAGTTACAAATGACTATTTTTCTCCAAAACACTCCCAGCAACATGTTTTCATCACTTTAGTGTTTCTGTCTATAACTACATAATATATCAAAATCTAAACAGTAGACAGTTGTATAATCCAACACTGGAACTGGCATGTTTTTTTAGCAGAATGATTATTTGTGTTATCTTGTGCATTATTTACAGCTACTTTTGTATTTGACATTGATTTGATTTAAAAGGTACCGCAATAACAGTCAAGATTGAGGGATTTTTCAATTAATTGATTGAACTAAAGTATTTCGTGAGTGGATGACATGCTGATTAATATGTTTAGAAAAAAAAACATCCTTAAAAATTTAAATAAATATACCCAAATATTGCCCATTATAAAAAAAAAATTAATTCCTGAAACTGTAATGAGTATGTAGAAGCACTGCTCTTTACCTCAGACAGCTCAGTTCCTGTTCTCCAGGCTTGAGGTGGATCAATCTTGTAATTTACAGCTTGGTACAGAACCTAAGACAAGAGAAGAGAGCAAAGCATTGACTTTTTAATTCCTTGCCTTCAGTGCAATACTTTTCTCTCGCTTCCTTTTCTTTGCTCTTAAATGTTTAATCGTTTTGGCAGTATTTATACTTGGCACAGCAGTAAAAAACATTTAAATTACTATTTCATTCCTCAATACATTTTCTTTTGAGTGTTTCAATGGATGACTATCTTGGCTGTAAATCTGCAACCACAAAATGTACACAATGTAACTAGGCAAGGACTCTAAAGGGATGGAAACTCTGGGCAAATGCATTTTTAGATTAACTATTAAAAACACACCAGCAACAAAAACATTACATGTGGTTTTCTATTGTTTTTGATAAAACAAAGTATCTGCTTTCAAATTATGTCAATGGAAATAAAAGTAATTCCAGTGTGTGTGAGCGTGTATTTATCACTTTGTGGGGACCAAATGTCCCCATAAGGATAGTAAAACCCGAAATGTTTGACCTTGTGGGGACATTTTGTCTGTCCCCATGAGGAAAACAGCTTATAAATCATACTAAATTATGTTTTTTGAAAATGTAAAAATGCAGAAAGTTTTCTGTGAGGGTTAGGTTTAGGGGTAGGGTTAGGTTTAGGGGATAGAATATAAAGTTTGTACAGTATAAAAACCATTATGTCTATGGAAAGTCCCCATAAAACATGGAAACACAACGTGTGTGTGTGTGTGTGTGTGTTTTAAATGTGGTGTGTCAAATCTATTCAGCTATGGCCAATTTAGGTGTCAGCGATGCATATAGAATCTTTTCTCCTTCGATAAGCGCTCCTTACTACCTCAGGAAAGTTATCCAAAGTCCATAGTTAGTTAGCTTGATAAAATGAACTTGAGTACATTACTAAAATAATAAATACCATCCCTGTAAGAGATGCGACCTGGATACAACTCATTTCAGTGTATTTTAGCTGGTGGACATGCAATCTCTTCATGTACGAGCAATAGTTCCGAGGTGTGTGTGTGTGTGTGTGTGTGGTGTGTGTGTGTGTGTGCAGGTGCATGCCTAAGTGAAAATACAAGGATATGTTCTAAGTATGCTTGTTGATCCTGCACTGATGTTATGTAGACGTACATATAATATATTAACATGCCCATGTGAGCACTGAACATGCAAGAGCAGTGTCCCTGCATTTCCCCCTTAAAATGTTATTTATGTCTACACTATTTAATGTATGTTTAAATAACTCTTTCAATTCTGATAAATAATGTCCGAAAAATGTCAGGAATTTTTTAAGCCCGTTTTCTCAAACACCAGCCATCATTTAAATAATTATATCTCAGGAACGATTTGAGGAGTGCACCTGTGTCTGAATGGAACTGGAAGCCGCTAGAAGGTTCTGGATGCTGCTAGGTGGACAGTGTGTGAGAGGTCCTGACGGGCAGAGAGCTGTGAATATGTCTCACACTGGCCTAGCCGAGCACACACATCCCAGCCATCACTGTAGCCTAGAGAGAGATAGAGTTTCTGTGAATATCTCATTTAAATTTAGTCTGTTTCTCACACAAGCTATTGTACAGTAGTTTAATTTGATTATTTTTATGAATACATATACCGATAACCAATATGTATTTTTTTTGTAAGTGTTAATTTTTAATCTTTTAACCTGCTATCTAATTAATTAAAAGCTTCCCATTTGATAAATATGTGTCATTTAAAATCTTGGAATTTGGACTTCGGATGTAACGTACCAAAAATGTGCCTATATTATTACAGATGTATGCTGATATGAATGACAAATAAATGAAAATTTGCATCAATTGTATGTTGCCCATAAGATTACATTAAGTGTTTATGGCATTCCTGATGAAACAGACACATGGTTTAATGCATTAAACCAAAATGAGGCTATAAACTGCATGTAACAAACATTAAACAGCAAAACACACAATATAAACCCTAATCTCTGTATACATAGTGAAATATTTGTGCTAGCAGCCAGACTGTGAGTGCAGTGGTGGTTTGTGTGTGTTATGTATTAGGGTTGGGTGATGCCCCCTAAATTGGCAGTTGACGATGTTGACAGTAAAACATCGCGATGGACGATGATATCGTCGGTGGGGTGGGGTGGGGCGGGCGGGATTATATAATTTCATATAATTTTCAAAAATTATATGAAAAATTATTATTTCGTTATTTTACTAACCCAACTAATGACTCGTCAGAGCTTTATCAGTAGGTTGCATGACACGTGAAGCATTTTTTTTTAGCTTTCACTTAAGAAGAGTTGTGCACTATTTATTTTAATATATCTCTTTACATAAATACTATTTTCCACTTAAAAACTATAATTTCGTTATTTTACTCACTGATGAGCAAAAGGTCGAGGCAGAAATGACCATGTACCTGCAGGAAATGGCCACTGATGGGGAAGAGGACCCGCTGACTTGGTGGAAAACGAACGACAAAAGGTTTCCGTTCATGGCAAGATTAGCACGGAAATATCTGTGCATATGTGCTACCAGTACTCCATCAGAGCTGGTCTTCAGCACAGCGGGTAGTGTAGTTACTCCAATCCGCAGCTTATTAAAACCAGATAAAGTGAATATGTTGGTATTTCTGGCCAGAAACATCGAAATTTAAACATGGTCTATGGTGAAAGATATTAGACTTCTTTACGCATTTTTCGCCATCCGTTATGGAGCTATTCGATTTTGCATATTATTTTTTAAACGTTCATTTGTGTAGTTCATATGACCACTTTACAATATTTCAATAACATAATTTAGTTTGTAGCCTGTGCTGAAGTTAATTGTGCTGCTAATTATAAGTGAAATGTTAATGCGAGTCTGAGTATTATTCCGTTTCCTGTTCTTTATTTGTTGTTCTTCTATGTTTTAATAAATGTGTGTTATTCATATTCACCTTGTTTCTTTCATTTGATTTGACATTATGGATTTATGGCCAAGGAAATTTTTCTTTAAAAGTATTAACCAGACAAAAGTTATTTGACGTTCAGCTGGTCTGGGTTTATCTTAAACTGCCGCTTCAGTGTATACAAGAGCTATGTGACAATGAGCAAGATTTTCTGAGACACTACAACTACTAATAATTAATTAATAAAGGCTATTTTCTTGTAGCCTACAACATAAAATATTTTAATCTAAATGTACAGTGTAAGACATGTAAAAAAAGACAAGAAGCTAACAATGTCAAGATCAATATTTGTGTAGCCTGCCTGACACGGTATTTTCACAGACTAACACGTCACGTCTCTGGCATATACTACAGTATTTAAAATAGCATATATGCATTAGTTATATTCTCAATTTAATTTACAGAGCAATCCCTGCAAAGTTTTTAGGTTAACTATAGAAGAGACTAGGATTAGTGAGTCACACTAGCAAGACTCGCAAAAGGGGGCGTGGCATCACGATGGTGGCTCTACATCGTGATGTTGGTTAGCCATCACGATGGACGATGATATCATCCATCGGCACAACCCTATTATGTATGTGTGCTTATATGCATCTCATTCACAGATGCTTGTTACAGCGCTTTTTCAAAAATTCCAAATCAAACTTATGAAATGTGAACACAACAATCATAATGGAAATAGGTAGCATCATACAGATGGAATAGCCTCAATTGTAAATTATAACAAGCACATATGTTTCACTCACAAACTAGTGTTTTTAGCAATCTTGAGTCACTCTGTGAGAATTATTTAAATACAAATACAGAGTGTTAGGTTGTGTTTGGACTCACAAAGCTGGGTAATTAATGATATGCTATTTACCACATTCTGTTTGTTTCATTAATTAATACGCAAAAATTTGTGCCGCCAAGTAAAATACTGTACATGCATGTTTTTGTTGCGTTTTAGTTTATTGGCTCATAAAACAAACCAAATATGGTATGTCGTTACATACAGAAGACTACTAAAACCAGCCCCAAAACAACTTAACAAGGTACAGAGATGTTGAAATATTCCTCACAGAGTGACATTAGCTTGCCTTTGCTCACACAAACACATTGTCACTTGCGGCTGCTGAGTCCCTGCCTGACGGAAAGAAGCCACATGTAGTCAGAGATTCATAGCTGCAAGCAAATAAAACCAAAATACACACGCAGCCCAATTATTAGGCAAATTGTCTTCCTCTGGATTAATTTTTAATGTTGAACAAACACAATGCTCTCAGTCAATCCAAAATGTTATTGAACCTCAAACCTGAATGTTTAACCAAGTAAAAGTGAGTTTTGTCTTTCTCAGGGGAATATATAAGTGTGCACAATTATTAGTCAATTATTAGTGCGCACAATTATTAGGCAACTAAATTAAAAAAATTATTTCTCCAAACTCAATTGTTTATTCTCAATTTTTAGATTAGGTGCAACAAATAAATAACACAAAATGACAATGAAATTTTAATTTAAAATAAAATTTTTGGCCTTTCAAAGATATTCAGTGATCAATATCATCCATGGAGTCTGTCAGTTTCTAGATCTGTTCACGAACAACTTTCACTGAAGCAGCAACCACAGCCTCCCAAATGCTGTTCAAAGTGGTGTACTGTCTTCCCTCACTGTAAGTCTCACATTTGAGAAGCGCCCACAAGTTCTCAGTAGGATTTAAGTCAGGTGAGGAAGGGGGACAAGTCCATATTTGGGCATCTTGGAGGCCATTGCTGGCTAGCCAAGCAGTAGAGTACTTGAATGCATGTGATGGAGCATTATCCTGCATAAAGATTACTAAGGACTTCTTCCTGTACCACTGCTTGAAGAAAGTACTTTCCAGAAACTGTTAGTAGGTTTGAGAGATGAGTTTTAGTCCATCTTCAACTCGAAAAGTTCTTCAACTCATCCTTAATGATAGCAGCCCATACCAGTTCCCCGCCTCCATCTTGCTGGCACCTGACTCGAAGTGGTTCCCTGTGTCCATTAGTGATCCAGCCGAGGGCTCACCCATCTGGTCCATCAAGAGTCACTCTCATTTCATCTGTCCATAAAACCTAAAAATCTGTCTTCGTGTATTTCTTTGCGCAATCTTGACGCTTCAACTTGTGAATATATTCAGCGGTGGTCGTGTTTCAGCCTTCTTGACCTTGGGCATGTCCCTGAGAACTTGACACCTTGTACTTCTGGACAATCCAGGTAGGTTGCAGTTCTGGAATATGGTAGCATTGGAGGATAATGGGTTCCTGGTAGCTTCACGTTTAATTCTTCTCAAGTCTTTTGCAGTAAATTTGCACCTTTTCTTCTCCATGTGTTTTTTGCGCACCAGTTGACTTTTCGCAACAAAAGAGTTTGATTGTCCGGTGGTCACACCTCAACAGTTTAGATATTTCAAGAGTGCTGCATCCGCCTCAAAGGCATTTTACAATATTTTACTTTTCAGTGTCAGTTAAATCTCTTTTTTGGCCCATTTTACTAACGAAGCTGCCTAATAATTATGCACACCTTGATATAAGGTGTTAGTCACTTTCACCACACCCTCCCTCATTATACAAATTCATATAACCTGAAAATGAATCCAATAAGCATTCAAGTTTAAATAGTTTGGAGTTGGAAAATGTGCATGGAAATAATAAGATCAGAATATTCACTTGCCTACTAATTTGTCACGCAGTGTAATACATTTTCACACAGCCACTGAAAACAGGCATAAAGATCTCTTCTTGGGAATTATTGGGAAGAATTTTTATCAGAATGTTCAAATGTAGATCGTGATCAATTGGTAAATCAATAGTTATATCCAGCCCTATTATTTTGTGTTTCACGTAGCAAAAAGTCATATAGGTTTTGAACATCGAGGGGGTGAATAAATTATGAATTATCGGACAAACTATTTGTGACGAGGAGGAGAGTGTGGCCGGGCAGTGATGATGCATCACACCAGTTCAAGAGAGAGAGACGCATGCAGCCGTGTCTGCTCACCGGCGATGGCAGTGTTGATGACTCCGCGTCAGTGCATCCCTTCTCCCTCCTGAGTTTCGGCACCAGTGTAACAGTTTGTGGAAAGGAAGTAGCTAGGGCAGGCTTGACAAAACACGTAGACATTTATTGTTGCATCTTTCAGTCACACACAAGAACACACTGTTTCTCACTCCGTTATGCTTTTCAGCTTCACCAGAAATAAACTCTGTTGGCTTTTCAGCTCAACACTACACACAGTCAGCTTTGTGCATCTCACTTTCTCATCTGCCGCTGTCTCCACTCCTTAAATACTCCCGTCACACCTCACTGGAACACGAGACCAGTGTGGCACACAGGTGAACCTCATTCACCACTTATATTCCCAGCCTCACTCAGGGAAGATTTTCCCAGACACCATTCGGCCCCGCCCTGCTCACCACACTATTCTTTTAAGAAATTACACCATTAAAGAATACTGACACTAAAAATCTTTCCTCAACCTCTTCACACAAATGGGCAAACAAAATGAGAGGCTACAATGTTTTCATTTTCAAAACTGAAAATCTTTCCAAGAGGCAGTCTTTAAATGTAATGACTGTATTCTCATGCTCTATATCTGCCCAGCAACAACAAAAACAGCAAATCCCACAATCCCTTGCTTCAGCACTAGCCTATGTAGTGCTTCAGATTGAGCTATCACAGTTATAAGATGCTGTTGCAATTAAGTTGTATTTTTTGTTTTATTCTTGTCTCATATATTCACCAAATCTTTGCAATCTTTAACACCCCTCTCTCTCCCTCATTCTCTATAAAAGGCGGCATAATTATGGACTGAAATAGGAGAGGCAAACCTATTTTCCACACTCATGTTAGTAAGGCTATGAGACTGCAGCCGATAGCAATCAAAGATTGGCACATCCTCTGTTCTCAATCCTGCATTTTACAGCCTAAAGCATAGACACACATGCACACAACACCAGTCTCTTTCCTGTATCTGAAGGTGCATTGATTGAACAGCACCACACACGGCAAACATGTATCAGCTCGCACTAGAGATGTTTCTGACTAGAATGATAAAGATGTTCTAGTTGATCATCCCCAATAACACTAACATTCCAGAGAGTAATACCAGACACAAGGTTCCCACAATTTTGACAAATTAATTGTCTCAACTTTGCTAGTATTGCAGACATACTGGATAATTTTTTAGAGAGAGAGAGAGAGAGAGAGAGAGAGAGAGATCAAATCTACAAAATCAAATCGATGTATTCAGACAACAGGTGCAGAGTTAAAATTGGCAATAAAGAACAGAATTCTTCATTCAAGGGTGTGGAGTGAGACAGAGCTGCAGTTTGAGTCCAACTCTGTTCAACTTTTACATGAATGAGTTAGCAGTGCTACTGGAACAATCTGCAACACCCTGTCTGACTCTAAATAATTCTAAATAGTTCTTCTCTACACAGATGATCTGGTGCTGCTGTCAGCTACTCTACAAGGGCTACAGCAGCACCTGGACCTGCTGAAGAACTACTGTCAGAATTGGGCCCTGACAGTCAATTTGAAAAAAAATACAATTATGATCTTCCAGAAAAAAAGCCAATTTACAGGAAACCAGATACACATTCACTCTGGGAAACTCCATGGTCTACAAATCAGTGCTTCAGGGAGATTTAACCTAGCAGTGAATGCACTAAAAGATAAATCTAGAAAAGCATTCTGTGCTATTAAGGGCAAATTTACCCAAATATACATTCCTGTAACACTTTGGTGTAAAATCTTTGATAGTATAATTATGCTTATTGCTCTGTAAGGATGTGAGGTTTGGGGTCCACTCTGTCTGGCAGATTACTCTAGATGGGAAAAACACCCCATAGAATCTCTGCATGACGAATTCTGTAGAAACATTCAAAGAGTTCAGAGAAGAACCCCTACTAATGCATGCCAGGTGAACTAGGCAGATACCCCCTTATTATACATATTAAAAAATTATCCCTAAAATTCTGGACACACCTAAATTCAAATAACACACTGCAACATGACGCCCTTCAAACCCAAGAGTTGAAACCTAAAACCAGTCCCATTTGTCAGCTGGCTCTGAAACTCACAAATCTACTAACAACTAACAAACACCAGATTCAGACCAGCACTGCTGAATAAACCAAATTATAAAAGAAACCAAACATTCATATTTGGACCATTGGGAAAAAGATAGTAAAAACCAAAGCAAATTGTAACGTTATCGGGCCCTAAACAAAAAGTATATTCTGGCAGAATATCTCCACATTGTAAGAGATCCAAAACAGAGACGGATCCTCACCAAATACAGACTCAGTGATCACAGTCTGGCCATAGAAAAAGACAAACATGGCTTTCAAAGGAAGAGCAAGTCTGTGCTCACTGTGACACTTGTGAGGTCGAGACAGAGACACACTTTCTCCTTCACTCTGAGAAATTTACAGAGATGAGATAGAAATACTTTGACAAACTCTCAAACCTCGTGCCACAATTTTCCAGTTGAGCAGACACAGAGCAAATGCAGGTGTTACTGGGGGAGAACAATCATGCATCAGTAGCAGCTAAATTCATTTTTGAAGTGCACACCCTCAGAAACCAATTACTGCCTTATTGTACTTTGTTCACAGTATTTTTTTATGTTAATAATATCTTGTTATATGCTTATTTTATTTTATAGTGTATATTGTTATTATAGTTTTTATTTTATTTTATTCATTATCTAGCACCTTATTTTAATTATATTTGTATTGTTATTTGTTTTCTTATTAATTTTTGTGTATTAATGCTTTGGCAATATTGTATGTAAACACAATCATGGCAATATAGTACTTTAAAGAGAGAGAGAGAGAGAAGGCAATCGCAAAGAGCAATTTCTAACAAATTTAATATTTTTGAGCCGAGCATAATCGTTAAAACGTACACTTTCTGAACACTTTTTTAGGAGCACATGTACACCTACTTGTGCGATTATCTAATCAGCCAATCATGTGGCAACATAAAATCAATTAGATACCATTCAGGAGCTTCAGAAACCATCAGAATAGGGAAAAAAAGTGATCTCTTTGATTTCTAAAGTGGCATGATTGTTGGTGCCAGACATGGTGATTTGAGTATTTCTGTACCTACTCTTTTACAGAAATCTCCTGGGATTTTCTAACACAACAGTCTCTAGAGTTTACTCAGAATAGTGGCAAAAACAAAAAGAATTCAGTGAACGCAGATCTGCGGACGGATGTGCCTTGTTGATGAGAGAGGTCAACGGAGAATGGCCAGACTGGTTTGAGATGACAGAAAGGCTACAGTAACTCGTTATAGTAACCGCTCTGTACAATTGTAGTGAGCAGAATAGCATCTAAGAATGCACAACACATCGAACCTTGAGGCAGATGGCTACAACAGCAGAAGACCACATCGGGCCACAGTGTTTCTAATAAAGTGCTCAGTGTGTGAATATTAAATATAGTCCATGAATTTCCACAGATTTGTATTTATTTTTCCATGTCCATGACTTTTTCTGGATGAGAAATCATACATTTAAATTCCCTAATTTCACTAAACACTTTTAATTTAAATGTTTAATAACTCTGATCCCTTATGAAAATGTATGCACACATTTAAAAAAACAATATAAAATATTTTTATTTTTTTTTAACATTTACTATAGTAACAATAAAATAACACTATAGCAACATGGTAGCTATATTGTTGGTAAAATTACTTTTTTTTACTTTAATTTTTCATATTCTTGATTTTATGCCACTTAGGCCACCATTTTCACTACAAATACAGCAGCTGTAGCGGCATTGCTTCAAAAACTGTTTATGCTACAATTATAATGTTAATTAACAAATACTGTAACTTGTTTTACAGAAATCATATCTACATCGATCCGACCATGGTAATGAGAATACATGCAGTGTTTACTACAGTTTTACCACAAATACCACATGGTTACTCTGCAAGAAATATGACAAAGGTTCAGTTTTTCAAAAGTATTTATTCCCCACTGTGACACAATTTCAGAAGTGCTTTCTCTTAGAACTTTAAGCTTTGGCATATCAGGTGTTTAGAATTACAAAACTCTGAAAATCAAATAGAAAAAAATAATTATTCTGTTGCATATCTGATAAGAATAATAAAATAATAAAATAAGAAATGGAAGTTAGATTTAAATTCAAGCTGTGCTGTCTTACCTGCAGACATCAGATCCTGGCAGCGAATGTAGGAGGCCTTGAAATCCTGACAGTTTAAAGCCTGTTCTGCTAGCAGAGTGAGCAGCTGACCCTTCCTCTTGGCCTCATCATCACCTAAACCAACACAAGAAACATCACACAACCATTAGATCCATAGCATCCCTTTCAAATGTCAGATCAATATGATTTTGTTTTTTTATCCTTAAACTGTTATATTTGGTCCCATGAACCTTGAACATTTGTGTCATCTTTACATTGAAATGTGGCACATATACCAGGAAAAGTTCTAAATGGCAAAATACATACGCTGTAATAACAAAGTTTAAGGCTGCAATGATGATGCAATTCACTTATACAGAAACCAAGCAGCATCAGATGCAAGGGGCTAAGGTGGGTCAGAGCTGGCATATTTTAGTACGGCTTTTATGTGGCATTGCATCTTCACACATAATTTGAAGCAGACATAGAGCCTGCTCAGAGCAGCCTTATCTTGCCAGTGTAAAGACTCCTTTGGTTAATCGGGTTAATTGTTAAAAATGTAGTATCATTTGGCCGATATTGCCATTTTCAGCAAATATAATTTTCGGTAAAAGTTCGGTAATAAACTCAGCTCTGTAAGGTTTTGATCATTATCATACATTAATAAAGTGCTTACTCTATCTTTCAGATATTGAGAATCTGATGGGTCAAAGTACCAGAACATGAGATGGCTTAGAAGTAAATTTAAATTCCTTTTAAATTTGTATTTGGTCAGAAAAATTAATGGATGGCTGCTGAGATGCCATACAATATCACATATCAGCAATAGTCCTCTTATGATCTCAGTCCCAAATAAGAAAATAAAGAAGACCAATAAGCCAGATCAAAACAGTGATAGGGGTTGCCTTTTTCATTAAAGTGTGTGTCGAGCATCAAAGGCCAGACAGAAAGTAACAATAGACCATGGAGGAGAGTGAGTGCACAAATGTGTGTGTGCAACTGTGATTTCATGGATGTGATTATATCTAAAGGTCTAATATTACAGGAGAGGACATATTTCTTTATCCAAACTGATTATTTATATATGACATGAAATACTAGAAGGATTCTTTATTGCTGTATTTTTCCTCATTTCACATGTAAGCACAGGTATAGGCTCAAGTGCACAAACAGAACAACCTGCAGGCATTAGTCGAGGGTAAGCCAATGTGAATACATCAAACACTACCACGCAAAGCACCCAGTCACTTTATGGAGAGCTAATCAATTCCACTATATAAGACAGGAAGAGAGCTTCTAACGTCCTGCATACTGATCCATCTGACATCCACCGAGACACCACAAAGTGTGCGGCAGTGTCACATCTCAAATGGAGTCAGAATTCTTGAATCACCTCAATTTCCCCTATTACAACACAAGCACAGATCACTTCACCTAAAATAAGATGACTGACACCCATGCTGGCTCACAAAATAAGTGACTGAACAAGTCTCAGATGAACACTTAACTAATTTATACCAGGGCTCCAGACTGCGACTAAATGGTTGCCATTTGTGAAAAAGAAAGAAAGATTCAACAAACTAAGGAATGCAAGAAAGAAGGAAGAAATGCGGCAAGGAAGGAAGGATGGAGGGAGGGAGGAAAGAAGGAAGGAAGAAAGGAAAGGAGGGAGTAAGTAAGCAGTTTAGTATGGAAGGGAAAGAAGGAAGAAAGGTTAAAAGGAAGTGGTGGGGAAAGAAGGGAGGGAGGACAAACAAACAGACAGACAGACAGACAGATAGATCAATCTTATGCAATATGATTTACTGACTTAGAGATTCAAGCATTCATGCTGATTCATGGAACTGATTGTTGAATCCTGAGGTCACATCCCTATGCACATCTTTTTGGGCTGTCCCATGTAATATTAATCTCTAAACCCAGAGCGAAGCTTACTTCAAAGAAATGACTACTTTCAAATCACTCGCTTATGTGTAGTCATGTATTTTTTCACGTGTAGACGGGTTGGTGCATATTCAGCAGATAAGGATTAAACACACATTGTAAAGTTTACAGATTAGCACTTTTTAATCTATAGGAAAAAGTTCCTGTAACCCTAGTGCCTTCTAGTGCTTTCTTCTGTCACAACAGTGTTGTGTCTGTGCAAATCCACTGTTGTGTTTAATCGCATGGAATGCTATGAAAATATTTATAGTGTTGCAATGCCTAAGCTCTCAACAATGCCCCTGCTGAAACAATGCCAAGTACTAATGTGGGTATTTTTCCTCGTAACTGCTGTGGCAGGATGTCTGTGACAGCATTGATTAATCATAGCTGAATATGCTTTTGTTTAAGCTATTACTGTGACAGACAAATTTACAGAACATGGAACGTTAGAATGATGTTGAGTTTACTTAAGTTTACCTGCAACACGCAGAAGTCTGGCCAGGTTGAGCAGTTGAGGTGATTTCCTGTACGCAGTAGGACACTGGGAGATGCACTCCTTTATCAATGATAGACGATCCGTTCGCAATCGCACTGCAGAGAGAAAGAGGAAGTAAGAGAGACTCAGAGGACAAAGTGAAAATCTATACTTATATCAATACTAATAAAATAATCTTCGAAATAGCATACTTGTATAAAACCCCTACTAGAAATGCAGTATGCTAAAATGTGTAGTATACAACCAGAGCACACTGTGCGATACCACAAAATAAGAATTTAATTTAAGCTGGACTATAAAACTGGGCTCTCTAGCAAAATCTGTGTTTGAAACCTTTACACTTTTGTGTTCGATTTGTATTTTGGCACTGCTCTTCTGCGCGGCTAAATCTCGTGGTTTGAGGTTACCTGGACATGGCCTGTGATCATAACTCAGACATATTTCCCTGCAGAGCACACACAAACCACACACAAACCAGCCTGCCATCAGCAGTCCCAGCCAAAGATATTAACCTGTTTACAATTACAGCCGCTGCTTTCTGCATGTGTGTGTGCAAAAAGTTTATAACAGTTTTAAAATTTCACTAGCTTTGTTAGTATGCTAATGCACACAACACCTTAACAGACACAACAAGAATACAGTATAGCAAGCGATAATCTTTGTACATTGGTGTATCTTTGTATGTGAGAATGATCTATTATCTCGATTTCTTTTTACTAGTAAAAATGGCAAAGATAAGAAGTGCATTATTAATGGAAAGAGAGAGTATGAAGAGAAGAGATAAATTAAGCAGAAAAGAGTGGAAGTTGAGCTTTGTCACAGGTCACAGATCCCTGCTGGCTGAGTGCAATGTGTGTAACGCTGCATGCTGGGAAAAAGACATGAAAGTACGCACAGCCGCAGGGTCACTTAGGTCAGGAATGGCGAATGATCTGAGAGTTTCCACTTGATGTATTCACACTACCTTCAGAAGTATTTGAAGGAAAGTTGAGCTGCTCCTGGCCTTGCCTTGACTAGATAAAACAGTTTCCTGACTTTTCAAAGTTTGACATGGAATAATCATTGAAGAGGAATGGAGGATAAACTTTCACTTACACTATTTTATTCTCAATTTTCTTCTTTCTAGTGTTTTTCCCGTGTCAGTGCATGGTCTGCTTTCTTGGACACCATTCTGCACTTGGCCTGGTCAAGGGCATCTTTTAATGCTACGTTGACTTGTCGCAACCTCCCCTCCTAGGACAAACTCTCTCATCTCTTCTCTCTTGGCTCTTGCTATTCTCTAAGCCCTTCTTCGGCTGGCTTCGCTTCGGCGCCCCTCTGCCCAGGTTCTCTGCTCTACAACTCACACGTGACAGGGAGTCGCAAGTCTCCCTTGCGGGAGGCCTCGCTTCAAAGCCCCGCCTGATCATTTCAGCACCAAACTATCTGGCATCTTAACAGAGATCCAAAAACATTGACAGAAAACTACCAGTACATTCTACAGACCCAGCCAAAGAGAAAAAGAACCACAAAGTAAAGAAACACAATGCAACAAAATGCAAGCACACCTCCAGACTTTTGCTAGAAAGTTCTGGTGTTTATTGAAATACTTTGGGTAACCGATTGCAAATATAGGTATAATAAATGAAGTATTGATGGTCTTGGCCTATAGACCGCATAAAGTTCAATTTTATCCGTTACAGGTAATTTATATTCACCTTCTGTTACAGCTCATTCACCAACCTGTTTTTATGTTTGTCTATGTGTGTTTGTTGAGTTTTTAAGTTGTAGATTAGAAATAAAGTCTTGTTTGTTTTCAAAGAGGGTTTGACTGTGGTGTATTTTGATTAAATAATCTCGTCAATTGATTATTAAAAGATCTGCGCTCCGTGCTTGAACAATATTTCAACATATTTGTGATATTATTTTCAATGGCCAGGAGAATAGAATTACTCAATAGTTAACAGATGCATCATATCAACTCAGCATGGCCGAGTGAACAGACAACACCTTAATTCTTTCAATAGTCCCTGAATTAATCAGTTAATGCTCCTTACAAATAAATTGTGAGCAGATACAACAAGCCAGTTGTATTTCTTATTTAATGGTGAATATTTTTTTTTTATTTCTAATCTGATCATTTGTCATTTATCATGCATATAATAGTATTCGAACATGGCCAAGATTCCTAAACTAATTTACATATAAAATCCTACATATTATTGGTGATAAATGCGGGCAGTTGTAAATATACCCTCCCCTCACGAATTTCCTACAAGTGCATCTTCTTTTCCATGACATGGAGCATTTGTTATTGTTTAGTTGTGGTCACCCAGCACTAATTCAGCTAAACAGTCATGAAAATTTTCAACCAAAGATTGATGAGTCATGCAGCACTGATTCGTACTGGAAGAATGTCACCATCATACGTCAAAGTATTTGAATTTGTTAACTTCATTGAGTTATTTCCCATTGATGCGGATGGTGCTGTTTATCTGTGGTCATCATTCTAGGTCCCTTTGATGTTGAGCCGCAACACATTTTTGTCCAATCGTGTTTTCCACTGCTGCACTTGGTCTTCAAGGTCTTGGTGTTACAGACATTGAGTTATCTTTGGTTTTATAATTAGATGTACCATTCTTGAATTTATAATACTTCAAATATATAAATTGTCTATCCCATCTCCATATTATTTACACTTTTTACATATCATACACAATTAAACATATTATACAATACCATATTAATTCATATGTTTCATATTTCATTTTATATATAGTTTTAGATCACTACTAAAAATGGAGCATGCCCCCTTTAAGAGTGAGTAATGTTCCAGTTCCTGCTCTCCATCAGTTCACGTGTAATGAGACCGAGGAGTGAGGTTGACATAAATACTGGGAAAAACCAAAGATATCCATGTTTTTTAATACAAAAAATACATTATTTTATTCATACAGAATAAAACAAGGCCTGTGTCGACAAGGACTAGGGGCTGTAGCCTTGAGCCTCCTTGTTATCATGCCTGCCTTCCATGCCAGTTGATGACAGTTCGAATCCAGCTCTAAGCGGTTCGAGCAGGACCGGTTACATTGTCATGTTTCTTTAGCGAGCATTACGTTATCAGTATACAGTAGTGTCCAGGGGTGCAGTGCTTGGATGTCTTTGGTAACTGCATCCATGATTAAACAGCAGAGGCGGGTGGGCCGATCCTTGGTGAATTCCAACACGTATGGCGAATGGTGGCAAGATCCAAGCAGGGGAGTGCACAGAGCTTGTACAAAAGTTGCTTCAATATATGTAAGGTTTGGGGAGGCCCTGGATTGAAGCGTATGCCAAAATGAGTTCATGTGGTACCATGTCAAATGCCTTTTAAAATGCATTTTATTCTCAATGACACCTGACTACCACTAAAAATGTAATAATTTATATCACTGACATAAATATATTCACAGGACCTGCTTCATGGTACATACTCCACTTCTGTACATTAGTTTCTCCAAATTGTTTCCCCTTTGGGCCACTGTTTAAACTCTATACAGTATCTCAGGAGATAACTGATGAAAGGTCAAGGAAAGCTTGTCGGAGTAAATGAGAGTCAGTCATAACAATTAGTGGCTGTTCACGTCGGACATGTTCTGGCATTCAGAAAAAGATAGACATAGCACAACATAATGGAACAGAATGCAGTGGGTCTCAATAGTGAATTGGTGAGTATTACATTACCTTGTAAGGGCAGAACTTTCACACCAAACTCCTCCAGCTGAGAGAGGGCGCTAATGAGATCCAACTCTTCTTTGACCAAAGGAGGACAATCCGTGATCAGCAGCAAACATGACCTGACCGTTTACACAAACAACAGAGTGGTCACACAAACACACACCAAATGTTACACTAAATGTTAAATACAAACGTATTTAAAGCAAATCAGGAAGAGTGTTTTTGAAGCATCTTTAAAACTGTAGTTTTCCAAGTTACAAACTACTCATAATATCAAGTAGTTCAAAAGTCAATTTACTTGAAAAACAGTTCCACCTCAAGCTAATAACTCAATTAAGTTAGTAACTATTTAAGGGAGTACTATTTAAATGAATCAGATTATTATTGCTCAAGCTCAAAAACAATTAGGGTTTTTGAATGTATTAATCTTGATAAGGGTGCCAGCATAGAGCACACAAAAGAAATACAACTAAAAACTAGATTATATCTCAGTCAAAAACATAGTGAGGAACAGCACAGTCTAACTAGATATTTTACAATAAAAAGACTTGAATGTGTGAAACATTCCTTTATTAATGTTTCATTTACTTGAACTGTCCAAATAAAATGGCTCACTACAACAATTCAGTTTTTTAAAAAGAGTAGGTTTGATTATTGCCTTTAAATGTGCTCGGCAGAAAAGCTGCTAACAAAGTGACAAAAAAAAAAAACAATGACATTGCATGACCACAAATTGTTGGAAAATTATTTTTTTTACTAGAAAAGCTACACTATTTTTAAAAAGCTGAACCACTGGAACCACATGCAACTGAAAAATTCAAAATTAGAGACATTTCTACTTTTAGTTGCTCCCCAACACTAATCAGGAAAAGCAGCAGCTATTACTTCAAATGACCTTTGATGATTCTCATTTCTTGATTACAGACAGAGACTCAGAATCACATTTCTTTCATACTGTTATCACAGCTTTGCAGAAGCCTATTACTACTGCACATCTGTGATGCTATAAATGTGCTTCATGGGAAACCAGGGATAGAGCAAAAACAAATAAAAGCACAGATCCTGTGCCGGCTCTGCTGTCAGATTTCAATATAGTTTGGCAGAGACAGTTTAGTTTGGACCTAGAAAAGCTAGCTGTGCACTTTTGAGCCAAGTCAGAAGCCAGAGAGAAAGCTAGAGCAGAAATAATACTTAAATTTATGAGCTTGAGAGCAAATGAAAAAACAAAACAACAATAAATTCATCAATATTTAACAATAGTTTTCTCTACAATTTTACATGGTATTTATTTTCTGTGTATTTATTTATTTTCGGACCCAGAAGACATAATCCACTTTGTATAAGATGTCCAATGGTTCATGCAACTAGAGGCCAATATAAAAAATATACTACCCTTCAAACAGCTTAAAGAGCTTGCACAGCAGTTTCCTATGAATATGGTACACAATATTAATCATAGTGATTTGGCTTAGTGGTTCATGATCTAGGGGAGTAACCAAATATATTGCCATTGTGCCTGCAAATAAGACACCTAACACCAAGATTGCTCCAAGTGTATTGTTGTGGTAACAAGTGTACTTTAAATTGCTTTAGTGTCTGCTAAATTACTACATAGTTATTAATCAGAAAGTAGTTAAAAAAAATGTGTTTGCAGGGTTGGGGAGTAACGGAAAACATGTAATGGGATTACATATTTAAAATACAAAATATTAGTAACAGTATTCCGCTACAGTTAAAATTGAAATATTTGGTAATTAAAATTCAAAAAGTATTTTGATTACTGCAGAGATTACTTTGCATTTTACTGTCATTTGTTTCATTTAATATTTAGTCCATTCAGACTGGTTAGGGTTACATATAAATGCTGTGATCCAAAGTGCATTTGAACAGCGCTGAAACACTTTCTTATGAGTTACATTCAAATGAGCAGACAGAGAAGTACATTTGGAGCAGAAAAAATAAAAATAAACCTTGTGTAAATTGTATGCTTAACGTGATTCATGTTGGATCATAATTTCTTTTTTCTAGTAAGACGTTTGATATTAGGGCAAACATTTATTATTTTTGTATTGTTTTCCTGTAAAAATATCAAAAAAGTTTTTATAGTCAAAAAAATTGAAAAAAATCAACCAGTGCTGAAGAATTAATCCAAAGTATTTAGAATATGTTACTGACCTTGAGTAATCTAACGGAATACATTACTAATTACATTTTACAGCATGTATTCAGCAATCTGTAGTACTTCAAAAGTAACCCTCCCAACCTTGTGTATTTTTGGGCAAAAATACAAATTAATATACAACACACAAGCAGGCAAAGACTCAAATCTAAAACTACTTTAAGAATTTTCAGAAATACAGAAGCCCCAAAGTATTGACACATTAACCAAGGACACTTCGACATGTGGAGTCAAGTGGGCCGGGAATCGAACCGCCAACCCTGTGCGATTAGTGGCCGACCTGCTCAACCACATGAGCCACAAACATGATCTACTAATGGTTGATAACCACAAAGTATACAAATACAGAGCTGTAAGAAAAAAGGCTTGAGGAACCAATATAAATTTGAATAAAACAATAAGAGATTTGAAGAATCTTTACCACATCACAATCCCACCAAATCTTTGAAGCCTATACAGATGTATGCCCTCATGTTCTTTTACCAGATGATTCCACAAAGCACTAAAACAACCTTACCGGCATGTCAGAGCAAACCAAACATTTTCAAACAGTTTCCAAGACAACTGCTTTAATATTAAAATATATGATATAGCATCAGTTATCTTCAAAATCCCTCTTAAACCCATTCAACATAAAAAAATGGTTTAAACACCATGTAAACACAGCCCCATTTCCTGTGGCTAAAACAGTCTTGCACTTTCAGATGTGGAAATTTTTCCCTTAATTTTTAACAACACAAATCGTATGGTTGGACACGACAATGCATTTGTTTTTTCCAGTTTAATAAATAAAATCAAAATAGTCCCTCACATGGCACACTTCACCTACACAACCATCCAGGTCAGATTATTCGAGAAGAGCACAGCTGCAGCCAGATCTCCAAAAAAGGGTGGGAGCTCCAAATCCCCAGCAAAGATATAATGAGCTTCTAAGCTAACCCTTTCCCTCACCCTAAAATTCCCCCTTTTGGAGTAACCCCACCCCCTTCTGAAGTGCTGCACATTGCATCTGTATATGCCTCTAAAACAGTGCTTACTCAGCCCTGTTCCTGGAGACACACCAATGCTACACATTTTGGATGTCTCCCTAATCTGACATGCCCATTTCAGGTGTTCAAGCCTCTACTGATGAGCTGATGAGTTGAATCAGGTGTGTTAAATGAAGGAGACAATTTTCAATGTTGGTGTGCCTCCAGGAACAGGGTTGGGAAACACTGCTCTAAAAGGTGTCTGTGCCTCGGGTCAAGTGAAAATAATAGATCCTAACTATACATTATTATTTTTAACATGACTAGTGGATTGTGAAAATTGGAAGTTTTGCACATTCCTAGTAAGGACACATTTACCTCTGCCAACAGCATAGAAAAGATGAGCTTTTAATATTTTCATAGTGCATTATAGGTTTTCATGGAAATTTTTGTTTAACAAGATTTCATCCCAAGTTTGAAAGTATATATTTCAGTGAGACCGTTAGAAGTGGGGAAAAAGGGACATTTAGACAAAAACATGACAAAACTTGCTGCGACAATGTTAGGATGTTGTGGGTGGTTGCAATGGCATTGCTATGCAGTTACTAAAGTGTTCTGAGTGGTTTTAAGAGCATTGCTATGCAGATGCGAAGGTGTGCTGGGTGGTTGTTAGGTGGCTGCTTTCTCGCCAAATTGAAAATGTCTCTATAGATGGTCTGGTCTCCAGATATATCTTTGGCTGCTCCTTCAATGAAAGTCTGTCGCCGCCAGTAAAAAAAAAATAAATCTGATCACTTAAAAAAGTTTCAAAACGAATGACTACTAATTCTTTCAGTGAAGAGAGTATAATCAGTCATTCTCTTTTCAGTCTAAGTTTCTCCCTTTCTTCCATCAACACATTCACATTCTCTACATTTTGTTTTCAATCTTTTAGAGCCTTTCTCTCAGTGGAGATGAAAGCTCTATTATTTATACATTAAGCTCATAATTACTGTCCATATAAGTTTCTGTCTGTATAAGCCGTGAGTGTAAAAGAGAGAGAGAATGACAGTGATAGAAGTGTGTGAATGCGCATGGACTGGGGGCACATCCAGCTCCATACCCCGTGAACAGATGACGGCCTAATTACTGACCCACTTTACAACACAGCCCATCACTCAGGGGCCACAGTCTGTCACCCCGCTCTGGACTAACACAACAAAAATAGACAGACGGACATAGAGAGAGACTGAAAACACATTAACCTAAAGCTGCAGGGTGGAGAGTGAGCCACCAACAGTTTGCCTTTAATTCTCCCTCTCATTATGGTAGCTAAGTACAGCAATAATAGGCATAGTTTATGGCTAGACACATAAGAGGTGCAAGAAATGAGAATGACGTTGGAAAGTTTGAATCGTGTGATATTTCCCACCTCTTTCATCATAAACTTACAGAGCAACTTTAGTGTTTGAAGAAGCTGGTAGTTTTAGGCTATTTTCACACATGGTTTGATCGCTTGGTCCGAACCAGTGTTTGATTCAACACACCTACCCTCATAGATCTCTTTTCATATTGTAATATTTGACTCTGCTGAAAATTAAAAAAAAACTAATTTTTGTTTTTCAAGAGTGTTATGTTAAAGTTAACTCATATGTTTGAAAAGCATTACATTTCCTCTGTCTGTGTACAGTGTGTTAGCTGAGGTAGGATGATGGGGTTTAGGCCCAACCATCTATAAGCAAACCAAAATCAAAAAGAGGTCATACCATGCCAGGTTCATGCAGGAGTCATAGAGGGTTGCCGAAGAGTTGAAGTATTCCCGGGCAGCAGCCAGAACCAGGTCCAAGCTGAAGTTATAAGCTACATGGGCATGAGCTTTCCCGTGAAACGCCATGCTGACTGGAGTGTCCTCTGACATAGCACTGCAGTGCACCAGCTGACCCGCCAGACGAACATTCTCCTCCCGCCCTGAACACAATAAACTCTCCACAAACACCTGCATGAAAGAGGCACAGAGATGAACAGATAAAGAGACAGAAGGAGATAAGCATTGTGTTGCGTGGGCCTGTGATGAGAAGGTGTTCAGGTGTGGTAATTAATCATATGTCTTTAGTTAATTGCCGACGAGACACAATCACAACAGGAGAAATATAAAAAACTGCTTTTTCAATGAAAATGTGTTCTCATGCGCATCTCTGTGAAACAGCTGTGCTGTCCTGGGTAATTTCATTGGAGCCTTCAGGAACAGATTTAGGCAGAGAAAGATATCAACACTGTGTGTGTGTGTGTGTGTGTGTGTGTGTGTGTGTGGTGTGTGTGTGTGTGTGTGTGTGTGATTTCAAGTGAAATCTTAGTTGTACCTGTTAGAAGTTCCCTAATTAAAACATCTTAAGATTCAAAGAATGCAGATTAACAAGATTTAGGGCCAATCTCATTTCTCCCCCTTACCCCTCCCCCTTTGTCTGCATCTTCCCCTTGGCCCTCAATATCGAGTGAAGGGGGGTAGGGGTAAGAACGTACTCTAAGAAATGAGACGCCACTCGATTACCGTTTGCGTCATCTTCCCTTGCCGCTAGCAGGCTGCTACGTCAACAGAGGCGACAAGCGCTGACATAAACAAACGAAGATGCCGTCATCTCAGGTTGTGATATCGATTGCCTGGGCTCTCTTTATCTTTGCACGCTTGTGTGCCATCAGTCGAAGACACTGTAGAAGAAGATCGTTTGCTGCTAGCTGGCAGTTAAATAGCGATTCAAAACAAAAACATTACAATTAAAACCGCTTGAACATTTTATTAAAAGTATCATAAAACACGAGTGTCATAATTATAATATCAAGTAAACTGCTCAAAATACTTACATTTGTGCGACTCAGTTCGCCGTTCAGCCATGAAAAAAGTTTGATGCCGGCACTATTGAGAAATTCATACGTGGTAACCCCTCTCTTTGAAGTGTAGTCCTCCGCAAACTTCGTTTCAAGGGCTATGTAGCCCTACGCCTTGGCCCTAGCCCTTAATCATAATGAGAATTGAGACGCCACTTCACCTCACATGAACGCGCAAAACCGAGGGGGAGGGGTAAGGGGAAGGGGTAAGGGGGAGAAATGAGATGCAGCCTTAGGCTATTTAACTGCCAGCTAGCAGCAAACGATCTTCTTCTACGGTGTCTTCGACTGATGGCACACAAGCGTGCAATGATAAAGAGAGCCCAGGCAATCGATATCACAACCTGAGATGACGGCATCTTCGTTTATGTCAGCGCTTGTCGCCTCTGTTGACGTAGCAGCCTGCTAGCGGCAAGGGAAGATGACGCAAACGGTAATCGAGTGGCGTCTCATTTCTTAGAGTACGTTCTTACCCCTACCCCCCTTCACTCGATATTGAGGGCCAAGGGGAAGATGCAGACAAAGGGGGAGGGGTAAGGGGGAGAAATGAGATTGGCCTTAGACAACATCTGAAGAAAATATGTGTTGTGGTTGCCCTTTCAAAACTTGCTGCCTCCATGCTAGGGTGTTGTGGGTGGTTGCTTGCTGACCGAAGTCAAAAGAGCAGATGCTCTATGTCTATGAAAAAGTCTCTATGATATTTAAGGCTGAAACGATAAGGCGACGTTATCGGCAACGTCGACAAAAAAAAAAATTATAGACACAAATTTTCATTGTCGAATAGTTGTTTGATCTCATTTAACGTAACATGAGATCACATTTAACTGTAATGATGATGCACGAGAGCAGCACTGCAACTCGCGTCTGACTGAGGAGAGGAAGAATTACACAGATCACAGTCCTGATGCACTCTAAACATTCCAAACAGCTTCAGATGATGTACATCGAAAAGTACAAATACCAAATAAGTAAATACAGAAGCACTCTCGTTGTGGAATAAGCAGAGCCAGAGCTCTTTAAAGGAAACACACCGGTGTTCCATCTTAAATGCAGTTTTAATGCGTTATAGCTTTATTAAAGTTCAAATAATACGGAAGCTGGTCATATAATCAACTACAAAATCCTACTCTGGCATTTCTCTGTCCGGTCAGCGCCTCTTCTATGAGTTGCGCAAATGTCCCGATCTAAGGAAGAGAGATTGAAACTGCACCCGTCTGATGTACACATGCTCATCCCTCGAGCCCGCACTTGCTAAAGCTAGATAATAATGCGATGGTTCATGACTTATTGAATCATAATATGTCACTGTGCATTTCTTATTGTGAAGAAAATTGGCAATATGCAGCTTTATTAATAAGAGAGAGTTTGTTTTTTTGGGAGTTGAAGTGAACAAAAAGGTGAGAGGGAAGTCTTCGCCCCATTACACATTGCAACAAAATACGTTTATGATTTGTTTTGGCTTGTATTCCAATAAAAATATATAAAACTATGTACATTTTCTTTAGCAGCTATACTTCAGAAGAAAAAATGGTTATCTGAGAATGTTGAATATAATATTAAAAATACAAATATTTAAAAATATCTAAAAATATAAAAAATGTTGTCTTTACTGCAATCGCAAAAGTATAACCAAGTGAAATACACGTATATACAAAATACACATACTGTATATTTAGATACATCCTCTTAAAGCAAGTCTAAATATCTTATATGTTGCTTCTCAAGTCCATGTATCTTGTTTTAAGTATTTATAAAATGTTACATGGAAAACAAGACAAAAACACTTGATAACAATAGTTTTTATTTTACAGTGAATTTCTTTACTGAATTACACTTAATCAAAAGTATTTTCCCCCCTTTAATTCAGTGAATGTCATTTAGAGGTATTTTTAAAAGATGATTTGTCCTCTTTATTGTTAGTAAGCACGTTTAATACAACCTTTTAATCTGGGCACAAGCTGAATAATTGTTTAAGAGCTAATGATTAATCATTACAATAATCGCCGAATAGTCAAATAATCTTTCTAATAATCAGTAGATTAATCGATTATAAAATAATCTTTAGTTGCAGCCCTAATGATATTCTTTTCTCTTGATCTGGCTCTGGTCCGTCCTTTAAAATATGTCTAATCGATGGTATTGTTAATCAATGGAATATTCTTCTGTTAAAGCTATCAGAGAGTGTTATTTTAACTGCATTTTTTTAATTGTGTTTAATAGTGGAATTTCTGGTGAAGAACTTCACTACTCATGATCCTGAGGGGGAAAATCCACCAATTAGAGAATCACTGCGAACAAAACGCTGCAAAAGAGCTCAGCAGCGACAACCAGCTTCCATGTTGCACTGTGAATGATGCAACTGAGTCACCCATTCACTAACAAACTTCTTATACATATTTGTATATATCTGCATATTTTGAAATTCAATAAGAATGCATTGATTCTATACTTACAATCAACAACTTTAAATCAGTGGTTTTATGTTTTTCTATAATTTTGTATTTGATTGCACCATTTGCAATGCTTGTAACCTTTGTCTTTTTGTATGATTTTTAAATGCTGTTTTCCTTTCAATCTAGGTTTGTAATGTTGTGATTCACCTCAGAGCTGGTTGGTTTGGTTCATGGCTTAGAACTTAAGATATTATAAAATATCTGGGGAAGAAATGAATGGGAAAAATACTTCCACAGCCAAGACAGCTAAAAAGTGGACTGGAATTGTTGCATTCTATTTCTTACACAAGTAAAAGTACATCTCGCCACGGCAAAATATAAAGTTTAGGATTTAGGGTTTGTTCAAAACAGTAAGAGCTGTTTTGTAAGAGCAATAGAAAACTTGCCTTGGCAAACACCACTAATAAATTATAGATATAACTAATTATCTGCGTTTCATTATCACTCTCCATTTGCTTCATTTCCTAATACAAAATTCCACTACAATTTTCAAAAGATTCTGGTCTTCCAACACACCAAAGCTGTTTTCCCACTTGGTTAGAATGCTTGATGTCATAAACATGAGTGCTATTTGAGTACTGCGTGAATACAAGCGGCATCAGTTTACAACAGGATGAGAAGACATCAGCTTTGCTGTTTTATTAATGTTTTTGTTGCAGCTTCATACCAAACAAATGAAGCAAACTCTGATGTGAAATGGACTAGAGGTGCCACCAAAAGCTTTAGTGTGAAAGTGTTCTAAGGGGTCATTCAGAAGGAAGGCGTAACAGCGCTTGGAAAATCTGGAAGCAGCACAGCAAAATAGAACAGGATGTCGGTGTCTCCATGTGTGTACATTTGAACTTGACATGGCATCTAAAACTTGTGGCACTCATTCCAGAGAATGCAAGACAGGGCACAATGGTCAAAAACGTGTGCCTAATGCATGTTTACATTGTAAAACAATTGAAAAACAGTGCAGAACGATGCGTAAAACACATTCTGTGTGAACAGCTCCCTAAGATTTTGTGTGTGATTCTGCAGTTTCTATCAATGGAGCTAAAAGGGCAATCCGTGAATCCAGATCTGATCCTTGGAAGAGATGAACAGGCCAAAACCAGAGTCAACAAATCAGTTACCACACCACAACATGTAATTTCACAGAGAGCGTGAGTGTTTTGTGCATGTGTGTTGCAAAATCTGAATATCATTAACCGATCTTAGAGCTTCATAATGTCTTTAGAAATATAATCGGCAAGTGCTTTAATCTGTCTGCATTACAGAATCCAATTTCTGCAGAGCACTCTGCACCAATAACTATAACACGGTTAACTCCTAACACTGCACAAATGACATATCCGTCCCTGCTCAGTCTGCGAGCCAATGAGCCATTCCTAATGCACAACCCACAGAGGTAAGGCAGAGTTTAGACAGAGCTGGTTGCTGAGGGTTGTGTAAATGCAATAGCTGTTTAGCTATTGAAGAGATTTCAAAGCAGCTCTACTGTACTCTGTCAAATGAATCCAGACAGAGAGAGGAGATGGTGAGAATGACAATTCCATAAAACTGCATCCAAGTTCTTTTATTTTCCTCTTAAGAACTTTCAATTTAATGTTTGTGTGGGATATCTTTCAAGAGAGTGGAGAAAAATACAGTGTAGGGGCCCTATTTGACAGTAACTTAGTAAGAGAAATTCAAAAAATGTAAAGGGCGATGGATACTTCTCTTTTGTTGTTTTCTTTATATTTCTCTCTCTCTTTAGTCAAAGGGTGAGTGGTGGGGGAGTTTAGTATGAACTTTTGAGGGTGAGTTCAACTCTGCTATTCTGTTCTTGATTGTGATGAAGAAATTGATAGTGATGAGAACGCAGCCTCGTTAGAGAATAGAGCTAAATTACAGAGCATCACACAGACAAAGCCCACCATCTTTCACACACACATGCAGATATGCAGACAAACGCCAACCAGGGTGAGCAACAAAAGAAGGTAATGAGAGTACAGATAATGTAGGAGTTATGAGGCAAAGTAAGAAAAGAAGAGCTGGAATATTACGGGAAATTTACGAAACACTAAAATGTCCAAAATATTGCAGTAACGAATACTAGTAAGTGTAGTTTGGTGTGGTGAAGTGTAGTGTAGTATAGCATAGTATATTATAGTGCCCATTAAAGTAAAATACACATAAACTACCCAACACTGAAACTGGAAAAATGGCTTCAAAGCTTTTAGATGGTCCAGTCAAATGCTGATTATGATATTTTCACACACCATTTCTCTTCTTTTTTTTTTTTGTCCTTCCCAGGACAGATCATAGTGTAAGAAAACTATTTTGGTCTGTTACTGGGTTATCTTTTGCATGCTTTTTTAAAAGGCATATTCTGTATATTCGTATTAAATGTAGGCTAATGAAAAACGATTTCTTTGAAAAGGCCACACCCACATGTTTAAATAATGTGAAATATGTAACAAACGATTTTTTGACATCAGCATTCTTGAGGGTAATTTTTTGGAATGAAGAGGTCTAGCATATAATATGGAAAGGTGGTTTGTGAAACACGATAGAACATATTTTTTAGACATTTTTAGGTTTTTCATTTTTATAGTGCCACCAAATGGCCGATGTGTGCAATTTATTTTCTCGTGTCCTCAGAATGACCCCGTAAAGTAGTTTTCTGAGTTTTGTGAAAATATCTCATGCCGTTGAAGAGATATAGGCATTTGTGTAAAAGTTGCCACTCATTCTTTGTATGTTTATGCATACCATTGCAATGATGAATCGAAAGTTCAAACTTTTTTTTATAATTATTGATATCGGCACTCCAGAAAATCTTTCTGCACTGTTGAATGGCATAGGACTAGTTAACAAAAATAGGTTTTGCAAAACTATTGCAAATTGCTAAATAATTCGGAAACGACTTGAGCCAACGATTCCAGTGATATAAGGCACTTGAGTGTACGAAATATGGTTTAGGAGTTATGTACCAAAACGTGTTTGTCTTTGCTACAGCGCCACATATAGGCCAATCACGGTGAGAACATGCAAATGTGTAGCCAGCTGGAGTACTACCATTCCCCAATGTTTCATGTCTCCAGGCCTTACGGTTTGGTCTACACAATCAGTTATAGGGCAGAATAATAATAATATACATCTTAGCACTTACAACAGGGTTTCAGCACTATGTGCTTGAACCCCTCACTATTCATATATTATTACTATATTATAACAGTCAATAAAATGTACAGTATTACCTGATGGCAAGTCTCTGTCTCTAGACAGGTATAAACATTCTGCTGCATGTCCAACAGATCGTGAAGTAAGCTTCTCCACACTGTCTCACTCACAGGAGGGTTTCTAAACAAACAACAGATAGTGAGACAGGTGCACATAGGTGCTCTGGGAAATGTGTGTGTGTGTGTCATACTTGCGTCCTGTGTGACGAGTGAGTCAGACCATCAGCTGGTGAGTTTCTTCTTTGCTGTTCTGACTGTTCCTCATGAACGAGATGGGCTTCTGGAGACCATGCTTCTCCAACACCTCAGCAACACTAAAGAGAGACAGAAAAATATAAACAAGAAAATGACAATCACATTTAAATCTAGTGCATAAACATTTTAACCTGCCTGTGTAATTAATGTAATAAAAAACACATTATTAAAGTTTAAATTTACCTGGTTAGTCCCTTAAGATTAAAATACTATTTTCAAACAACATACAGTTACAAGATATGGTATTTGAACACTTCGGAATTAGCTGGGTTTTTTTTGCATTAATTGGTCATTAAATGTATTCTCATCTTCATCAAAGTCACAAGTATAGACAAACACAATGCGCATAAGATAACACCACACAAACAATTTTAATTTTCAACGTCTTTATTGAACACATCCCACTAACATTCACAGTGCTATGAAAAAGGTAAGTGAACCCTTGGATTTAATAACTGAATGAACCTTCTTTGGCAGCACTAACCTCAACCACGTGTTTCCGGTAGCTGTGGATTAGACCTTGTGACAAGGAGGGGGGGCATGGCCGGACCATGAGGGTGCATGCCTGGCACTGAGTGGCTCAATCAGCAGGAGAGAGATAAGAGGAGGAGTCTGGAATTCCAGAGAGAGACAGACAGAGAGAAACCCGGGATTGGAGGAGGACGCGCCATCGAAGAGCCCTCGCCACTGACTGGGGTCGCAACACAGAGGAGGTGTGATGCGGCAGTGCTTGAGTGGTTCGCCTGAGGGTGGAGGAGCCTGCTGCCATCCGACAGGAGGCGGGGGAGCTCGCTGCCGTCTGCCAGGATGTGGAGAAGACACTGCTGGTCGTTAGAGGGCGGAGGAGCCGCTACTGTCCACCAGGAAGCGAGGTCCAGTGCCATCGTCCGGCATTGCTGAGAACAACTGCCCACTTGGCCGAGGACCGAATGACACAGTGTTCTTGGACGGGAATTTAATTTTTTTACCTCCCTCTGTCACTCCCACCCTCTTTTCCTCTCCCCTCCCCTTGTCCTACCCAGCTACCCAGGAGGCAGAGAGAATCAGCCGGCAAGGACATGGCAGAAGGGGGTAAGTCAGTTCGGAGCTTTCCCCGGCCTGAATCGGGTGGTGGGGTTATGTGACGAGGAGGAGGGCGTGGCCAGGCTGAATGGCTCAATTAGTGGGAGCGCGATAATAGGAGTCGTCGGGGATGCCAGCGATAGAGAGAGAGAGAGAGAGAGAGAGACATGGAGCTGTGTGTGTCGTTGAGTCCGAGTCAGGTCCGAATTAATCTGTTCAAGAATCTGAATTAAAATTGTAACCGTAAACTCAAAATCAATATTTTAAGCTTATTTTAACCTTCACAACTAAGAAAAACTATTTTTCAATATAAATGCAAAAAACAAATGATTTGTATCCTGCTGAACAAATTTCAAAGTGGTTTCAGAATGAAAGCATATGCTTTAGGTGTATGAAGACAAAACTATCCTTGAACACACTTTTTATTGAAATTACATTTCAATTATTTGTTGCTTTTCCCCTCCACTCAAACATACACCAAAAAAAGGGAAAGCTGCTGAAGTCATTACAATGTTATTATTTCGAATTTCGATTTAGTTTTTATTTCAACTTCATTTTCAATTTGTCCATTCAATTTAGTTTAGTTTTATCTAAAATTATGGGTGAAATACATTTAATGTAATTAATTAAAAATATTTAATGTGTTTAATACATTTAATAAATGGTAATATCAAAACATAAATACAACAACATAAAATAAAAACAGAAAAGATCAGATACCGTTAAAAAATATTTATATACTACAGTACAGTTATATACTACACTTCACACTTTTCAGTCCTCCTGCTGTGTCCAGGTGTATACTACTTCCCTATGGTCAAGATAACATTTTTGACAAACGCAACTTGACCCAGGCTGACATTTCTCTTCACATTATATTTAGTATATTATATTTGTGTTTCCGCATGTATCCGCTTTCTATTTTTAGCGTGATTAAATCTAGCGCATTTTACAGCGCACACCTGTTTTTATCCTCTGTGTTACACGGACTATTGCATCGATCTCAAAGCACCACTTATCAACAACAACCATAACAACAAACAATTGTGTGAGAGATTCACATCGATCTCAAACCCTCAACGCTCAGGAAAAACCAACAACAATCAATGTAAGTCCCTACTGAGAATCATGTTGAAAGAGCCCCAATAAATGGTAATTCTATTGTAAGGAATGTGGAAATAGAGACTCCAGCCACTATTGTTAAATGCATTTGGGGTACTAGAGCATCTGACCTCAGATCAAATTTACAAGTGCTGGCTAATGCTAAATGTAGATTTTCTAAAATTGCTATTCATGTCAGCACTAATGATTTTTGGATTCAGCCAGACAGAGATCACCAGAAATTATGTTGAAAAGGTGTGTGAACTTGCAAAAACGATGTCAGTCACTGTAATATGCTCTGGCACTCTCCCTGCTGGTCAAGGTGATGAGGTTTATAGTAGATTAGTGTCACTGACTGGCTGGATGTCTGAGTGGTGTCTGGAGAATAGCAAAGGATATATAGACAATTGGAAGAGTTTTTGGGGTAGGCCTGAGATGCTAAAGAGAGACGGACTCCATCCCTACAGGAAAGGTGCCGCTCTCCTCTATAGTAATTTTGCTCATAGTCTAGATTAACAATAGTATTTGATTTACTGGTGCCCAGGTCAGGAAGCAGACAAACTGGTTAATCCGAACATCTGCTAGCTGCCTTTAGATGTCACACAGGTCACAAAAACCACAACACATAGAGACTGTATCACCTAGATATCAAATAGAGATTGTGTCTGTTCCCTGAACTACCAAACACAAAACTCTCACTAAATCATTTAGAAAAAATTTGATTAAGGTAAAACTTGAACAAAAAATATTAAAGATAAACATCATATGAAGGTAGGGATACTAAACATTATATATCTTTCTACCAAAGCACTAATTGTAAATTAAATTATTACAGATTATAGTTTGGATACACATGTTTGACTGAAACCCGGCTTAAACCGGATGAATATATTAGTTTAAATGAATCTACTCCCTCAGGTTATTGTTATATACATGAGCCTCATCTGATGGTCGAGAAGCAGGTGTTGCTACAATTTACAATGAAGTTTTGTTGTTACTCAGAGGACAGAATATAACTTTAAGTCTTTTGAACTAATAATGCTTAATGTGACTGTCATATATAAATAAAAAAAAATGTATTTTGCCCTTGCTACAATATATAGATCACTCTGGTCTTATTCTGAATTCCTTGGTGAATTATCAAATTGTTTTTACCAGATCTTGTAGTTACTGTAGATAGAGCTTTAATTGTTGGTGACTTCAACATTCACATAGATAATGAACATGAAACATTGGGATTAGTATTTATCAATAATCTCAACTCTCTTGGAGTCAGACTAAATGTGACAGGACCAACTCATCGCCATAATCATACACTAGATTTAATTCTGTCATATGGCGTTGATGTTGATACTATAGAAATTCTACCGCAGAGCGATGACATCTCAGATCATTACCTCGTCTCTTGTATGCTGTGATCAGCCAATGTTACTAAATCTACACCACGCTATAGTTCAGGTAGAACTAATCTTTTGACCACTAAAGATAGCTTCACTAATTCACTATCTCATACACTCAGTGAGCCCCAAAGCCAAGACAAACTTGATGAAATAACAGAAAATATAAATAGCCTTCTCTAGCACTCTTGATAATTTCGCGCCCCTTAGATTAAAGAAAATTAAAGCAGAAAGCCCTGCACCATGCAACAATGATCACACTCATGCTCTCAAGAGAGCAGCTTGGAAAATGGAGCGCAAGTGGAAGAATACAAAATTAGAGGTATTTTGCCGTGCATAGAAGGATAGTGTCTGTAGCTACAGACAGGCACTAAAAGCTGCCCGGTCAACATATTTTAGCAAACTCATATAAAATAACCAAAACAATCCTAAGTGTTTATTTAATACTGTGGCTAAATTGGTTAGGAATAAAGCCTCAACTGAAACAGATATTCCGTCACAGCATGTGAGTAATGACTTCATGAATTTCTAATAAAATTGAAATAATCAGAAATAAAATTGGAATTATGCAATCATCTGTCACAGTACCTCAGAAAACAGTGTCTCATAATTTCCCTCATAATTTTCATGCAACTTCAATCATTCACTGCCATAAGTCATGAAGAGCTAACAAAACTTAGTGAAACATCAAAAGCCACATGTATATTAGGTCCAATACCAACCAAGACAGAGACTGCACTTATCAGAGTTACAAATGACTTGCTCTTATCATCTGATCGTGGCTGCATTTCTCTTCTAGTGCTTTTAGATCTAAGGGCTGCATTGGACATGATAGATCACGACATTCTATTGAAAAGGCTAGAGAATTATGTTGGAATTTGCATGAGCATGGTATAAGTCCTATTTAGCAGACCGCTAACACTTTGTCTATGTAAATGAGGAATTGTCAAACCAAACTAAAGTATGGTGTGCCACATGGATCAGTTTTAGGTCTTCTGCTTTTCTCCTTGTATATGCTTCCCCTGGGAGATATTATCAGGAATCATGGAATAAGTTTCCACTGTTATGCCGACGATAACCAATTTTATATTTCTTCAAAACCTGGCGAAATTTCACAATTCTCTAAATTAGCAGAGTGTATCAATGAAATAAAAGATTGGATGGCCAGAATTTTCCTTCTACTCAATTTCAACAAAACAGAGGTACTAATTATTGGACCAAAAACCTCTAAAAACTAGCCGCTAAAATATTATTTGACTCTCAATTAATGTACTGTTACATCGTCTTCAACAGCAAAGAACTTAGGTGTTATATTTTAGACAAATCTTTTCTTTCAAAATCAAATTACCAATATTTGTAGAACAGCATTCTTCCACCTAAGAAATATTGCAAAATTACAACATATGCTCTCTGTTGCTGATGCAGAAAACTAATTTATTATTTCATGATCTCAAGACTAGATTATTGTAATGCATTACTGGGAGGATGTCCAGCAAGATCAATAAATAAACTTCAATTGGTTAAAAATGCAGCAGCCACAGTGCTGACTAGAACCAAGAAATATGATCATATTATTTTATCATCGTTACATTGGCTACCTGTTACATTTCATATTAATTTTAAAATTATTTTAACTACATACAAAGCTTTGAATTGTCTAGCTCTACAGTACTTAAGTGACCAACCACGCTACATTCCATCATGTTCATTATGATCGCAAATTTCTGGCCTGATAATAGTTTCTAGAATATCAAAATCCACAAAAGGAGGTAAATCCTTTTCATATTTTGCTCATAAACTATGGAATAGTCTCCCTAACACTGTTTGAGATGCAGACACACTAACTCAGTTTAAGTCTAGACTAAAGACTCATCTATTTAGCCAGGCATACACCTAATTTTTCCTTCAACTCACAATTTACAGGCTGCTTTAGTTAGGAATTAAATACAATTCTTATTTAATTACTTATTTTTAAACACAATTCAAAATCATATTTAATCAAACTACACAATGATGACGCTAAGACAATATACATATTCAAGTAACATTTTCTGTTAATGCATGCTTTTCTGTAAAGCTGCTTTGAAACAATGTGTGTTGTGAAAGCCGCTATACAAAACAAAAACGACTTGACTTTTGCGAGGGCATGGTCACTTTCAGCAGCTGCTTCTTGTGAATAACAAACTGAAAATGTTTGAGTGCTTTTTAATAACTGAAACTAGCTTTAACCCACACCTCCAATCTCATTTCATTAATTGGATGCCAGATTTGACAACTCCTGACTCGAATTAGCTTTTTTTTTGCCTTTAGCCAAGGTGTACACATACATTTTCCAAATTACACTGTGGATGTTTGAATCATTATTCAGTATGTACAAGAACAATACAATCATCTGTGTGTTATTAGTTAAAACGGATTGTGTGTTTTTTTTTTTATTGTAACTTAGATGAAGATCAAACCAGATTTTAAGACAAATTTATACATAAATTCAGGAAGTTCCAATGGGTTCACATAGTTTTTTCCTTGCCACTGGAGAGCCTAAATGGGGGTCAGAACATTTGAGACCTCTAGTGAAAATATTCTATTTATTTTCTATTTTTACATTTTTCTGAAAATAATATTTTTTTTATATCTAATCTAATACATTTCAGAATTTCTTAGATTTTCCCCCTTTTGTTTTAGTGACAGCATGCACACAAATTGGCATGTACTCCACAAGTTTATGTAAACAAGAATTATCCATGTTATCCAGCATGATTTGAGAATGTTCCAAAGAGCATCTTGTGTGCTTCAGTTTACATAAGGGAATCTGGTCAAAATTTCCACATAGATTAAAAAACATGTATATACTTATTTGATTAGTGACCTAAATAGGGCAGAAACTTCAATATTTCTTATTCATTTAATGTCTTAAATATTCTTTTTTTTTTTTTTTTTTTTTACATTTTTCTAAATCCTAACACTTTATTTAATGTTTTAATTTAAGATTTTTAATCCAACATTATCAATGTGGTTTCAGACTATTAGAATCTACTGTTGATATGGCAAACCACAACATAACACATTCCAAGCCAGGACTTTATGCTCAACAGCTGCTCCGAGGAGCCATGAACCGACAGAGGTGTCTGAATCAACATCAGTGAGCTGAACTGTTGCTGTGTCTGGCTCAAATGCTCTCGATAAATGAGCATGTATCATCCCTTGGGAGCACCTGCACAGATGTTTTCTGTTTCTTTCCTTTCTTCCAGTCTCACACTCCTTCTCTCATGTCTTTTTTTCTCTCTACAATCTGCTGGGGCCACATTTACTTTTTTGAGTTTGCTTACATATTTGGGTGCTCCCTTCTCTCCCACTTTTTACTCCTCTTTAAATCTGTCTGTAGCTCTTTAAGCCTTCTCCAGTAACCTCATGACCTGTTCCCAATAAGGCTGTACTGTTTGAAAATGCAAATTGTTTTATTTTTTGCTTTCTTTTGTGTAATCTTCTGCTTAAAGGGGACAAATTCTACACTGTTGTAGCAGTTTATTTTTTAACTTAAGTCCACCTATAATGTTATTCATGGTTTCTTATGGACCAAAAACTTTAATTTAGTTTTAATTGAATTTTTTTCACCATCTGTATGACCCTTAGAATTAAACAGGCTGTGCCTTTAAGACTTATGTACATAAATGACCTATGATATGATTGGCTAACCTCTTCAAATGAGAAATGAGTAACAAGGCCCCCACCAAGATGCTGATTAATGAATAGGTATGGATCTGTAAATATTGACAGTAATACGTTAAAGTTTTCAGGATTTCCTAAACAACCCGTCATCCATTGGTTCTCTAAAACGGGTAGTCCTGACCAAACTCTTTGGTTGAACAAATGTTGCTATGCCAGGATGCTCAAACAAACAGATCAATGTTTTCACAGAGCGAGTTTAAACTTTGTGGAAATCAACCTACAGCTGGCTTACTAAACTGTCTATCCACATTAAGCTAAGAAATACTGTATATATGTGAAAGCATGTAAACCTTTTAAAAAATTACACACTTCACCTTTTACATTGGCAGAGAGAGTATGCGAGAATGATAAAGAGCAGGACCAAATAAGAGAAATTATTGGCAAAAATACAATTCAGATACAAAGATGGAACAAATCTAAATCTTGAGATTGTGAAAAAAACAAGTGATAAGTTACAGAGCAAACAAGAGAAAAAGAGATGAATTAAGGCTGCAGTGACTGCGTTCTCCCAGGCAAGCCATACATTTCTAAGAAAGAGACATTAATCATCCTTTCCACCGACAGAACCCTAATAGATCTAATGGAATGTGTCTCTATGGAGCCATTACAGACTGATCACATCACCGGAGCAAAGATTAGCACACAAACAGACAGACAAAGACACAAACATACATAAACAATCAAAACAAACAAACAACATGCATAACAAACATTCCACAAACAGATATTCAAAGCAGACATTATTACAATGCATAATTCCTATAAACATAAGGTGGTTATAGGTGGATAAAGAGGGGAAAAGTCTAAAGGTGCTGTAAGTGATTTTATGCATAGAATGTCACTGTCAATCAGTTTGCATGATCACATGGGAGCCCATATATGGGAAGCCATAATATAAATCATTCAAGTAAAATGGCAAATTCAGATTCGTAAGCAGTTGTCATGAGAGTATGCTTTTCTGCTACCATTGCTTTTGACAACACTGAGATGACGCTGCTGCACTCCTGCTCCATCTCTGTTTATAACAGTCTCAACAGTACAACAGTATATTTGCATCTGTAGTTTTTAGAAAGTAGAATGAAACAGTAAAAATGTCAATTTCTCCAAATGCAAAATTTGTTACTTGCTACATTTTTTATATATATTAGGTTTTTTATTTTACTCTCTAAAATTTTCTATGGACTCCCTTGCAGACCCCTGGGGGTCTCTGCCCACAGTCTGAAAACCTCTGTCTTACAGCACCTTTAATGAGCATCAGATAAAAAGTGGGTGAATGGATGCAGCTTAGCCTTTGCTACAAGGCATCCTGTTTGTTCACTCTCTCTCCTTACCTTAAGTGTTTCTCGAAAATGTCCACCTGGTCATGCAGGGCTTTTGTAGCGTCTGTCTCTGGTCTGAGAACGAGAAATAAACAAGACCAAAGTTCAGCCGTCTTGAACACACACACACAGACTCTATTATTCCACATAAAGTCACTCTCAAGCTGTTAAAAAAAGTTCACCCCAAAATGAAGATTCTCTCATCATTTACTCAACCTCATACCATCACAGATGTGTATGACTTTTTTCTTCGGCTAAACACAAAGATTTTTAGAAAAATATCTAAGCTTTTTAGGTCCAAACAATGCAAGTGAATGGTGGCCAGAACTTTGAAGGTCCAAAAAGCACATTAAGGCAGCATTAAATTAATTCTTATGACTCCAGTGGTTAAATTCATATCTTCAGAAGTGATATAATAGGTGTGGGGTGGGAAACAGGACAATATTTAAGTCCTTTTTTATTATCAGTCACATACACTTTCACATTCTTCTTTTGTTGTTGGCAATTCACATTCTGCATATTGTCATATAGTGGGCAGGGAGGGAAAATTATAGTAAAAAAAAGGACTTAAAAATGTCTCTGTTTCTTACCCACACCTCTCATATCGCTTCTGACGAAATGTATTAAACCACTCACTTGGCAAACATTCAGTTACATTATATTAACCTACAGAGCTGAGATATTCTTCTAAAAATATTCATTTGTATTCAGCAGAAGAAACTCTTCTCTCTAATCTGGAATGGGATGAGGGTGAGTAAATGATGAGAGAATTTTAATTTTTGATTATCAGTGCTTAGATTTTGTAATATTCATCATGGTTTAGTTAAGATTATGTGTTATTTACTGGTAATTGGTTATAGCTTTTATGGCCCTGCCTCTATGAATACGATTTAGATTTTCATGTTTGGTCCTAAGACAAGAACAGCACTCACTATCTACATTTACATTTACATTTATTCATTTGTCAGACACTTTTATCCAAAGCGACTTACAAAAGAGGAAGACATAAGCGAAACATCATAAGGAGACATTTGTACGAAAAGTGCCATACTCCAAGTTTTACTAGCATCAGAATAGCATTCAAAACAGATATAATTGCAACAAATATTTTTTTTTTTTTTAGTGACTGGTTAAGTGCTCTTGGAAAAGATGTGTTTTTAGCTGTTTTTTGAAGACAGAGAGTGAGTCAGCTTCACGGATGGAGTTGGAAAGGTCATTCCACCAACGTGGTATGATGAAACTGAGAGTCCGGGAAAGTGTTTTGGTGCCCCTTTGTGTTGGTACAACAAGGCATTGTACACTATCATCACTTGTTGCATTGATGGTTGTAAATGTACATGTATACATCATGCTAGGGGTGTCAATCGATTAAGCTGGCGTTTCTGCTACACATCCCTCTATTTTTTAATGCCATGAGTGACACATTTTTTAAAACACTGTGTCAAGTGCGACTTAAGCCCAAAGTACACTACCGATAAAAGATTTGAAGCACTTATTTTTTATTATAATTATATATTTTTTTTATAATAGTGTAAAGGGAGCAATGGAAAGGAGGAGGCGAGAACCAGCTTGACAATATAAATAATATTTGAATAAAAAACTAAAAACAAAAGACACAAACACACACACGATGTCTCTCTGTTGCAGCACCATCCGCAGTCTGCCTTTATCCCTCTCGGAGGCTTAATTAGACTGATTAGAGACCTGGTGTGTATAATCACAACCCAGCCCCGTCACAAATAGCAAAGTCATCAAAACTTTGTAAGAAAATAAATGGAACTATGGGAATTATGTTGTGACTAAACAAAATCAAAACTGAATTATATTTTAGCATCTTCAAAGTATTCAACATTTGCCTAGATTTTGCAGACATGTACTCTTGACATTTTCTCAACCAACTTCTTGAGGTATCTCCTTGGGATGCTTTTAAACAGTATTGAAGGAGTTCCATCTATGTTGGGTACTTATTGGCTCCTTTTCTTTATTATTTGGTCCAAGTCATCAATTTCAATACTTTTTTTTATAGAATTTTAGTTTTATAATTAAATAAATTTATATGGTGGCAAAATTATATTTTTGTCTACAAAACAAATTTCTAAAATTTAAGCATACGCCTTCAGACCAAAGATTTTTAAGATCATGAGAAACATTTCAGTCAAGTGTTTCAAAACTTTTGACCAGTAGTGTATACTTCGTTCAGTTGCTACAGGTCACGTGACGTAAATCTCATCATCAGCAGTGCGCGAGCACTGAACGTGTAATTTTCCTAACCGCGCGTCTTTGAACGCGAAGTCTGCGCATGGAATTATCTGCACGAATTAGTGGATCCACAAGGTGGCAATACTCACATTTGAGCTATTGCTGTGATGAAGAAACATCTTGGTTATGTGCGTAACCTCGGTTCCCTGTACGTAACGAGACGTTCCCTTATGACTTAGTAAAGTTGACGTTGCTTAGTAACGCATATGGGGAACAGATTACTTCACGCCGCACTACACGACATAACTTCTCAGAGGAAACATGGCGGCATAGTCTTATGGGATGGCGACCGACATGAGCATGCTGCAGTGGGTGATCCTCATGATGGCCTGGAGAAGAGCACTCATAACGAGCTCAGCAAACTTACTCACTGTGCCGCCAAAGAGGCCGGGTAGAGACACTGGAGCGTTCAACAGAGATGTCTCTGTCACTCATCTCCGTGAAGGTCAGCCATGGACATGCCGATGGCCTGCGCCGTGACTTTCATGGTGCGCAGCGCTAGGTCTGTAGCAGCCTGTAGCTGCCAAAGCCTTGCTCATTCATTTGTCTGGAGGAGCTTTGCTTGGAATACCTGGAGCACTACCATTACGTGGAGAGCTGATCCAGCTTGTCCTGCCGCCGAGTAGGCTTTTCTACACAGCTTAGAAGTATGTTTGTGGCGTGATTTCCACACCCTGTTACTCGTATGGCAGAGATGTGCCGCTACCGCCTCCTCCACAGGGGGTAGTTGGGCATAGCCGTTCTTTTCCCTGTGGTCCATGTTCGTGAGAATGGCATCAAGGCGCATGCACGCTGAAATGGGCGCGTGCCAGGACTTAATAGTTCGCTATGCACTTCGAGGAAAAACGGGCCACTTGATGGTGTCCGGACAGCAAGAACCTCTCATCAAGGTGATACTGCCCAAGTTCCTCTGGGGGAGACCACTCGAGGTTGAGCTCTTCGACCGCCCTTGCAAGGACGTGAAGCTTCTCCCTGTCAGTGGTGCATACACAGCCCTTGCTGGGGGGAGGGGCAGTAGAATCAGAATCAGCTTTATTGTCAAGTATGCTTACACATACAAGGAATTTGTCTTGGTGAGAGGAGCTTCCAGTGCACAACAATACAAAAACAGCAGCAAAACACATTTCTTTTTTAAATTATAAATATATATATATAACGAGAAGAGGCCGCACGCTCCATCAGAGGGCTGGAGCTTGTCTCGCACATAACGTATTGGGAAACATACGCTTCGTGGAGATTGAGGGGCTTGTGGGGCGTGCCGGTGTGAAATCCACCTCAAATTCATCCTGCTAGATCTCATGGTCCCGCTGTGCCTCCTCGTGTGAATCCTTGGGTATCACAGAAGAGGCGAGTAGGAGAGGCTGAATCGTTCCTCAGAATGAGGGAAATTCTTGAGCAAAGCGGCTTGAAACTCATGTCCTCTCAGTGAGAACATTCTGTCTCCATGAGAGCTGACTCTGCGTGACCCAGACAGAAAACGCAGCTCTCATGCTTGTCTGACGGCGGGATGTCTCTCGCACAATGAACACTTAAGGAACGACATCTTACGACAATGAACACTTACAGAGCGAACATGTAAGTGGCTCTTTTATATATATATATATATAAAAGAGCGGTGAAGATTCTGTCCACTGGCTCGTGTGTATCGACGGTGAAGTGTAGAGGGTTTCGAGACAATAGATAAAGAAAGAAATTCTGAGGAAATGGTGTCTGTGCACCTGTTTTTATAGCAGTCAGTTTCACTGATATATTAATATATATATATACAGTGCATCCGGAAAGTATTCACAGCGCTTCACTTTTCACATATTTTGTTATGTTACAGCCTTATTCAAAAGTTATTAAATTCATTATTGTTCTCAAAATTCTACACACAATACCCCATAATGACAACGTCTTTACAAATTTATTAAAAATAAAAACAAAAAATACAAAAAAAATCACATGTAGCCTTTGCCATGATATTCAAAATTTAGCTCAGGTGCATCCTGTTTCCACTGATCATCATTGAGATGTTTTTACAACTTGATTGGTGTCCACCTGTGGTAAATTCAGTTGATTGGACATGATTTGGAAAGGCACACACCTGTCTACATAAGGTCCCACAGTTAACAGTGCATGTCAGAGCACAAACCAAGCCATGAAGTCCAAGGAATTGTCTGTAGACCTCCGAGACAGGATTGCATTGATGCACAGATCTGGGGAAGGGTACAGAAAAATTTCTGCAGCATTGAAGGTCCCAATGAGCACAGTGGCCTCCATCATCCGTAAATGGAAGAAGTTTGGAACCATCAGGACAGCTGTCTGCCCGGCCAAACTGAGCGAACCGGGGAGAAGGGCCTTAGTCAGGGAGGTGACCAAGAACCCGATAGTCACTCTGACAGAGCTCCAGCATTTCTCTTTGGAGAGAGGAGAACCTTCCAGAAGAACAACCATCTCTTCAGCACTCCACCAATCAGGCCTGTATGGTAGAGTGACCAGACGGAAGCCACTCCTCAGTTTGCCAAAAGACACCTGAATGACTCTCAGACCATGGGAAACAAAATTATCTGGTCTGATGAAACAAAGATTGGCCTGAATGGCAAGCGTCATGTCTGGAGAAAACCAGGCACCGCTCATCACCTGGCCAATACCATCCCTACATTGAAGCATGGTGGTGGCAGAATCATATTGTGGGGATGTTTTTCAGCGGCAGGAACTGGGAGACTAATCAGGATCGAGGAAAACATCCTTGATGAAAACCTGCTCCAGAGTGGTCTGGACCTCAGACTGCGGAGAAGGTTCATCTTCCAACAGGACAACGACCCTAAGCACACAGCCAAGATAACAAAGGAGTGGCTAAAGGACAACTCTGAGAATGTCCTTAAGTGGCCCAGCCAGAGCCCATATCCACATCTCTGGATAGATCTGAAAATGGCTGTGTACCAATGTTCCCCATCCAACCAGATGGAGCTTGAGAGGTCCTGTAAAGAAGAATGGGAGAAACTGGCCAAAAATATGTGTGCCAAGCTTGTAGCATCATACACAAAAAGTCTTGAGGCTGTAATTCGTGACAAAGGTGCTTCGACAAAGTATTGAGCAAGGCTGTGAATACTTACGTACATGTGATTTTTAAAAAAAAAATTTTTTATAAATTTGTAAAGATTTCAAACAAACATCTTTCACATTGTCATTATGGGGTATCGTTTGTAGAATTGAGGAAAATAATGAATTTAATCAATTTTGGAATAAGGCTGTAACATAACAGAATGTGGAATAAGTGAAGTGCTGTGATTACTTTCCGGATGCACTGTATAGGAAATATAAATATTAGACTCCCAAACATTACTTTTGCTAATAGATAAGATTAGAATAGAACAATGAATCCTGAAACAGATGTCATGGCCCCCACAAAGCACCCCACTGAACATCGTTTCAGTTTGAGATTACATAAAGAGAGAGAAGCAACTGAGACAGCCGAAATAGAAAGAAGAACAGTGGTGAATTCTCCAAGAAGCTTGGAAAATGTTATCTGCCAAAAACCAAGAAAAACTGTGTCCAGGTGTACCTAGGAGAATTGGTGCTGTTTTGAAGGCAAAGGTGGTCACATCGAATATTGATTTAGCTTTTTTATGTCTACTTGACTGAACTTTGTTTTAGTACCAGTAATTTCATTTATCTTCCCATATCTTTAGAGTATTCATACGCATTTCACATACTCCAGTAGCAGCAAATATAATAGGAAGGGCTCTGGAACAGCCCTAAAGTACTGATTCCTGCACTAAAATAGATGTGTAAAAACACATAAGGGCCGTGCAAAGGTACAGGGAGGTTTTCTATCAACAGAGACATGAGTAATGGTGAGAATGAGAAAAAGACAGATGGTGTTTCTAGAATGTATCAATATTGTTCTTGGTATAATAATGCTGACCCCTCAGGATAAAGTGACACCAAATTTCCCATAGCGCATTATTTTTTGCAGGAAATGTGTTATTTTGTTGCCTCAAGAGAGAATCAAGTGCGAGAAAAACAGCAAATCTTTTCGCATATACTGACACATCTCAAAGCCTGGGACTGCATATATTGAGAACAAGAAAAGGAGACACATGCTGTTTTAATAATGAGCTAATCAGGGGCTTACAGTAAACTGTGTACCAGGGTTGGTTGGCACACTTTTCATACTTTGTTGAATATCTGTGGTGGCGTAGTGGACTAAAGCACATCACTGGTAATCAGAAGGTTGCTGGTTCGATCCCCACAGCCACCACCACTGTGTCCTTGAGCAAGACACTTAATCCAAGTTGCTCCGGGGGAATTGTCCCTGTAATAAGTGCACTGTAATTCGCTTTGGATAAAAGCGTCTGCCAAATGCATAAATGTAAATGTAAAACGTAAAAATACCCAAAGTCGCTGCAAAAAGATCTTAGGAAAAAACAAACATTCAATGTAACCAAATATTAATTGACTTTTGTTAATTATTGGTCAGAGTTATGTTGTGCATTTGTGCCAACCAACTCCATATTGGAGAAGGTTGGCACAGTGTTAAAACGCAACAATTTTTAATACTAGTTTTAAGAGAAATGCAACATACAGAAAAACAAACAGTTTATTTGAAAGAAGGACAATAGAACAACACATGTTTGTCATCTATCATTAACCCTCCGATCATAAACATGAACCGTGAATCTGAGTGGACATCCATGACATGTGGAGTCCCACAAGGCTCAATTCTTGTACCGCTCCTGACCTATAGGCCAAATTATGAAAAAGAAACAAATTGCTTACCATAGCTATGCAGATGGCACCCAAATTTACCTATAGTCTATCGCTAAATGTCTAAAGCCCTATAGAATTTCTGTGCAAGTGCATTGATGAAATTAATAGTTGGATGTGCTGAAGAATCCTTCAGTTAAACAATGACAAGGCGAAATTCCCAAAGTGAACACATACCTTGGCTGCAGGGGTTTAAAGACAAAAAATCAAGTCAGGTATCTTGGTGTCATTTTGGAGTCAGACCATAGTTTCAGTAGTCACATCAAAGCAATAACTAAAACAGCCTACTATCATCTAAAATATATAGCAAGAATTAGATGTTTTGTATCCAGTCAAGACTTAGAAAAACATTCATCACCAGTAGGGTGGACTTATGCAATGTACTTCTCACTGACCTTCTTAAAAAGACCATTAGACAGCTGCAGCTCATTCAGAATTCTGCTGCCAGGATTCTCACCAGAACCAAAAAAATCAGAGCACATTACTCCAGTCCTCCAGAATTTACACTGGCTTCCAGTTACTTTTAGAATTGATTGTAAAGCACTATTACTCATCTATAAATCACTTAATGGCGTAGGACCTAAATACATTGCAGATAAGCTTGTTGAATATAAACCTAACACACCTCTCAGATCATTAGGATCACATCAGTTAGAAATACCAAGGGTTCACTCAAAACAAGGTGAGACTGCATTTAGATATTATGCCACAGGCAGCTGGAACCAGCTTCAAGAGGTCAGGTGTATTTCAACAATAGTCACATTCAAGTCTAGACTGAAAACACTTCTGTTTAAATGTGCATTTATTCACTGAACATTGTGCTGCACTTACTGATTCACTGCATCATTTTATTTCTGTATTATTTTTCTATTTTATTCATTTGAATCATTTAAACTATTTTATAATTTTTCTCATTCTTAGTTCATGTTCTTAATTTGTTTTAAATTAAAAAAATTATGTATCTTGTACTTTATCATTGTTATGTAAAGCCCTTTGAATTGCCATTGTATATGAAATGTGCTATATAAACAAACACATTTAATTTAAGTCTTTAGAGACCCGGGACATCATCCATTTTTTGGAGATGTGCACAAACCTCTTTAGTATTCCTCATTCCTCATTCTATCTCTTAAAAATAGTGTAACACACAAAAAAGTTACATTTGTGCAAAACAAAATAAAACAAATTTAAATAATTTATAGTTTAAGTACCAAAAGTGTATAGGGTTGTGTCAGTGATTGATTTGATTTACATTTGACATTACTAGCATAGAAACAACATTGAAATAAACTATAGCAAGTGTAACACATGAACGGTACAATATGACTATTATCATTTGAGTGTACTTCTGAAATAATGTTGTTCATTTATTTAGACTCAATAAGTGCCTGAGAAAATACATATGTGTAATGTATGTGTAACTTAGGTGTAGCTGATGTGTATCTTATGTGTTATGTGTAGCTCAATATGTGCTTGACAGCCAGTTCTAGAATTGTCCTGATTTGTTGTTTCACTTTATGAAAAATAAAACATTAAAATATATAAAATAATAGTTCATTATTTACTAATTTATATTTTCAATAATAAATTGAAAATGTGACACTATCTGGCCATTTTGTACATACATTTTCGATAGATATATGTGCCGGGTCTCTAAAGAGTTATACAAGATATATATAAAAAAATTATTATCACATAAATGAAAGGAACTAATTGAAACATTGTCTTGGCTTGAACCGTGTTTATGTGTAATAGGCCTGATAGTAAAATAATATTGTTATTACTATTTTTATGAATTATTTTATATCCAGTATGTGTGTCTTTAGAGGTCTTAAGTTGGTAAATAGTGTATAAAGGTTATGAAATATGACCTATTCTTTTTTTATACCCAGTGGGATAACTCACCCAAAAACACAATGTTCTAACCAACCCCACTCACACTCTTTCAATAAATGTTGTTGGCCATCTAGCATAGCTTATCACAGGCTAACAAATCTTATATCAAAATATAGTTGATAGCTGATCACAATTTCCTAAATGTAATATATTTAAAAAATCTTTCTTGGTATTATTTCTATAACATTTTAAGTTGCATTTTTGTTTTGACATAGATAAAATAATCTTTCAGATGTACTGACAGAATCAATCAGCGTAGTTCAAGAGAGTGAACATTTAGATCTGAACACTTTTGTAAAAATATTGTCAAAATGACCAGAAATCAACTCAACCAACATCTGTAGCCAACCAACCCTGGTCTCCGGGGGGATTGAGTGTTTTTGACTTCATGACATGCTGATATCTTAGCTCATGCCGACGTTGCTAGGTAACCTTACTGAATGGACCATTCAGGTAACCTTATTAAAATTCATGAGACAAAATGTCACAATTTTTGGGGTTTTGTATATTGGGGTCTTCTGCAGATATGCTCAAGTTGAAAGGTCTTCAGGAAATTTCACGATGACTTAAAGATTCAATATCAGGTCATCATTACATTAGCTAAAGTTTAACTATGGCTGTTGATTTAATGTGATTAACCATATGAAAAGAACACAATATAAAAATGAACGCAATTAATCATACCCCCAATACATACAGTATATCAAATCATTAATAAGGAATTAATTCTACCATCCGACCAAATCAAGTACCACTCTAATGTGGCAGTAGGGGTCATTTAGCACTCAAGCTTCAAGAGTATCGAGAGCAAGCAGCACAGCTTTTCATAGATACGTTTTGCCCTCATATCTTAAACTGCATTTACTGACACAGCATACTAAAAAAACAGCCCTTATAACCAAAGATGTTGAAAACTAGTAAAATGCGATGCAACCAAAGTCCCTCTGACACATGAGAACATAAACCAACAGTAAAAAAATAACTCAGACGGACGTAGGCCAATAATAGGTTTGTTCAACACTATAGAAATAGGGAATCTGGGTAACTCAGTGAGTACTGACGCTGACTACCACACCTAGAGTCGTGAGTTCGAATCCAGGGCATGCCTAATGAAGCCAGCCAAGTATCATGACCAACCAAATTGGCCCAGTTGCTTGGGTGGGTAGTCACATGGGGTAACCTCCTCGTGGTCTCTATAATGTGTGGTTCTCGCCCTCGATGGGACACGTGGCGAGTTGTGCGTGGATGCCGTGGAGAATAGTGTGAAGCCTCCACACACCCTACATCTCTGCAGTAAACACACTCAACAAGCCACGTGATAAGATCCATGGACTGACGGTCTCAAACTGAGTCACTAGGCCACCACGAGGATTTAGAGCGCATTGGGAATTGGACATTCCAAATTGGGCAGAAAAAGGGGAGAAAACAAATACATTTATAATAATATAGAAATAAACCAAACAATATTTTGACTTAATGCATTTTTAGTAGTGTACAAATGGTTTAATTGCCTGCTGCCCCAAAACATTTATATTATGTAATATATTTGAATTATCTATATTATAATATGTTATATATTATATTTATAATTATTTAAATTGTTATCTACTAAATTATATTTACTTGGGGGGTTTTGTTTTCATAAAAATTGAAACATGTTATTCATTTTGATTAAAATAACCAGCATACTCTAATTAATTAGATTTTAAAAAATTATCGATTGACAGCCCTAATATATTGTGAGCATATCCTAATTTGCATATTGAAGATTTCTTGATTTGAAAATAAAGTCTGTAGTAGAGCAATTGCTCATCTCCGAGACCTCAGAACTGCAGGCTAATGTCAATAATTTACTGTTGAATTACGATAAGAAATTTAAATGTATAATGAGTTTAAACAAACACAGAACGATGTCTGCTATAAATATGATTTGGTATAAACAATTCAGTTCAAATTCAGTTGATCCAGGATAAAAAGTGGCGTGTTGTTGTGTGATGACTAGCACTTTGTGAGAGAGTGTGCTCACCCATGTCCTCTCTGAGGCAGACATTCAAGTATATCGTAGCAGAGTGCAAGCTGGTCATCTCTTTCACAGCTGTAGATACATTCTAATGCCACGGACATCAGCTGATCAGAGTCTCCTATGATTTTCGGATGACACTGCAGAATAGACATAAACAAATACTGTCATATTTCTTGATCTGAGAACATGATTAAGTGTACTGAAAGATTAAAAAAAAACAATGTTAAGGGTACAAAATGGCTACACGTATCAAAACCTAGTGAGCTAGACAGCATTTTGGGCATCATAAACTGGTTGAAATATTTGAATGTGCCCATGCAGACTAGGAGGGAAAATTCACTGTTGCAACAATCCCACCATCTGCCTCTTATATACTAACCACCAACAATCTAGTATAGCCAGGTGCTAAATGTGCTGAAATAACTCATTATTTAATTATTCATTATTTAATTGAAGTAAATATAATTATTTTCAGCTCAAACATGCCTCCATTGTATGAGAATTAGATTAAACCTTATTTGCAAAATTCAACGTTATTTGATTGCAGCAATTAACGTTGCGCTATAACACAAGCAGGCAGTAAACAATTTTATTTAAAAGAGATTGGAGTTGCGTGAATGAAGTTCATCCCATCACATGATGTTTGTGTACATTACCTGATTTGAATTCCTAAAGTAAATCGAGAGCTAAAACAAAAAAGACAGCGTGTGCCAATAAACAATGCTATAAGTGGGTGAAATTCATTTTTAGTGAATTCCTCCACTGATTTTGAAACATAAGCTGAAACTTGTATTATTATAACTTTGCATAAACCACCTTCATGCCCTCTTTCCTCTGAAAAAGCAATTTGCAAGCACAAAAGTACAATAAAATCATCTTAGTGTGGATTAGATTGGATATTGTTCCACACAACATTAAATTGTTTGATTCAAAAACACAGCCACAAAAAGCCATGCACAACATCATAGACCATCTTTCTCTCCAACCACTTTTTCTTAATTTCCTGTGAGGGAAATTGATGCCTTAGACGTGCCATAAAGCCATAAAATGTTATCAAGTTAGTGCAAGACTTCCAAATAAGAAATGGATTAGCTAGCTTACTATTTCACTGGACCCCCCTTATATGTGTGTGTCTGTGTGTGTGATATTAAATAACAGTATATTTTTTCATTAAGCAGCCGCTATTATTCAAAGAGACTTACAAATGAGGAAAAGCACAAGCAGTTTATTTTAAAGGAGCCAACAATATTAGCAGTGCTGCAATACTGCATTTAAATAGAAAACCAGATTAGTATAGAATACAGGGTAATTGTTTCGCTATATTTATGAACAACAAATCTTTGAAAATGCCCCCAAAAATATAGTAAAACACCATAAAATCGACTTGTGAGGTTTTGCACTAGTAAGGCCCACAAATAGACCAAATAAATCTTAAATAAAACAAAAATAATGTCCAGAATGTGATTTTTAGGGGCAGGATCTAAACTATTTTCCTTTCAGGACAATGCAAGTCAATAGAACATCCTCACAAACTTTGTGTTTGTGTGTGTGGCTTCACTTAAATAGACAATACTGTGCAAAAGTCTCAAAAAATAATGCTATAAATAGTTTTTATTTATTGATTAGCTTCAAACTAAGTCCAGTAAACATACAAAAAAAAAAAAAAAAAAACCTAAATCATTGTTTGGTGTGACCACCTTTGCCTTCGAAACAGCAATTCACCTAGGTACACCTTTTTCCTGGTTGTTGGCAGATAGGATGTTCCAATCATCTTGGAGAATTCACCACAGTTCTTCTATCTATTTAATTCAATTGCTTCTGTCTCTTCATGTAATCCCAGACTGTCTCAATATCAGTGGTGGGCTCTGTGGGGGCAATGTCATGTGTTGCAGAATTCCCTGTTCTTCTATTCTTTCCTATTTAATTTGCAAAAGGAATGCTTGTGATTCTAAAATGTATATTTCCTATTGAAAAACAAGCTGAAGATATAAATAACCATCTTAAGACAAATGTTTTTGTAAAACATCTTATGTGCCTAAGACTTTTGCACAGTACTGTACTTTGGCGGCAAATCTACATTATTATAATACATTTTAATTCTAATGAAACAAAAAGTTAACATTTAGGGGTAGGGCTACGGTTAGTAGTATATTTACATCCTCATTTAGAAACCCAAGTACACTTGTTTGTGTGGTTTTGCTTACATCTGGCTTGGAGTGCTGGAAGATTTTGAGTGGGAGCGTGAGATCATCTTTGGCAAGGGTGACCAGATACTCTCGGAGCAGTCTACAAGCAGAACCCCCCCGCTGTCTCTCATAACGGTGCAGAAACGGGAGCATCCACTGGAATGAATTCCTCACATATCGGTCCTCACTGGACTAAAACACAGGGAAATCCATTATTGCTAATAGTAGCAGTACATTGTGTACTATTAACCTGAAATATTTTACATAGGAAACTGTAACAGCAGTTTAAGATCCCATTTAAACCAGGTATTAAATTCCATTTCATTCGATCTGATCACAATTGTAAATACAGGTATAAACAGGTTCCAAAACATTTTGAGATCTAATCACTCAAACCATATTTGTAGGTAGCCAGCAATAAGTGACCTCATTGCATATATAATACGATATGACCACATAGTAAATGCTAATCCATCTTCATACAACCCAGGACACATCGTACTTGCACAAGGCTTGCATTTGAAACACGTTACTAACAAGTGTAAATGGTGACTTGTCTCATCTGACCGCTTGTGATCACTCAAGACAGATGTTATTACTAGGTGTAAACAGGGCCATAAAGAAGCAAAATGTTCCCCTGGAAAATATTTGAATTATCACTGGTAAACAGATGCTAAGATAGCAATTCACCCACTCAAAAGCGTTATCCCTTAAATGAGCAAATGAGTATTAAATTATTTTTAATGAAAGCATTAAATCAAAACAGCCTCACTGGATGTGCTCACTACAGTCTTAATGAGACCAACCCTGTAAACACAACTCTACACACAAATTAACATAGCTGTAAAGATCTGAATGAATACAGTATATGCTTGGCTGTTGAGACCAGCAGAGGTAATTAAAACCATATGAGATGTTTACAGTGTGTTTAGTGGCACCACAGATGAAATTGAACAAAGCAGTAGATATGTCTGCAGACTCTGCACTGTATGTATAGACTAGTGATAAATGTGAACATGACAGTAAAATGGTTTGAAGGAGACAGTAGACGGTCAAGAAGGAGAAAGCAGCCCCAGAACATACATTTTTCATGAGGAGGCGGAGCTTGTCAATGTCCCTGAGCTGCTGCAGATCCTTCAGTGTGAGATTTAGGTCACATGACGTCTCGTAGACTAGCGTTTCCATGGTAACCAGGTCGTCGCACAGCACCTCCAGCCCAGGAATGTTCTGCTCTTTTCCCAGACGCACCAGAGACAGAGAACAATCAACCTGTTGAAAGCAGGTAAAAAAATAAGCATGCTTTCATAGCGGCTTAACAAAGATGCCCATGAGAAACAGGATTGAAGACTGGACAAGGAAGCCCTGTCCAAACACAATCAATGAGACAACAGATTTTTTAAGGTAAACTGGTATCAGATTTTCTCCTGGAAATGTACTGTATTCATATTGGTATTAACAAATTTACAAATGGACAAGCGTATTGAGTGATTATATTACAATGTTGTGTGGGAGTTCATGTGCACAAAGTTTCATGGTAACAATTACGGTTTCTACTCATTTATGGGCAAATAAAAAAAAGAATTATTCTCTAGCAATGAGCTGAAATATTCGTTTTGTGTTCTATTTTTATTCTAGTGTTATGTTTCATCATTATTTTGTATGAAGGTAGGGTGTTAGTTAGCCTACAATTGTGCTATTGCTTTGAAAGTCTCTTTTTCTCACAGACACTTGCCACATAAAGATGGATAAAATGAAAACTGATTCGCTTTGAATGTTACCAATATAAAATAATACATAAATAATAGAAACATACTGCATAAAGTGAACTCCTAGTGGAATAGCTACATTTTTGGCCTGCTTACCTTTAAAAAGTAAAAAAAAAAAAAGAATAGTCATGGAACCAAAAAAATTGGCTCCTTCAACCAAATAAATGTCTGTTCCGTGGAGGAGAGCTTTTCGCTGTCCAGATGCATGGCGAAATATTTGGACTTTTATATGGCATTACATAGAATGAGCAAAAGTCTCAAGAGTACAATAAAAATAAACAACACAACACTGTTTTACCCAAAGTGACATTTGTGTAAACTGAAGAAGTGCTTCGAAATTTGCAGACAAATTAGAAGTGCTCCGTTTTGATAATTAATGAAAAATTTTGCACTGTACATATTATTGCAATCAGTAAAAACAAATCAAATAGCCATATGTTGTACTCACAGAAAAAAATTTAGTGAGTAATATCTAAGTATATGTCTTTGACATTTATGTTTCATGTGAACAGGTGTTGCTCATATGCCGCATTTTTGCTTATAACTTCACAAATAATAAAAAGAACCTAAAATTCTTATATTTATACATACTACTAATAAGATGAGCAGATTATCTTTCAAACCAGCCCACACACAAGGTAATCGGATGCATAGATCATTAGATAATTGATACGAAGTAGAATGTGCACACAGCAGTTTTTGCAATCTGGCTGAAAACACGTTAGATTTATTGGAACAGGTGACATCATCGAAAAGGGTGTAGCAACATGGAACACTAAACCAATCGGATTGGTTCAGATGGGTTTAGTTTGGGTATGCCACTGAAACTGAAAATCATAAAAAACACCCTCAGAGCTTAAATGATTAACCATCTTTTCGTGGTCTTACTTCAACTAAGAGGAACAACAACTTACACGATCAGCCACAACAGTAAAACCACCTGCCTAATATCGTGTAGGTCCCCCTCGTGCTCTGACCTATCGAGGCATGGACTCCACAAGACCTCTGAAGGTGTCCTGTGGTATCTGGCAGCAAGATGTTAGCCGCAGATCCTTTAAGTCCTGTAGGTTGCCTCCATGGATCTGACTTGTTGGTTCAGCACATCCCATAGATGCTCAATCGGATTGAGATCTGGGGGATTTGGAGGCAAAGTCAACACCTTGAATTCTCTGTCATGTACCTCAAACCATCCCTGAACAATTTTTGCAGTGCGCATTATCCTGCTGAAAGAGGACACTGCCATCAGGGAATACGGTAACCATGAAGGGGTGTACATGGTCTGCAACAATCTTTAGGTAGGTGGTACGTCTCAAAGTAGCAACCACATGAATGCCAGGACCCGAGGCTTCCCAGCAGAACATTGCCCAGAGCATCACAATGCCTCCACCAGCCTGCCTTCTTCCAATAGTGCATCCTGCTGCCATCTCTTACCAAATAAACAATGCATAGGCACCAAGTCGTCCATGTGATCTAAAAGAAAACATGATTCATCAGATGAGGCTAACTTCCATTGCTCTATGGTCCAGTTCTGACGCTCACGTGCCCATTGTAGGCGCGTTCGGCGGTGGACAGGTGTCAGCATGGGCACTCTGACCAGTCTGCGGCTACAGTGCGTGTGTTCTGACACCTTTCTATCAAGGCCAGCATTACTTTTTCAACAATTTGTGCTACAGTAGCTCTTCTGTGGGATCGGACCAGATGCGCATCAATGAGCCTTGGGCATCCTTGGGAACCCTGTCTCCAGTTTACCGGTTGTCCTTCTTTGGACCACTTTTGGTAGGTACTAACATCTCACAAGACCTGCCGTTTTGGAGATGCTCCGACCAAGTTGATCTTGCCATCACAATTTGGCCCTTGTCAAAGTCGCTCAGATCCTTACGCTTGCCAATTTTTCCTGTTTCCATAACATGTAATTCAAGAACTGATGGTTCACTTGCTGCCTAATATATCCCACTTCTTGACAGGTGCCACTGAAACAAGATAATAAATGTTATTCACTTCACTTGTCAGTGGTTTTAATGTTGTAGCTGATCAGTGTAGATTTGCCACTATACATTTTTTTTTTTTTTTTTTTTTTTAAATCTTACCAACATATAATAATTACCAATAATTTAGCATTGCCTGTTGTCCCAGCAACAACACACAAGGTGATGTCAGAAAAAACTAAACAAAAAACAGAGGCAGCTAGGCTTGTCACTGTACCAAAATGTTAGTAGAAATATTTAAAAATTATTAAACAATGGATTGTAGCCTTCAAGTAGAAGCTGGCATTAATGAAAAAATAAAAATAAATAGAGCATTGAGCAATTTTCACTTTTCAAAAAAACAGGTCTATCAGGTCACATTCACACTGCCAGGCTTATTAAGCTTTCAATAAAACACATTTTTGCACTGGGGAGGAAAGTGTTGATTTCTGAGACGTGTTTTTATTTTATGATTTAAAAATATATTTTTATAGTACAATGAACGCCTTTTAAAATGAGAGCCATATTCACTGCAAACAAGATTTTAAATTGAAAAAATGCATTCATATTCATGCTGTAACAATTGTTTGTGATTAATCTAGGTTTTTTTTTGTGATAAGTCTAGATTAATCAGGAATCTAGCTATTTTCCTTGAAGGAACCCCATATACATTTTATTTCACATATAGTGCATTCAGTTTTAATGTAGTTCCTTTTTAAGTAAAGTAAAATAAGTGTTATAAACATGTTTTATTAATGCACCAGAAGTCCTCTGGTGACCTTCTCAGTAATGCTAATATTGTCATTTCACTTATCCAGTTAAAATTTAAGACATGTTGAGTTATGAAAGCATTTATTGTGTAAAGAAATATGATACAAGCAAGAGTACAGTAGTGCTGAACTGTATATTAGCATGCTTTTTTCTCTTGTCAATTAAAATAGCTCCAAAAGAATCCAAAGCAGTATCAACAAGCGGAGTGATACCAAAAGTGAAATCTATAGAGATGCAAAAATACAAAAGTGGTTCTCCGAGATCCACATATAAATGTAAGAAAATAAAAACCAAAGAAAGTTATAAGTCAAAATCCCATAGCACACATGTAAAAGTAGAACCAGTCAATAAAATCCCACCCACCTCAACAACCCATCAATACAGTTCACATCATGAGCTAATGATTGGTATCACTCTACCAGATGACAGGCAGCGCATGAAGCCAATCATTAGAGGTTGCCAATGTTGAGGAAATGATTGCTTCTGTTTTCCCAACTGGCAAGAACCGAAACCCTTGACATTAGAGTTAACAAGAGCCAAACACCTCGAGAGCACGCTGCCTTCACACAACAAAATACAACACTGCTATAAGCAGCACTGTTTAACACTCAGTGTTTTAAAGTGGAGTAACACTTTACAAACAAAATATGTACATGTACATGCCTTGCAAACAAATGGTCCAGTTTACACTTGGCAGTAACATGTGATCACAGTGATCTGATCAAGCAGATCAGATCAAAAGAAAGCAAAAGAAATCCACGTGCGAGCGCAGATATTCGCGCATGTGATCTTATGCAGTTTCGTTTGGTCTCGATGGACTGTGCAGGAAGCTTTGCATTGTGTATGTTAGAGTACATACACATGTATACATTTTCCATTATATGTACCTTTAAACAGTACTGAGAGAGAAAATTGGTACCAAGTTAAAAAGCGAAGAAGGCGAATAAGGAGTGTGTGTAAGTGAGATTAGCAGCAGCTAAGAAGCTCAGTCTGGTCTCATAATGGTTAGGGGTCTCTCCATTAAGACAGCTCACAGTAGACAGATACAGTTATCTGACTCCACATTTGAGCTCACAACACTAACAGCCCTCTGCAACAACAGGAACTGTCACTCTGGAAGAAGGCAGATCAAGTGTGAGTCAGACATGTGTATATTTAAGGCAGTTGTTTGTTTTTCTCCTGGGTAAGGTGTCAGTCAGAAGAAAGTGTAAAAGAAACCTGTCTGCATCTGTACTTGTGTACCTGATAGGAATTGCTTTCTATGTCCTGTGCCCTGGTCAGGTACCACTCAGTCAGCAGTGCGATGGAAGGTTTATCCGTACAAAATCTCTCCAGTTCTGGCTGTTCTTCATATAGGAAATGACAGTCATGCACTGGGTTGGGATCCACCATCCTTCTAAATAAAAACAAAAATAAAGTTATCAGTAAAAATAAGCACCAAAAAAAATAAATAAATAAATCATGGAAAGATGTTCAAAGACTATACATGTAAAATGTGCACTTACCTGCACTCAGGAACCTCACACCAGTCCAGATCTCTGTGTTGGCTCTCCTCCCAAGAAATCAGCATCAAATTACCCTTCTTATCCCCACTACAAATGAAAAGTAAGAAGAAAGGACAGAAGGATAAAATAAATAAAAGGAAGGAATGTGTGAAACAAGCGAAGGAAAAAAGTAAGGTGGGAAGCAAACAAAGGAAATAGAAGAAGGAAAAAAGAAAAGGAAGGAAAAAAGGAAGGAATGAGTAAAACGAGTGAAAGGAGGGAGGCAAGTAAATGAGGGAAGCAAGGAAGGAATGAAATAAAAGGAGAGCAGACAGCAAGGAAGGAAGAAGGAAGGAAGAAAGAAAAGCAAAGGAAGAAAACCAAAGGAAGGAGTGAGTGAAACAAATGAAGGAAGAAGGGAATAAAGAAGGGAAGCAAGAAAAAAAGGAGGGAAGAAGAAAAGGAAGGAAGGAGGGAAGCAAGGAAGGAATGAAATAAAAGGAGAGCAGACAGCAAGGAAGGAAGAAGGAAGGAAGAAAGAAAGGCAAAGGAAGGAATGAGTGAAACAAATGAAGGAAGAAGGGAATCAAGGAAAGGAATGAAGGAGGGATGCAAGGAAGGAAGGAAAAAGCAAAGGAATGAAGGAAGCAAAAAAGAAGGAATGAAGGAAAGAATGAATGAATAAACAAAGGAACAAAATTAGGAGGAAGGAACAAAGGATGGGAGGATGAAAGAAAGAAAATAGAAGGAGGGAAGCAAGCAAAGAAGGAAGGGAAGATGGAAGGAATGAGAAGCAAGCGAAGGAAGAAAGCAATGAAAGAAAAGACAGAAACAAACAAACAAAATGTAAGTGTTCAATAAATAAAAACAAATAATAATCACAGTTCTCTGTGTCCTTCCAAAGACCTCTGAAACTTCTAAGAGATAGATAAACGCTAGAGAAAAATCCTATAGAGAGCAAGTCTACCAATTTAACAAAATACTTCAACAGGTCACAAAAAAATTCTCAAACAGAAATGGTGGAAGAAATAATGTAACCTATGGGATAATTCTAAAGCTACAATGGTGAAATATAATTTAGTGACACCAAAATTGTCTTAGTCATTAGGACTAATGTCTATGCCTCTAATTTAACAAAGGCTTAATAGCTATAGGAAAGGTAGAGGGGCTGAAAACACTCTAGATATGGATGAGGAGGAAAAAAACACAGATTTTAAGTTAAAATTATAAATTAACAACTGGATGAAGTATGTCCATTGTTATGCCCATATGTCCAAGATATTTTTGAGGCTGGGAGCATACACTGCAAAAATATTTTTCTTAATATTTTTGTCTTGGTAAAAATATATAAACGTTCTTAAAACAAGATAAATTTACTTGACAAGCATAATGGTATGAGATAGTCTGTCTTGTTTTCAGATAAATCTAAAAAACATTTAATGCGGTTTATGCTTAAAAGAAGAAAAAACTATTTGCCAATGGAGTAAGAAAACTAAACTAAATTCAAAGGGAAAACACATTTATTTTTCTTACCCCATTGGCACGATTTTTTTTTACAAAAGATTTCTCTGAAAACATCTTATGCCATTTTGCTTATCAAGTAAATATATATTGTTTTAAGAATATTTCGATATTTTACTGGGAAACAAGACAAAAATACTAATTAAGAAAATTATTTTTGCAGTGTAACTAAACAGACAAGAAAAATAAGTTCCCTTTCATGTTTTCTGAAGACAATATGAGCTGTGCTTGCCCACACAAAACTTGCTAGGGTGTTCTGGGTGGTTGTTAAGGTGTTCTGGTGTGGTTGTGTACTGGCCATAATCAAAAGACCCCACCCCAAATATGTTTACATCCCTAGGCATGGATCAGGTCCCTTCTTCAAAGTAATTCTATGATATTTTTTTGCCCGTTTTATAGTCCATCAGGCAAAAATCATAAGTATGATCACTTAGACAATTAATAATACACCTCTACTGAAGAAGCATAACAATTTAATGCACCATTCATGTTCGTAGTGCAATTGGTGCAAGACAAGAAATGCACTGAAGTTTGTTTATTAGGGTTAAGGGATAGTTCAAATCCCTAACCCAGATGAGACAACAGAAAGATTTGACAGAAATAGCAAGGTCATGATCAAGCAGGACTGAAAGTCATTCCCATTTGACTTCCAGATTTATCTACAACTAATAAGGACTTACACTCTAAGACCTTCATACACAGTCCAGCTCAAGGAATCCTTATCTGAGGTCTAAAATTAATCTAAGGATGCATATTCTTCAGTGCACTGAATCAAGCAACAGATTTTTTCAAACAGTCTATTTCATAAATTAAACATGTGTGCACGTGTGTGTGTGTGTGGACATAAAACCAAATATCTGTCTGGACAATATAAAGGTCTTCTTTACATACATGAACACGTCTTTCACACTTATAAATTAGATTAGGTAGACAAAAAGCTAAGGAAAACATCATATGGCTGTGATTCTTTCCAGCAGAGACAGCAGATGGCGAGAGACCACTGGTTCGGGGAGAGTCCTGGAGCAGTGCTATTAGCGCTCATGTACTGTGGAGAGCAGGAAACTGGTCTCCAGATGCTGATCTGTGATGGATGTTCACTGCAGAGGCGGCTGACCTCCATAACAGAGAACGGGCAGAAGGAGGGTGACCGAATCCAATACACTAAATCTATTCTGTCACCCCATTACTGGAACATTA